>NC_134573.1:150948994-151252566 GCF_050947875.1 Dermacentor variabilis
TATAGATTGATTTGTGTTTATTTGTCGAAAGAACAGAATATGCTGTTTTTCTTTCCTGTATTGACTATTGATGTTTAAACAGGTTTATGAAATGTTCGTTATTGCCGGAACATTTTTTTAATACCACCATGTTATAATCCTTTGCTCATTGAACAATCTGTTGTTTGAGGTGGTTCGCGGACAAGCTGGCGACACAACAGTTTCCAGCATTTCCAGTTTCATTAGAATAAACCACTCACTGGGTCACGGACAGGGCTCACTGGGCCCAAGAATATGCAGTTTCTCTCCTACGGTAAAGAGAAACAGGAAGTGTGGGGTGAAATAACGAATAGAAAAGGAAGGAGATGAAAAGAAAAGAAAAAATGGTTGAAGAGAAGGAAAGTGAGCGATAGGGCTGCTGCAGCGAATGTAATGTAATCTCTATCTTCACCTTTCCTTCTCCCACCCCAACAATAGCAACCAGAACAAGTCTCAGCAAGCAGTCAGCGAAACACACGAGTAATGGATACGTTTGGCAGTCTACAAACCTTGGTGTATAACTGATCAGCGCGTCTAGTTCTTACAGGTTTTGCTCAGCTCCTCTGCTCCTTGAACGTAGTAACGTAAAAAGACAGAAAACAATATGCATCTTACCCTAAACAGTTAAGTTACACTGTGCTAGAGGTACTAAGTTCCTTACGCGAATATTTCACCGATAGCAGACAGACGCCTAAACTTGTGCTTGCGTTAAGAAATACCTCAAGAGCATGTTAGTCATCGACCTAGTTGTCGCTCAGTGCGACATCGCTCCCAGTTTTAATATAGTGTTAAGGTAAAGCAGCCCATCCTTGTTAATACAATCGGGAAGTATTTCGCCGGTTTAGTGTCTCGAGCGCTCGAGAATGTGGGAGGGGCTTTATCATTCCGGCAGCTGCAGTGACGTGCGATGAGAAAGCTGCTGTTGTGTTCTTCCTAGAAGAAAGCTAGGTGTTATCGCGTTTGTTGGCGTTTCTCATGTCAACTAGTCTGAGAACACTTAGCGGAATGCCTCCACGTTTTTGTGGCTGAGTGACATGGCGAAATTGTCTTGACAGCCACTCGAAGGACATGGTTCTTTTTGGACGACCTAGAAAGGAAAGGACAGAATAGAGAGAAAGAAGGCAGTTAACTTTACCATACAAAGAAATAATTTTGCTTGCTTACGCAGAGGGCAGGAGGGGAAGAAGCGAGAGCTTATTAAGCACTTGAAGCCTTATACTGTTCATCTGCAGTGGTATGTTGGCGCTCACATAAGAGTGCCTCGTCGGTGCCCTTTCAGGTGTCTGTGAAGCAGGCTGGCTCCGAGCTGCGATGGAAGTTTGGCACGGCGTCAGGGGACTTGACGTTCTCTGTGCGATTCCGGCCGCCCGGAAGCGTCGTGGAGGAAGCAGAAACACGTGACGTTGTGGCTGCCAGGAGGCTTCCCTCCTCCCACGGTGCGCCACACAGCGGCAGCCTCCGTTGCCACGAGCCCGGAACTTGTGAGTGCTTCTGAGCAGGGCCATGAGCGATTGGCTTAGAATTATTTAAGAACAAACCGCGATAGGTTACTAGAGAATGCGATTTCTCGCTACGAATCCATAGCTTCGTCTTTTCCTGTGTGGTCTTCAGTGAGCAGACGGAGGTCAGCAGCCTTGTATTTTTGCGTTTTTTGTTTTTTTTTGCTCAGGCTGATTCGCTTTGAACGGCGCCTTCAGGGCGACTCTCTTGTGCTGCGCTCTACAGCTCTTGTGCAGTTTTGGGAGAGGAGTACCAGGTGTGTATAAAACCAATGGGCGACTTAAGTCAATATTTTATTGGTTTATCCCCCGTCCACGTTGAAAACACAGCAGCTGCGTCAAGGATAGCTGAGCCGGAAGCAACCGTTTATGCTAAGGAACGATTGTTCGAAGCTGTTCGATCGGTGCCCAGGACGGCTGAAGCCAACGTCCGCAACGATATACTGTAGCGATGCGTCAAAAAAAGACAGTGTCGTGGGTTCTCGGAAGATCTCTTATAAACTCCGCCAAGTCAATTAGCTGCACTTGAGCAGGATTTCTATGGATGGCATATTGAAGCTTGTAAAAACGAAATGCAGAACCAAGAGAATGACGATTATCTTTATAACAGACGGCTTGTAAAGATCACTGTGAAGTGTTGGTGCTTGTTGTAAGGAGCGGCTCATTCGTTACAAGGTAGCGGCTCCCAGACAGTATCAGTGTGCAAGCGGTAGTAAATAATGTGAATTGTCACGTTGTTCAGGGGGGCTGAATGTGACTATCGCTGAAAGATGATAAGAAGCAGGTGGCTGTTAATTTGTCTTTCGTGCACATCACTTAAAATTAAGTTAAATTATGAAATTTTACGTGCCCAAACCACTTTCTGATTATGAGGCACGCCATAGTGGAGGACTCCGGAAATTTCGACCACCTGGGGTTCTTTAACGTGCACCTAAATCTAAGTGCTCGAGTGTTTTCGCCCCCATCAAAAAGCGGCCACCATGGCCGGGATTCGATCCCGCGACCTCGTGCTCAGCAGCATAACACCATAGACACTGAGCAACCACGGCGGGTATGTGCTCTTCACTTGAGTGCGTACGACGAATACAAATGAAAACGGACGGCTCACCCCAAGTACAAAAGAAATTATTAGTTTACGTCGCGTATACTGCCCGTGCCTGTGTGCCCTTTAAGCTTTGTGCCACGATGTTTCTACTATCACAATATAACCATGCCGTGCACTGTGCCAGTTAAACGGGTGAGTGTAACTTCAATAGGCATAGGAGACAATAGTTTACACAAACACCAAGTTCATTCCTTTTTGATATACCAGCATACGCTGCTAAATGTAAAGTACATGCACAAGATTAGGTGTATCTCCTCTAACAATCGAGCACAGTGCCACTTAGTATATAGTATAGTATATATTATAAGCACCGTTTATGAGTAAAGTTGGCACAGACGTTCCAGTCGAGATAGCAGAAAAAAAAAACGAGCTGCTCGAAACATTGTCTCGGTTCTCTTGGTTGGCAGCACTATTAGCTAGAAAAAGCACGGGAGCTTAGGTAGTAAAGGCTGCTGGTACTGTGCAGTCTGCCGGGGCTACAGTCAAGCCGTGTTCGAGCCACAGCTGAACTACAACCAAGCTGTGCCTGAGCCATGCCTTAACTACCGCGAAGTCATGTGCCCGCGGATGCCTTCTTGTTGAGACAGCATTTTGCGACAGAAAAAAAGGGAGGAGGTGGAGTGACGAGGGGCATATATGATGTAGTTTCTCAATTTCTTTTTTGGTCCTTGGTCTCATTCTTGTTGTTTTACTTTTCCTGACTGGGAAAACGTGAGGAATTTCTACACGTTTTCTTCAATCAAGCACTCTTTTTTTTTCTTTTGCGGATAATTGCGAAAACACCCGTGTGCTTTGATTTAGCTGCACATTAAAGAACCCGAGGTGGTTTAAATTTCCAGAGTGCCCCACTAAGGCGTGCCACATAATCATATCGCGGTTTTAACTTCTTTTCACGCATGCGCGCGAAATCTGCACAGATGAGCTGGTGTTCGACAATTCCTTCAGCTGGCTGACGCGCAAGGAGATCAGCTACAGCGTGCAGCTGCTGCCTCCAGTGGCGGTGCGAAGCGAGGCCGAGGATGACGCAAGAGCAGTCGTCGAATGAGACTGTTCGATGGCTGGCCCACTGAATTAGTAGAGGGTTTATGGCCACTTTAATGATGAGTATTCATGCACGTTTACTGCTCGACTCGTGCGCGGTGCAGCAGCGTTGAATGCCACGAGGTTACAGAGGTCGCGAGAAGTTCTGGGCAGCTTTTCTCAAGGTATGCGCGTGCCCTCAAGGAAATACTCACTTCACTTACATGGCGTACTCAACTCACGTGTGCACCTTTTTCCTGGATTGATTGATTGGTTGACCTTCTTGATATTAGACCATTGGCAAATTCTATCATCAGACATTTCTTAATGTTTGGTGATTTTCATACGAAAATGAAATGATATAAATACATATATAGAGAGCGAAGCAACGAAACACTTTTTAGAGTTGGTACGCGACATCTGTATATGAGATGTACCACGCTAATGAGCTGTGTTACAAGACAATAAAACATTACAAGCAATACTGTAAAGAATTGCAGATTAGGTACAAGTGCGGATACACTTGCTTACACTGATGAAATTACAACTGGGCAGAGCAAGGGTGTCGAAGCTCAGCTTTCGCAAGGTGCTTACAATACACCATCAAAGATTACGGGAAAACATATCTTGGAGCGCATAGCTGTGAATCTGCTTTCAACAAAATAGGCTCCCCTAGAGGTGTTTATTGCAAACGTGTCATATGCTGCAAACGTTTACTCATAAATAAATAAATAAATAAATAAATAAATAAACAAACAAACAAATAAATAAATAAATAAATAAATAAATAAATAAATAAATAAATAAATAAATAAATAAATAAATAATGTGGTTGCACGTTTGTACTTTTCTTTCTTCGTAGTGATGTTCAAAGACACTGTCACATGTGTTTTTGGTGCTCTAACTTTTCTGGTATTGGTTCTGAAAAAAATATTTTCCAATGATCGTTTTTTTAACTATTGTGGAATTTGCTTGATCACGTTCTGTTTTTACTTGCCCATTTATATATCAAACACCGACGGCCTATAACACTTTTCTACAATTCTTCAGGATCCTTCCACGTCGGAAAACAACTTGCACGCATTAAATAAATCTCCATATACATGAACTTCGCAAGGGAACTTGAAGAAATATGTCGACTTGCTGCGCCCAAGTTATCCAACAAATGGTTTTGTTGACATTGGCCAGTTCCAATACACCCTCTTTTCATCTGGCGTTCGTCCGTAGCGGCCGGATGGTCTACATCTGCTACGGAAGTCGTTAGAATATTACTAAGCTACGCAGATCAAGCGATCACAAGCATGGGGAGACCACCTGCTCTGTATATACGCCGACTGTTTCCACCACATAGGCGCTAAATCGAAAATGGATCAATACACTGCGCTGCTGACACCGCAATGTTCAGACGACACAGATGAGTTCCGGTTTACCCATTTAGGCTGCAAATAAAAAAGAACTTATTTAGCCAAAAAAAAAAAAAAACATTCCGTGTACCTTTGAACGTAGATGTATGCATATTATCTAAGACAAAGTTGTCGAGCCCCCCCCCCCCCCCCCCATCTCTAAATAAAACCCTCGACTTTCCCGCGAAAACGCGACAGACCACGCTACCATGACTACAAAAACGATATGAACATAAAGAAGGTTGCGAGGACGGTTGCGAGGACGGCTGTACGACGACGACAGCTGCAATGGCGACGACGGTGCACCGACTACCTCGTGGCGGACCCGAATTCGAAAACCGGGGTTTGACAATTCAGGTTCTTCTCATTTTGCCGACCACTTCTGTCAAAGAAGCATAATAGTGATACGCACAATGACGATACCTGCATGCACGCCGCAAAAGCTGGCGGCGCTCTGAGCGCGCATCATAAAAACCTTTGGTGAACATAACCATTGGTAGTATTTTCAGTGTCATGCGCACTCTCACTTGAAGGCTGTTTCTGTTTTCTTAGATTTTTGTACTTGTCATGTTTCACAGCTTTCTCACAATGCTTATTGATTAGCCAATTTGTATTGATTTACTTTGTGATCTAAGATTACCCATGCTGCTTTGCATCACTTCTTTCTTTATGCTTTATCTTGCTCGTTTATTCATTCTTTCTAGCGTTACTGTAACTGATTGCAATCCTGCATCGGTGGTTTCGTTTCGTTCTGGCGTGTCCACAGCGTGCATGTTTGTAAAATGTGAATTTTTTATTTGCGACGTTTATTTGCTTGGAAAGCTCTATTTGAGAGCAAAATTGTCACCTTGTACCACTTTTTACATTGTGCAGCTGCTATGCTCTCAACTGAGAGTGGCAGTATTTGGAAATAAAACGTTACAACGTAGCCAAGTTTGTCGTTATTCCGCGACTCCGCGAGTGTCACACTTCTACAGGCTGTGAAATCATAGCTGTTCAGTGATTTTTGGAGACACAGGTCTCCTATTTGTGAACTGAGGTTCCGAGAGCTGAATGAACTGAGCTCTGACCTAGTCTGGACCGCCCTTAGACAGTTTTGTACAAAATCAAGAGCGCTTTCCCGGCAACTTGCAAATAATCATGCGGCATCTAGTCACATATGTGTCAATGTGTGACATATGTGACTTATGTGATCCACCGATTGTCACGATCTCAAAAGCCTTCAAATTTCGTTCCAGCCATGCTCATGTTTGGATCATCTGCACTAATTTGTCGCTTGTCGCTAAAAGTGGTGAAATAAGCGATCGCAGCGTTCCTGTACTTTCAGCCTGGAAGGAATTCAGTCGGAAATGACGTCCAGTAGACGGGACCATTAACATCTGCGCTGTATCCTTATTAGTATAAACAAAACGAGAGGCAAATTTAGAGGTTATTCAGCCGCAGTAGATGTGTCGGTCGTACCACTATATATCAAGTAACCCTTTGACATGACAAGTAACGTATTAGAATTGCTACGCTCAAAGAGCAACGTCTACACGTGTCGGCCACGTCCATTAGAATGCGCATGAAATTTTCAGCTCTTACTGAGGCTACCTTCGATCAGCGACATCGTTGTCGTGTGGCCACTTCAAGACTATGGGAATAAATTATTCCATAATCACACGACAAAGATTTACATCTCATCTGAAAGCCTACCAAATAAAATGATTGTCTACCAGGTTATGAGAACTGATATCAACGGAAGGGAGACTCAGTGCGTGTGATTCGGGAAGGGTTGTTAAGGACATAGGGAGTGTCGACACTAGCAATTTTGCAAACATATTAAATTGATTAGTTGGCGCATGGAAGGGTCGCTGGAGATTTCTGCGAAATAATTTCGACCCGCGAAGGACTAACGTAGGATAATGATGGTGATCATGACGGTGATGACCACGACGATGACAATGGGGACGACGGAATAAAAGGCAAGTGTCTTGCAAGGCATATGCACATTCCGCGCGCAACCGGCTACAACGCCTCACGAGCTTTCAAATAAATTAAGGAGCGCGAAAAATGCACGGGCAGGATAACGCACAGCCCAAGCGCCGTCCTCTATGTGACCCTTATGCGGGCTTTTAATTTATTCTGTATGATGAACCAAACTGCCCAAGAGCTGTCAAGCTCAAGAGCATTCTTTTTCATGGCATTTCCCGTGGCACACGCTAAAAAAGATTTGATAAACGTAAGTGCTTATCTTGTCCCCAGATAATAACTGCCATCTATCTGGCGGGAACTTATTTAACACTCCGCGCTAGTTGTTTTCGGTGGCGAGCGCCAAGTCAAGCTGATAAGTACATGCCGTACGAGACATGAAAGTATACCTTGCGAGTTGCGTTAAAGACCGAGTACGCACGTTAGATAGACGGCGATTATCATTTGGGAAAAGGTCAGCCGTAAAGAGTGAAAAAGCTTTTTCGAGTGTAGCCGTCTGGCACGCACGGCAGCGACGAGAAGTCGTCGCTGTAATTCGCGCACCGCTGAAAGATACTGACAGTGGTGTATGTCACGTTTGGTAACGCTTGTGACGAGTGGAGAAAACGCGCGAATCTTCTGACGTGAGTCTAAAAAATGCAGCAAAAACGGTTATGGTGATGATGAGCAGTGATCAGAAAATTACCAAAATGTTGGTCACGTAAAGCCGAGCCACACATACGCGCGTTTTTTACATTTCTAACACGAATTGCAGTCCACTACTTCACAATTGATGGAAACAGCAGGAACGGTCTAGGATTTAAAAAATGTTCTCGGATGTATGAATGCTCTGACGTCCGTCAGTCGGACATACCACTTGACATTTCATAAAAAAATTGACTCTTAATTGGGTCATGGTCGTATATGTACGGGTGATAGAACAACACGGCAAGACAGACAGGGTAGAGGCTCTGGCACTTACTAAAAAAAAAAGGGGAAAAGAAGAAACTGTCAGAGGCCACATCTGTGTGTTCGGCTGCCAGGCGAAAGTGCCTGTTCCACTTCAACGTCGCTAGCGCCCGCATGGGGGCGTGACGTCATTAGTGTTGTGACGTCATCTCTATTTCCGAGGCGACCAGAGGTTGCGTGCAGTCGGTTGCTCACCACGTGAGAGCGCGGAGCTGACCGGATACTTGGGATACCGCCGAAATGACCGGATACCTGGGTTGCCTAAACGAACGTCAGCAAGCCGCTCTGAATCAGGTAGCTGTCTGAAAGTACGCTCTTGTGTGTGTCAGGCGCATGTGCATGCCTAAAGAACACTGTGTGCCTGTTCGATTGAGTACAGAATGCAAGTGTTTACTTCTTTCCTGGGAAAAAAAGATAATGGGAAGGGGAAGGGGCGCTTGCGTTTGTAGACTTGATACTTCATTTCACACTTTCAAACAGGAGAAGCTTACAGACTGACCGCATCTTACATATCCCAAAGCTACACAAAGGGCAGCACGCACAAAGAACCTTACTCGAAGGTAAATTGGCAGTAATTCGCCGCGGTAGTCCAGTGGCTATGGCGCTGAGCTCGAGCTGGCGAGTTTTGACCCGCTAGCGGGGCCGCACTCTGATGGGGGCGAAGTGCGAAATCATTCCTGTACCGTGAATTGGATGCACCTAAACCAACACTAGGAGTTCAAAGTTGATCCGCAGCCCCACTAACGGCGGGGCCTCATGTTCAGATAGTGGTGCTGCCACGTACAACCACTAAATTTAGTCTGAATCATTTTAATGCGACAGGCGTTGCCGCACAATAAGTTGCAGAATGCAGAAGTAATGACACTTGCGCGAAACGTTCCACCTTGCACACTGGACAACTTGCGCCTATTGTGCGGCAAGTGACTGTCACCCGGGGCCGGGCTTTACGTCCAAAGCAACACTGGGCCCGTGATGTCACAGCAAACCATTTCACACGTTGAGGGTTCTTGCAACGGTAAGGGTGTAAGGGTGTAAGTTATAGACAGAAAACACCCCTGAGGGGTTCAATCGGTTTACAGTGTAGCCATTGCTGACAAGGTTGAATCACTGCAGCCCCTCAGGCTAATTGATCGGCGTTTTAAAAAGCAGTTCAGCTCCTCCAAGAGCGCGCGCGGTGAGCACTCGATTTACCACGCAGTTTCGCGATGCGGTGTCAGACGTCAAGAGACCTTCGGACACGGACGCTTCCCTGCTGCGCTGGTTACGGGGTGAGTGGACGCGAGACAAACTGTCATTGGGTACGACGAGAAAGTATACAAAGTCTTCTGGACTGGCCTATGCGAAATATATTCCAGTGCATCTAGTGATAATATTCAATTTACCGTATTCCGTTCTCATCAATTGCAGTGTCGGATATCGTGTCATCCCGGTACATAAACATGTACCGCTACACTCGTAACAATGTGGCGTTTTCGTGAGCCCCCCGTTGTGAATTTAAAGGTAAACGTTCCCAGTTTCCTGTCACCTGAATAATGTGAGCAGGCGCGATTTCTTTTAATCCTTTGTTTACAGTTCGTCAGTTCCAATGGTAGCACCTATCGGAGAAAAAATTCAGCATCAATTTATAGGAAGCTTTGTTTCCAGGAGTCAAATAAGGACGCCTAGCGCAGTAGTTAGTTCGATCAATGTTACCCTTTACCTGACAAAAGGTAATCACAAATAAAAATCATCAGGGCTATTGTCATTATTTACGGTACGCAAACAACACACATCGGCACTACTCTCAACTTAATCATGACCAGGAACATTTGTGTTTACAACATGGGTCCGGCACTGCTTCGCTCCTAAGCCATTGTGTTTTCTTACACAGAGAGAGCCGTATGAGAGAAAAATATGAGATAATTTTATTATTGAGGCTTCGTGAGGTCCCGTTTCAACAACAACAATACTAGTAAAAAAAATCAACCAAAGCAACAGACCTGCGCAATTTCTCCGGCTCAGAACTCACTTACCGCGACAGGAAGAGACTGTCGGAGCGAATACCACCGTCTTCCAAAGAACAATTCATTTGCATTAAAGAAAAGTTGAAAGTTAATTTCTGCTTCTTCAATAAAATTAAAACTGCTTAATTCTTGCGAGGTATTCAGATATTCCAAGTTATCTGCTTTTCTGAAAAAAAAGGAAACAAAATACATGGAAACAAAGTGCCGTTCACCTTGAAAAGCGAATGAAGACAGATGTTCATGCACGGAATATTCTACGTTTGATTGGCATAGACTATTTCGCTGTCACCTATTTTGTTTTTCATGAGTAAGTTAAGAATTGATTAGTAGGCTATATTCGGACACGAGGCCAAGCCTCGAGCGACTAACTTGTTTTTGAAAGCTCTTGTCGCAGCCCCCCATTTTTGTCGTTCTTCTAATTAAGATTCATAAAATGCAAAGTAGAAGGAACAGCAAACATATGCGGTCTGTAATACCTCTTGGTATTTCAACTCGAAATTTAGTCGTATATCGCATTTGTGAAGATATCGGATGGTTCCAACCTGGTGGTCATTAAGCCGAAAACATGTGACCGTGAGACGATGAAATCCATGAGCGTCGCCTGCACAACTTGCGCAGCTGCACACATAGATGCTTGCTCTACGGTCAGCTGGCGGCCCCGTTCACTCTATTTGTCCACCTTCCATGGTCACTTGCTCTCGGAAGCCTTTCCTAGCGCAAATTTAGACAGTGATTCACTAATGATATCTGAGGAACCTAAAGAAGATATACATTATGGATGTGTGCGGGGCATTTTAGATTAGCCAATTCAACAAAATAATAAATAATAAACAAAATAGTTCCAAACACGCGGAATCAATTCAAGTCAGGAAAATTGGCGAACCTAATTTGATGGCGCATTATGTGCTTTGCATATATCAAGTACGATGTATTGTATGCGCGATACGTTATATTTTACTATATGTTCATACCACGCTTGTACACGTGCCTGCGGGTGAATACATTTTCTTGTGATGTATACAAATTGTGCTTGAGTTGGAGAGCGCACTTATAACCTCTTAATGCTTAGGTTGTCACCGACGGTAGTGACAAGTACAGTTACATGCAAATTCTAATCACGCAGGCTTATTACAAAACGAATAAGTATTAATTATTAAGGACGCGCAGACACTCTAACGAAATGACAGCATACGCTCATTCATAAAGTTGCGTTAAAGTTCACTGGTATTTTTGCCTGCTGGTAAACAAACAGTTGCATATAGAGTAAAATGTTTCAGGCGGTGTAGCCGTATTTCTTTTCACCACTATACGCTCGTGGCTCAGCGCACACGATGCGTGCGCAGGTAGTTGCAGCATTCATTGCGATCCCTGATGTGCCAGTGACTGTGTTGCACCGAAGTATACATATTACTTAGGGAAAGAAAATCAGTCTCACTAAAATTATTCTAAGACTGCAGGCACGGTGTGGTGAACATACGTTGTCATGGAAACGAGCGTATGCTTGGATTCAACAGTTGGCGCAGAGCTGGAAGCAACGACGAATAGACCTCCGGAACAGGTTCACATTTAGCTAATCGAAATCGGGGCCGTACTGGCAGTGATAACAGTTCCGCTATCTTCTACGCGGGCAGAAATAAGAAAACTGCCTGGACGGTGGCAGCGAATATGAAACGTGCGCGTCAGGTACTCGAAAGATTCGTAAAGCCCTTGAAAATTTCGTACCAACAGATTTTACCTTATATACGTTCTATAGAAGCAAATTTCGCACTCGTGTTCGGATCTATGACGCATGACCCGCACCTCGAAATGCAGCTCGGGACTTCGACGTGGGCCAGGCGGATAGAATGTACCGTCATGTGAGTATCAATTCTGCACAATTAACCCGTAGTTCTTGATCAATGTCTAGCCGTCGCAGAAAGTTCAAATGACACTTTCTTTCTTTCTTTCTTTCTTTCTTTCTTTCTTTCTTTCTTTCTTTCTTTCTTTCTTTCTTTCTTTCTTTCTTTCTTTCTTTCTTTCTTTCTTTCTTTCTTTCTTTCTTTCTTGACGGGCATGTAGGATATCGAATGGCGGAAGCAAAACGGGGTAGACGACATGCTGAAAAACTACAAGACTCCCCAGGTATACACTATTCCACCTCCTGTTTATATACTTCCTGTTTATATGCATATGGTAGGTCTGACGATGACAGCAAAAAAGAAAAAAAAAAGCATGCATTCATTCGAGTGGCTGTTGCACTTGTGATTTGCGCATCATTGATAACATTTCAAAGGATTAAGGAAAGGTGTGGTCAATTTTTGGGGAAAACATGGTAAAGTGTAGGAAGTCCTCCAACTACATCGCACGTGTTATCTCGCTCTTAAAGAAACCGCAAAAGCGGAGGAATCTACACATGTCGAAATTTGATGTAGTCGTCATCGCTATCGTGAATTATCTGTGGCCGTTATTACGGGATTTTTATTTCCCTTAAAACATCGTGAATATTCGGCGTAGGCATTTTCACCCGACAGCAATTTCACTAAAAACCGCAATTTATTTTATTTGCTGTAACTGCTACCGAGGATACTGATGCCATTCTACTACACTTGTGGAGGAAGTATATAGTTAACTGCAGGGCTACTTAAATTTACAATGGTGGCGGCATCCGCACTAGTTACGAATGGAAGCGAATTATTGAAAATGTTATAAAGTGGGCGCTAGTAACGTTTTTTTTTGCATTTTGTTGCCAACCATGGCACCTTGTCCTTGGTGAGATTCTCTGGTATCTAAGGAAGGTACAACAGAAACAAAGCTTCTTACAATATACCCTCCTCTCCTCGTGTGCAGATCGTAAAGGAAAACTTTCCCGGCGCAATACTGCATCCGTGTAAAGATGGCTGCCCTATGTGGATAGTTCCAGCAGGCATCAACGTTAAAGGTCAGCTTTGTTATTTCAGGGTGAATCGCAAATGTCACGCCATAAGCGTTTCCTCTCACAGAGATGCGATTACTGTATTTTCCAAGCTATAGTTAAAGGAATTACGCAGAAATTCCGCATGGCGCAGAGTATCTGTAGTTGCGACGATCGTAGGCACACTTTATAGCAAGAATGAGACTCGTTGGCTCCTGCGATATTTGACCGTGCCAAATCCCACAGCGAAATTGACAAAATACTGGGAAAAACTGACTTATTGAAGTGGAAATAAAACGATGGAAATAACAGCATGTTTTAGGGTAATTGGAAAGGGATGTTTGGTGATCGCAGATTCTGCAAGTTCAACCACAGTGCTATGCATAGTATGCAAGAATTTGTGCAATTTCGCAAATGACTGCGAAGACGACTGTGAAACTCTCTGAAAAAATACGTGTTTTACAGTCCGTTGGAAGCACGTACAGTATTCATGTGTCGCCACTCCCTAGATTCGCCCGAGAAGTATACGCTGGTCTAGTTAGCGTTTTGCAGCGATACATGTTTATGCATTCACTGACGACAGTTTTTTTTTATTCTTCTCAAAAGAAAATTGCTCGCGGGCACCTGCGAATGTTTACTGCAACCGATGCCGCGCGAAATAGCGCAAGACATACCGCGCATAATATTGCGCCAGCTATCGCGTCGCTACTTCTCGTTATGCGCGCAACTGCAACTTTCTTTTTTTTCAACCTGGCCAACAACGCAGTTGACAGGACAATAGCAATAAAAACAGCAGACAGCAGATCCTGCTTGTCGCATCTGTCATATTTGCCTCTTAAAACTTCATTCGCCAGCCAGACCTCCCAAGTCACGACATTCAGTTTACATTCCTTACATGTGTCACACTGTGAGCGCTGATTGAAAATACGCGTATAACAGGTACAGTGGACTTTTGCCATGGTTTTTGTTTCTCTGCGACCTTTTATTTTAAGTTTTTGCTTCATAAGTGCCTCTCCTTGTGTCGCAGCGTTCCTGGCAGCGTTGACAACAGAGGCCGTACAACGCCACTGTATTTACCAGCTGGAGTACTTGGAGTCGCTCAAGAGAACGTCTTCAAGAGAGGTGAGGGGGTCTGTCGATGTACCGGGTGTCAAGTCAGACAGAGAGAGGGGGAAAAACAAGGAAGGCAGATGTGTTAAGTAGATGGACGTTTGGTCGGATACCACGCACGAGGAAAAGGGGATGATGAATTGAAAGGAAAGAAAGAAAGAAAGAAAGAAAGAAAGAAAGAAAGAAAAAGAAAGAAAGGAAGAAATGTAAGAAGCAACAGAAGAGAATTCACATACAAAGTAGTTGACAGAAAGAGCCCATAAGAGTACTTTCAGGTTTGTTCATTATTATAAATTTTTGGAGCGCGCGAAGCTTTTTGGGTTGATGTTGAGAGACACCATGCAGGCAGAATTATTGCTCTTGCAAAGAGTTGGCCGTTGAGTTGACCGCTACGAAGTCATTGACATTAGAGGTCCAAGCGGCTGCAGTGGCTGATGAGGTGCTCATTGGTCTCTTCACAGCTGCAGTAGTTGCAATACGAAGGAGTCAGCCAATCACAAGAAGCAGAACGACGAATTTGCGAAGAATACATCTAGTCAAAGTCAAACTGATGTGGCCAATAAAGGAAGTAGAGTTATATGCCACAGCGACAGCATAGCAACTACTCTTGTGCGTGCGATTTTTCTAGAAATGATTGTTGATTCACCCGTAGAAGCCTGCTCCCCACATATCAGCGCTATGTCATACGCCAAAGATAGACATAAAGGAGAAAGGTGATTTTATACAGCAGAATGAGGCACACGATTTTACTAAGTAACTGCACGAAATGCTCACCGATTGCTACCTATTTAACACGTCTCTTCAATGAAGCGACTTTTGGCTGTTAGAGAGATGGAGCTCTCGCTCAATATATTGGTACAGTAACAGGAGGGGGTAGGAAAATAAGGCCGAAGACCACTGTGTATTTCTTTGACTGTAAAATTGAAGTTCAAAGTCAAGCAGCCGACAGGGGGCTGTTTCAACCTCGAACATTCATGCAAAGCCTTTCCTCAGAATCTCCACCCCCTCCCCCTATCAGCTTCCGGTACAACCGCGGGCAGTTGTAGTATTTGGCCGCTTTTCATCTTCATATCACCGCAAATTACATCCCAAGACCAAATGAGATTTATTTTGTCACAGATGACCTACCGCGAAAGGCTCATATGACAGAGCAATGCGTGAAAACATTTAAGCTTACCGACCTGGTTGAATGCGAGCTGACCGTCATCGTGTGAAGGAACACTAAAGGAAAGAGTCAAGTTTGCCGCCCTGGTAGAGGAAAGTTGACCCACGTATATACCTACACTCCAATGCGCACTGAATCCTGTGTTTTCACCTAACTCTTGATGCTTATAATCGCCCGTTGTGGCACTGTATAAAGTTGAAGTCAACGCGTCAAAGTGCTGAGCAATAGAACAAAACAAATTCGCAGAGACACTCAAGACTGCTTACGCGTGGGAAAGCGAAAACATTATTCCGTTTTTAGACCTCGGAAAGCCACGAACACGCTCATGCTATGCACTCATGACGTGGCGCCACCTCATCCCCATTGGCTGCGCCGTCACGTGCCCAATGACGCACGCACTTGGCCACACCTTATGTCAGCCAGATGGCTGCGACATGACATATGCGATGACGCACATACTAGGCACACATTTAATGACAGCCAGAATCGTGGAGCCGTCGTGGCCTCGGGGAAGCGTGCTCTTCTCGCGCCACAGATGATCGGGTTCAATTCCCACCCAGACCGAAATGTACCAAAATTTATTTTCAAAGCCATTAATTTAGTTTGTTTACAGAAACCTACCTGAGAGATTTGACATTAATCAAAGCATTTTTTGACGTGTTTTTGCTATTTATGCCGTCGCCCATTTTTAGTACCATCTTGCGGCCACGCGTACGACGCCGACGGATTTTCCCTCAAAGGGGCACATAATGCTTTCGCGTTAGAAAACATGGCTTGTCTTGCAGTCTTCAGCCCGTTCGTTTATCCTTAGGCAGGCCAAGAACTAGAGACGCAGTACCTGGTGATCGACTTCGACAATTTTAGCATACGCAACGTCTACAGCTGGCAGGGTAAGTCACTCCGCACATTGTTTTGCTCGAAACTTGCGTGTGGGTACGTTCATTTTCGTTGCAATCGATAGTCACATGTTACAGAAGGCAGTGGGCGCCTGTCCTACGAGTATCAAATCACGGTCGTTTGTTATTGCCAAGGAAGAAAATACAAACTCTTCCTATTCTGAAGCAATTGATTATTTGTATGATTATCTCGAACGTAACTTATCGCGCTTTTTAAGCATATGACAATTATACCACAAGCATCTGAGAGCTAGAATAATAGAAAGCAAGTAGAAGTAAAGGGAAGCTAAAAATCAAGGCAAGGGTCGCTCGCCAAATGTTTATTCAATATCTTTCTAAATCTATCTCCCTTCTCTCGCTTCTCCTTCTCCCTTCCCCCAGCATAGGGTAGCCAACCAGACTATTGACTGGTTGACATCCCTGCCTTCCCCCCATATTACTCTCTCTCTCTCTCTTCTAAGGATGTATTCATCCCGTCGTACCGGAGAGCGCTGCAAGCATTACAAAGATAATGTAAAGAAACTTTAAGGCTATATTAGGATAATTATCCAGTCAAATACTGTTAATGAAACTTCATAATTGACAACTGAACGAAATTATGTTCACAGTAAAACTTCGTTGCCGTTATTGACTTAAGAAAAGCGCAGTACAGGGCAGAGACGGCAGAGGACGCGCACAACGCCGACTTCCAAAATCTGCTTTCGAAAGTGCGGACATATATAAACAGACCGACACCGAATGCTGTTGGAAATCAGCGCTGTGTGCGTCGTATTGCGTCGTTGTCCTGTATTGCACTGTTCCAAATTAAAGACAATCGATCAACAAGTACAAATTTTGGCGTTATTTAGTTGCGTTATTACGCAGATTCTGACGGGCTGCCGTCATTCTGAAACGACCGGTGAAATACGCCGTACACACGTGTTGTATACACTAGCGGTACACGTTACTGCTCGTTTTACTGAATTGCACGAACATTTACCGCGCACTGTAGCATAATAAATTCCTGTTTTTACATGTCCACACTTTTGTCTAGAGCGCTAGAGCGATGGTATAAGAAGGAATGAAATAGTAATGAGAAAGCAGCCGCTAGATTTAAGGTGCTGGGTAGAATACCATGCGGCCTGCGTGCCCATTGTTCGCAAGTATTGTCTCTCAAGCCGGCCAGCAACACACGGATACTGATTTACTTGCTTCACGGCGCACCGATTCAGTGCATCAGACAGGAGCGTGGACGAATCTACGTGCAATTTATACAACACGCCCTTTCATGTGGCAGTAATTGAGCGAATTTATGGCTTTAAGGAGGCCATCAGCTTCCCACCTCTTCTTATTCGTTTGAGAAATAGCCAGCCTTCTTTACAGATCAGGGTCAGGCTAATGCAGCGATTATATTCCAATGCTATTCCCTTTTCCATTCCTATTCATTTCCTATTCCTTTCCGTCAGTGGTCAGAGTGGCTCTTATATTACGTTATCACCGGCATCGGCCGGCCGTGAGTGGTGTTTGATAAGAAAGATACAGAATCGAAAGAAAAGAATACTTAAATAACACCAGCTAAGTTTTTATTAGTCTGCCGGCTGTGCAGCAGGATAACAACAAAAATGGTGAAATGGTGAGCAGAAGTCGCATGTCATGTGCTTATGGTGCCTTTGGCAGCGCAGTGGTCAAGGCAATCACGGACGTGCTGCAAATGATGGAGGACCACTTCCCCGAGTGCCTTGAAAAATGCATTGCCATTAATGGTAAGTCTTTGTTTGTTTTTACGGTGCATGGAAAGTAAGTCCCCTCTTCTTTTACAGCCCCATGTGCAGTCATCTAATGATTTGTGTACGGAGAACAGGCAACGACTAGTTTGCGAAAACGCGAGATGAGCGACATCTGTAGCTCCGGGCGTGAGGTAATGCTGCTAAATTAGCCTCAGTTCCGCAGGCGAACAATATTTTTTGAAGCTTCTGGGTCATTGATTTTAATGTCAAAATTCTACGCCCTTCTACGCTATGAAGAATGACCAGCGAAGCTGTGAATGTGGGCCCTTTAATGGCGAACTGCAAGGTGCTGCGGGTAGTCCCGGCATTGCACCGTCTTCGGGATCGGCCCACATATGAAAAATTCTTGGTCTACATCCACGGAGACGAGATACGTCAGAACCTAGCCATAAACAACTTCACTGTAAAAAGTGTATTTTTAGGAGAGGGGATGGGGGCCAGGCCGGGGATCAATGTATGCTCCTTAGCACGGTGGTAACCAAATTAAACTGTACTAATACGTTTATAGCTGTCTTAAAGGACACCCAAGTAAGCGGCGCGTCTTGTAGAAAAACAGACCAAGGTAATAAAAACACAATCCATTGGAAAAAGTATTTCTTGAAATTGATGTCAATTAATCTAAAACATACTTTTTGCATTACGTTTTCATGCATGTTACGGTAGAAGACCACATCGTCTGCTTTCTGGAGTAGAGAGCGGGAGAAATTTGTGGGCTAGTTGGTTTACCATTGCTGCCGTAGACGCGGTACCTTTCTATGCACACATACGATCATAGAAAGTGACAAACACAAGCAGTGCATTTGTTCCACTTTCTGTGATCACCTTCGTATCTGTAAAAAGGCATTGTATCTGGTATAGTAAGGGCATTGAAGTTTGAGGAGATTGAGGAGGAGTTTGAGGAGGAGGAATGGTGCTAATAAATACAGGTTGGCAAGTGAAGCGGGAAACAACGCAAATTTTAGTTGGCGCAGCGTTTCCGCACGCGTAAAGTCAGAGCAGCAGAATTATAGAGATATATTTTTATTTCAGTACTGTAGAGAAAAAAAGAAGTGGAAAAAAGTTTCAGACGCTGCGTATCCCCATTATTTCGCAGATAATATTTTGTGATTAGAAGCACATAGCGCATTCTTGCAGATGTAAGTGTTTCTGACGTTTCCTTTGATCTGGGCTGTTCAGCTCATTGCACAACACATTTGCCGTCGCGTCACATTACGTGAAATCGGAAATCCAGAAATTCTTTGCAATTTAGGGTTTCCGTAACTAAAGAAGATCGTACAGAGTACACGGCGCAATGGACAACGTGGTGGAGAAAATGCAACTAGACGCTTGACACATGATTGTAATTTTAATGAAATGAAGAGTGCGGCGAAGACTCGTCTGGTCAAGATTGCTCATAGTCAAAGGTGAAAGGGACGCCGCCACAAAGCATTAAAAGAAAAAGAAAAGCAAGACGTTCCAGCTCCCATACGGGCGCCTTGTTCACAATCGGTTCTTCACGACTGCGAACAAAGCCCGCGTATGGGAGTCGAAACGTCTCGCTTTTCTTTTTCTTTTAATTTTCTTTGGTCGGCGTCCGTTTCACCTTTGACTGTGAATATAGTTTTGTCGTCCAACCGCTCTTTCGAGAAGAGTCGCTGGCTAACGTGATCAGACGGTCAACATGATTGCAATTATACATTCGTTCTCTCGCAAGCTAGCCTAGCTTATAAACCCTGCATTCGGTTCTAAACCCAATACATAGCACGAACTAGTTTTTTCAGCCGCAGGGATTGAATACTTAATTTAGATCAACTTTTATTTAATATCGGCAAGGTGATATGCATGCTTTTTTAATATCAGTGGCTTGTTAGCATCCATTCCGACCTCGCTTAATGTTCGAGGCACTATATGGTATACAGTTATTAGCAACGCATAGGGAACATTTTAATCAACCCATTGGGTAGTTTTATATGTGCATGCTGATTTGTTACGTTATTGTGAGGTTGCTACCGGCTTTCAAGGTATTTCACAGCAACACCTGCAGTTGATGTAGATTCGAAGCTGAATACATCTGGATACCAGCTTCTTATTTGAAGTAAGCTAAGCCCTCCTGATGAGAAAAAGAAAGCAGAATTGTAAGCCAAGAATACACTCTGTTAGTAACCGTGCATTGTTACTATTCTGTCCATTATTTCCCCAATGCTTGCTGATTGAACTACATTGAACGACCGGCGCAGCGCCTAGTTTCTTCCCCATCCTATGGAGACTGATTCGGCCATTCCTGACCCAGAGGACGGCGGACAAAGTGGAAGTCTTCGGTAAAGGTGAGCATTCACCACGGAGTAGTTCACCTAACTGTTAGCAGCTTTTGGAATTACTACTTTGGCTCATAAGGTCTAACTGGAAAGTCTCTCCACAGGCTTAATTCTGTCCGCACATCGGTGTCTTTTGTTTGTTTTTGTGGTTGGATAATGTCGCTGTAGCACTTCTCGCTTTACACACAAGACCATTGGGCGACACGTGTAAGCCCTGCAATAACCTAAGAGGCCGTTCTTGAACATAAATCTCTTCATCTAAGCCACTCCGAAGCACTTGAGGTCGAGCTGGGCTGCTCTTCCCTATAATGTAGGCAGATACCTGGGTGCTGATAAAATCTGATGTATGCCCGCTACAATATGCCTTGTCGAAAACTGTGGACATTAACGCTTCCGTGCGCGAAGGTTTGGCAAAAGTCAGAGATAAAAGTTAATCGATACAGAGGACAAATATTCGTCGAATGAGATGACGAGAAAGCACATAATTATCTTGTGGACTTGGTAAGCAAATTTCATCTTTTATATGTGATTCCATATTTTTCCCGGGGTGCATGCACAATATGGCGTGTTCTTAAAGAGGACACTTGAACAGTATTCAAGCCAACATAACCTGAACGTACCACAAACTAACAAACAAGCGCTTGATGTGGTACATCAGGCAGATGTCTACATTCAGAAGAGATTATTTCCGAGACCTTCATTTCAAAACTGAGTACGAAATCAGTCGTGAGGTCATAATTCGATGTTCGGATAAGCGGTGGGCTTTACGGTATATCATTAAGCGTAGGAAACAGTTTTCATTGTGCGCATTTTCCAAGTTGACCATCTGTAGATTATCTTTCGTTATCTTCCGTAACACGAGGTGACGATAACGTCAATAAATGCACAAAGTACGATAAGTAAGAAGGTGTAGAAGGTTGTCTACACATTTAAAGGCATTGAGCGAAGAAAAGCAGGCGGTCTTGCTATGGCAAATTCGATCTCCTTGTGTTTAATGAAGCTGATCACAACTGTCCATGCCCTTCTCAGTGGACGGCTGGAAAGAGCTTTTGCTGAGCATCATAGACGCAGCATCTCTTCCGGCCCACTGGGGCGGTGACATGGTGGGACCAGGCAACGACCCGAGATGCAGGCACAAGGTCAGCTGAGTGAAGGGTTAGCGCAATATGCGCATGCTTCCGCGCTACGAGTGATTCGCTAAACGTTGGCATGCCTTAGCACGACTAGCACTGCGGATGTAATGTGCGTAGGCACATGTTGAAACCGTACTCATTACTACGAAATTGTTGATGGTGATGTTGAATACATAGCACGAAATGACTTTTCACCCACAGGGGCTGAATATTCAACATCGGGAAAACAAATTGTTTCTTTTTATATTGATGCATGGCTTGCTATAGTTTCATCTTTGTGTAATCCTCAAGCCATTTTATGATGTACAGCTCTCAGTAATGAAGCCACTTCTAACTGCTAGTAACATAAAATATTTAAAATGTTAAACACACAACGCTGCAGTTCTGCAGTCATGTGTTTCGATATTTTCTTCTTGGTGTTGGTTTATGTGCTCTAAAGATGCGAAAGTATTGGCGTCAAATTGTGAAACTGACTTTTCTGAAACAGCCTGTCAGAGATCTGATTATTTCTGATTCTTGGGTTCACAGTTTCATTCTCCAACCAGTCATATACTCATTGCAGAGAACGGATCGGATAACAATGCAAGGGGCATGCAGTTGGGACATACAAGTGCTAATAGGTCATATACAAGACAGAACCCAGCATGGCTAAACGTGTCACGTCTGCGATGATCTAACAAGATGCTCTGTGGGTATATTGCTTCAAGGTACCGTTTAATTGCGGTCCATGCAGTACAAACCACGTACTAATGTATGCGTCTACAGATCCACATCAGCTGTCAAAGAATATTTCCTACATTCCGTCGTAGCGGTGACCGCAGTGGCAGTGTGCGCTACCGTTTAATCTGAACATGACGATCTAGGCTGGTTTAGTACTGCATTTTGTGCACCGACGCAACTAAACGTTTTGGGTGTTCCAGTTGTTTGTTGGGGAATCGTATAGCGGAATTGTTCGTGCTTGCAGGTGAACTTCTGGAATGCATCATGTAACCGCACAAAAACAAGGGACAAAGAAGGAACACACAAGACAGGCGCGGTCTTGTGTGTGTTCCTTCTTCGTCCCTTGTTTTTGTGCGGTTACATGATGCATTCCAATAACGACCACCAACTAGCACGCTTATCCCTGTTTAAGGTGAACTACGGCGGTCGCTTCGAGGAGGGTGTGGAACGAGGCGAATCACTCTTCGGCGAAGCTGGCGTCGAGCAGCGTACCGTCAGTCGCCGCGACCGGTGGGAGCTGCAGGTCGGCGTCAACAAGCCGGGGTCGCGAATCAGCTGGCGATTCCAGGTGGCCGCCGGAGATCTGGCATTCGGGTTGCGCTTGCTCGCAGGAGAGCCTTTGCTGCCTTTGCGACGCGTGGAGACATGCAGTCATGCGCCGCAGGAAGGAAGCTGGCTCTGCGATTCACCTGGGACATGTATGAACCAGCACTATCCTGCGTTTTTTTTTGTCCATTGTCACGACTAAGAATAAGTAGGCTTTGGCGCCAACAACATCGCCTGAATACACGCAAAGCGCCTCGAGCGGTCAATTTTCGGTCTATTCTAGAGCTTCTTTTGGGTTTGGAAAAATGCCTTTACGTTGCACGTATTGAGCAATAGTTTTCCATTTTGCTCTGCACGTTGCTTGACGCTTTTAATCTAATAAAATTTGACAATTTGGTTAATTAATTAAATCTAATCACGTAATAAGGCGGAATGCCAAATATATCTGAGTATCTCCAAACGACGGCAAACAACTTTACCTTGGTTCTGTCCAGCTACGTGGCGCTGGCATATTTTTAAAGTTTGGCTCAAGTTACGTGGGACACCCCACTTCAACACGAAAATGAAATGCCACAAATACAGCGTCATCCTCTTTGAACGAAAACGCTACGTTCACTTGTTAACCTAGTATAAGTACAATGTCAATAGGCACCAAAATCTATATTAGAACAGCTGCTTTCTCTGCACGTTAACTAACACCACTACTGCAGACATGGTGCTCTAGGACTGGTACAATGAGCGGTTCTGTTGTGTACAATACTTGTGAATGAAATTGTCGTACAAATATCAACTCGTCTGCTAGTCGTACGGGCTAATGGTTTGAAGACGATAGGTTGCGACAAGCTGACGGCGCCATTTGTGTGTAAGGGAAGTGCCGGTGGTGAGCTGCAGCTTGTGGCAAGCATAAAAAAAAAGAGAATGAACACGAAACACGTCTTAACCAGTCTTGACAATTCAACAGAGGAAACACCGAAAGTGTTGTAACGTAATGGACCATAACGACGCTATTATACTATAATACTATACTATAGTATAATACTATAATAATGGAAAGTAATGACTATACCCTTCCATTAGATATAGCACAAGCGCTTCGCAGTAGCCACTAATTCTATCGAAGCTGGTACGGGGATCGAGGCCGACATACACGCGTGTGCTTTGCTGCTGGAACTTCCCATATTACTAAACAACGCCTCATCTATTTGGACTTACGTGCCTATTACAAACCAATAGGCCGTCTCATTACGGTGAGGGACCCTTCAATGTCGAATGCATTCGGAGGCTGGTGCTCACTGAGTTCGTGTTTCACCAGTGTCTCGGGATTATATTTCCCTTTTTCACTTCTTTAGTTTAATAGTTCTTCCGAAGTGTATTCCAAGGCTACAAACTGTGATGTTCAAGAAGGAGTCTGCACTACAGGCATGCCGATAAGTTTCGCCAGCTTGCTGACATGTGCGCACATATATCTCCATGCACAGGGGATTCTTATTGAATCCTCATCGTGTGTCTTCAAAATGGTCCTAGATTGAGTCTGCGACCTCGCGCTCAGTCGCAGAACGTCGCAGTCACTGATACACAGCGAGAAACTGCTCCTGACCACACGGCATTGTGCGCCCAATGCTGTACACGTATAGACGTGGCGCGCACTCCCAACGTTTCACGCGTCAATACTGTTAGCCTGTAATGTTGTACACCCTCCACTCATTCGCCTGGTAACGACAAAGCCAAGAAGCACAAAGTCGTTAAGATGCAACTTTGTGCTTCTTGTTGTCCTTGATGGTCTTGGCTTGCCAAGTGGTTTTGCTCTTTGAAGCTGCCGTCGACGAAGCCATTCTATTGATGACACAAACTAAGTGCGCGGATATTTATTGTGTTTTTTTTTTTCAAATTGTTGATCATACATGGTTCCTTAGTCTATGTGGAAGTAAAATGAAATAGGGGAATGCAAGTACTTCCAACTATCCACTTCCTATTCCAATTCATTCTACCTACATATGATCACGCCTTTGACTACAGTCAGTGCTCCAGCATGGCGTTCTAGTGTTGCGCAAGAATGGAAGAACGCATCAAAGTTGTTTTTTTTCTTAGAGCGCAGCTCTTGGGTGCTCTTAAGCTAATGAGCACAGTGAAGGATGAAAGAGCGAACGCAGACGCGAGGAGGAACGCGGAGGAGGAAGGTTTGGCGAAAGCGTGAGAAGAAAAGCGTAGTACCGCGCGGGCTCTACGGCGACGGCCGCTATGATGCATTTTCTCACCGATGGTATTCGAAGAGCGCGTCCACCGGCACCACATATGGAAACAAAGTGCTGCATGAGCGGAGGTCTCTCTGCGGCTGCCGCTGTGGAACGCGTCCACGCGTCACCCATGCGCTGCCTCGCGATCTCCCGATTAGCGAGGCAGTTGAGCGACACTCGGCTCCATTTGAAATGTACCGCACGAGCTAGATTTTCCACGCCAGTCAATATATCACGGAAACACATAGATTTCGCATTAGGAAGTATCGTAATCGACAGCGAATTTTTCACCCCAGAAAGAAGCGGTACAATGTCTCACAGCATCTTCGTAGCGTTCTGCCACGAGGAAAGGACTGGGAAATGACAGCCGACTCCGAAGGTGGAGGTGCAGCTTAACACAGCTTCCCGAAGCGTTAGCTTCCACGAGGCGAGAATGGGACAAACTGACACGCTCCCGCTCGAGATGCAAGGAAGCAAGTCGTTAATTATAGTGGCAGAATGGAAATTAGAGCGCGCACAAGTGCTCTAGCTCGTGCTATATTGGACGTGACGTACACGTGCCAGTCGTGCCAAAGAAGTTTAATCCAGTAAACCCCCTTTATAACGAAATGCTTGGGACCTCCGAAATCCTTCGTTATACAGGTCACTTCATTGTAAAGGCCGGGCAGCGCACAGCTCACACAAGAACAGGGACAAAGTTATTCCTTCTTTATACGGGTCATTCCGTTCTAGAGGCTTTCGATAGTACTTCGCGTCGGCATGAGAGAAGCGTGCGTACGGTTTGAACAGTCGCACTGCTGTTCCTACGGCGTCAGGGGTTCGACCCAACCAAAAATGTGAAGAAACAGTATGATAACGTTCAAGCCGTTGGAGCCGAATACGTTGCTGTGCCTGCGACGACAGGGGTTCGATCCAACCAAAAATGTGTTTAGAAAAAGTTTATTTCAACAAGAGACGATACGAACACTAAGTGACAATCACGTCACAGTTCCACCAGCACGATAGCATATACACAAAACGAAGGATTGCATACACGACACGTTTTCAAAGTAGTGTCCAAATCCTCACTCACTGACATGTAACCACATAGACCCACGGAAAGGCATAGTTACACATAAACTAATTGTCACATGTATAAAATGATGTTCAATATATACAGTGTACACAATGGCTATTGTACAACGACGATGTGACAGGGACACTTTACATAATGTTGAAGTAATGCTATGAGAAGTGTATATACAAAAATGATCATGTATACGAGAGCACACACACACACAGAAATCGCGGGCACCTGCATTCTATGCACATTCAATGAACACTCCTAATCGCCTGGCTACAAGAGCCAGGCTGGTCGAAAATTAAGCTGTATGCGTCCATCAGCAACCGACAAGAGACGGCATGACCACTGTCGAAGGAACTCTTCTTCCCCAAGGAAGAACAACTCCTCTGACAGAAACGACAGTAGCTCAGAGTAGAGCCGCCCCAGAAGTGGAAAGAGAACACGGCGACGATGCAAGGCCCCCGCAGCAACTAAATGTCTCTCAAAGCGGCCACGTGAGCAGCGACCAGATGCAATAAAGCGGTTACCTCCAAGGCCACGAACACCAGTATGCACGGTCCTCCAAAATAACCCGGCAACGACGCACTGTAGCAGCACATGTTTATTGGATTCCTGAAGGGCGCAATCGGGACAGAGCGAAGATGGGACTACGCCTCACTGCTCAAGCCTCTCACGAGTTGGAAGCACTTGCCACCGTAGACGCCACATGAAGTCGCGTAGGTGAGCAGACAGAAATGACGCCGTTATTGCATCCCAAGACACATTATTGGAACGTGCGCGGCGCGCTGGGGGAACTAGAGGAAGCAGTAAGGGTGACATAGTATCTACAACACGGTTTTCGGGAACGTCTACATCAGGACATACCTGCTGTATGTGGCGAATAAATGCCACGGCCGTAGAGTAAAATGCAGGTGCGTTTAACACTTGTGGTCTGGAATTTAATGTGCACGCCCGGTAACACGTACCGAATTTTTGTGCCAAGGAAATAGCAGGCAAGTTCGCGCGCGGGACACTGATCACACTGTAACAGACGGAGCAGAAATTGCAGAGCAAGCAGCCGGCAGTGGACAGACACGGATGGGAACGCGAACCCACCGCGAGACCGTGGTTACCCAAGCGCCGCGCGACAGACCAGTTCTGTACTGCCGGACCAATAGAATGAACCGAAAAGGGACTGCAAGGACCTAGTAACCCGTAATGGTGGCTGTACAACGCGACAGACATACCACACTCGGCCACAAAACACAGATAGACTGGGCTAAGTATCTTCTTTCTAATAGGGCAAGTCGTACCCTTGAACGTCTTGAATATGTCGCCTTAGATCTTCAAGAATTGAGAGCCACACAGAGTCTGATGTGCCATCATAGGTGTAATCAAGACCTAAAATACGAAGAAAATCGCTCTTTTAAAGACGGAAAAGGGGACTTCGGCGTGTCTGTGGTGAACCAATGAACAACTAATGACTGTTTGAAAAATTTAGCGCAGCACCCGAAATATTTCCGTACACATTGAAAATTCGAAGGCTACGGGATAAGCCATCTTCATTCCTGAGATGCAATGTGATGTCATCGGCGAAGACTGTCACCTTCACAACTGCCAGGCAGTGGGAGACCGCAAACGAAAGGGTCTCTCAGTACTGAGCGCATAAATGGCTCAAGGCTGAGCACAAAGAGTACTGGAGATAGAGGGCACCCTTGACGAACACCACGAGTAATGGGAAATGGTGCACGTTCACGACCATCAAGAAACAATGTACTTTGGATATGTTAATAGGCAGTCCTAATAAGTTCAACAAAATTTCACGAAAAGCCGCACGATGTCAGTACATTAGATATGTAACTATGTTCAGAACTCTAAAGACAGTTGCACCGTATGGGGTGTACATTTGCCGCAGAGCAATAATCGTCACCTGTCTTGTCCGCATTTCCTTCCTTTAATGCTGCGAACCCGGAACTTCCAAGTCGGGAACTGCATGCGCGTTATCATCAAGCCAGAACATCCTCGACAGGAAAGTAACGAGCGCAGCATTTTCAAGAAAGGAAACGCAAGCAAGACAGATGACGATTACTGTTGTGTGGCAAATATACACCCCAAAGGGTGCAACTGTTTTTAGAGTGAACGCGATCGAATGCTTTTTGTTGATCTAATGAAACTAAGAGACCACGTGCTGACGTGGTAAGCGTGTCTGTCATTATGTCACGCATAACGAACGAGTGACTCTGCCAGGGACTGAGCATGCCTGATGGTGTCCTATTAGGGAAGGCATCAGGCTTCCCGAGCGTTGGGTGAGAACAGCTGTGGAGGCATTGTAGTCAAGACTGAGAAGCGCGATTGGCTTCCATTCCTCTGGACGAACTGATGATGGATCGTGCTTAGGTATCAGCACAATACGACCGTCGCAAAAACAAGACGTGAACTCAAAGTTCCCTGTGTTTAGAAAAAGTTTATTTCGACAAGAGACGATACGGACACTGAGTCATAATCACGGCACGATTCCACCCGGACGATAACATGTAAGAAACGAAACAAAGCGCGTTGTCAACGCAAGTAGTGTCCGAGTCCTCACGCACCAACATATAAACACGTATACCCACGGAAAGGCACAGTTACACATAAACTAAATGCCACATGTACAAAATGATATTTAATATATACAGCGTACACAGTGGTTATATACAATGATGATGTGATAGAACACTTTACACAATTTTGAAGTGATGTGCACGAGATGTGTATATACAAAAATGATCATGTATACGAGAGGACACACACACAGAAATCACGGGCACCTGCATTCTATGTGCATTAAATGAATAATTCTGATGGTCTGGCTACAAGAACCAGGCTGGACGAAAATTCAGCCATACACGTCCATCAGCCACCGACAGGAAACGACATTACCACTGTCGAAGGAACTCTTCTTCTCCAAGGAAGAACAACTCCTCCGACAGAAACGACAGTAGCTCAGAGTAGAGCCTCCCCATAAGTGGAAACAGAGCGCGGTGCCGACGTCCCATGGCAACTGCCTCGCACCGGTTACGCCATAGACAGAAGGCCCCCGCAGCAATTAAAAGTCGCGCGAAGCGGCCACGTGAGCAGCGACCAGATGTAATAAAGCGGTTAACTCCAAGGCCACGAAATCCAGTATGCACGGCCCTCCAAAATATCCTGGCAACGACGCATTGCAGCAGTACATGTTTATTGGATTCTTGAAGGGGGCAATTGGGACACTGCGAAGATGGGACAACGCCCCACCGCTCAAGCCTGTCCCGAGTTGGAAGCACTTGCCACCCTAGACGCCACATGAAGTCGCGTAGGTGGCCAGGCAAAAATGACGCCGTTATCGCATCCCACGACACATTATTGGAACGTGCGAGGCGCGCTGGGGGAACTAGAGGAAGCAGTAAGGCTGACATAGTATCTACTACGCGGTTTTGGAGAACGTCTACATCAGGACATACCTGTTGTATGTGGCGATAAAATGCCACGGCCGTACAGTAAAATGTAGGTGCGTTTAACACTTGTGGGCCGCGATTTAAGTGTACGCCCGGTAACATGTAGCGAATTTTCGTGCCAAGGAAATAGCAAGCGAGTTCACGCGCTGGACACTGATCATGCTGTAATAGACGGAGCAGAAATCGCAGAGCAAGCAGCCGGCAGCGGACAGACATGGATGGGAAGGCGAACCCACCGCGAGAGCGTGGTTGCCCAAGTGCCGCGCGACAGACCAGTTCTGTACGGCCCGCCCAGAAGAAGGCACCAAGAAGGGATTGCAAGGACCTAGTAACCCGTAATGGTGGCTGTACGACGTGACAAACGTACCACACTCGGCCGCAAAATACAGACTGCGCTAAGTACCTTCCTTCTGATAGGGGTAAATCATAACCTTGAACATCTTCAATATTTCGCCTTACATCTTCAAGAATTGAGAGCCACACAGAGTCTGATATGCCATTAGAGGTGTAGTCAAGGCCTAAAATGCGAAGAGAATTGCTCTTTTGAAGACGGAAAAGGGGACTTAGGCGTGTCTGTGGTGAACCAATGAACAAATAACGACATTTTGAAAAATTTAGCGCAGCACCTGAAATATTTCCGTACTCATTGAAAATTCGAAGGCTATGGGTTAAGCTATCTTCATTCCTGAGATATAATGTGATGTCATCGGCGAAGGCTGTCACCTTCACAACACCGCTACCAGGCAGTGGGAGACCGCATACGTAAGGGTCTCTCACTATTGAGCGCAGAAATGGTTCTAGGCTCAGCACAAAAAGTGCTGGGGATAGAGGGCACCCTTGACGAACGCCACGAGTAACGGGAGACGGTGCACTTTCTCGACCATCAAGGAACAATGTACTTCGGATATTTGAATAGGTATTCCTAATAAGTTCAACAAAATTTGACGAGAAGCCGAACGAGGTCAGTACATTAAAAATGTAGTTATGTTCAAGGCGATCGAATGCCTTTTCTTGATCTAGTGAAACTAAGAGACCACGTACCGACCTGGTCAGCGTGTATGTCATTATGTCACGAGTAACGAACGAAAGACTGTGTATCTCTCTGCCAGGGACTGAGCATGCCTGATGGTGTCCTATTAGGGAAGGCATCAGGCTTCTCAAGCGCCGGGTGAGAACAGCTGTGAAGGCTTTGTAGTCTACGTTGAGAAGCGTGATTGGCCTCCATTCCTCTGGACGAACTGATGACGGATCATACTTAGGTATCAGCACAATACGACCGTCCCGAAAACTAAACGGGAAATCAAAGTTCTCAAAGCATTGGCTGATAACCGATACGAAAGTGGCACCAATATCTTCCCAGAACGTTAGATAAAACTCCACGGGTAACCCGTCCGGCCCTGGGGCCGAGCCACGCCTCATAGAAGATAATGCTGCTTTCACTTCCTCGGCTGATGGTCGTGCACAAAGACGGTTAGCTACCTCAGATGGAACCTGAGGCAGCCCACTAAGCAAAGTATGAAGTCCTTGAGAGCCAGAATCTATTTGCATGGTCGTACGCGCCATGTTTTCAAAATGCGTTACAAATAGAGAATAATCACGTGTGGGAGGTGGTGTAACAGGAAGTGCTCTTGGGGCCGCAGAACCGAATGCGTTCGGCTGTCTAAAAAGCGAGTTTCTTGAAAAGCGCAGAACTTCGGGGTGCGCACACGGATTATGTCTGCATCGCCAAGCAGCAGCTGACAAAGACGACGCCGCGATGAGGCGTTGGAAACGCCTCCGTAGCTCACGCTGCCAGGACCGCATCAACGGTGTCAGTTGATTGACCCGAAGGGCGATGCGGAGCTTCGTGGCAGTATCCGCCAGTTCCTCTGACATACGTCGTCTGAGTGCACGTCCTTCAACTGAACAGTGTAGACGCCACTGCACCTTGAGCGCATCCCATGACTCTCGGTCAGATCTAGAAACAGAGGCGCCCAAAACTCGTGACAAACAAGAGCGCGAGCGCGCGTCATGTAGAACGCGCATGTCCAGACGCCAGGGTTTTACTGATGAGGAAGCAGGGAAGCGAATTTCAAGTATTACTGGTTTGTGATCGGAAATATAAACAGGGGATGAAGGTAACGTTATCACATCAGACTGGGTGACATACTGAGCTAAACTGCTTGGCACATAGGCACGGTCTAACCTGCTTGACAACGCACCGCGTCGCCAGGTCCAGGCAAATAAAGAACCATGAAAAAGTTGATATGTATCTAGCAACGAAAAATGCTGGACGAGGCGCCGCAACTCCCGTGCGTTCCAATCAGGGCGACCCCAGCCCGGGCCCTGCACATCTGCTCGCGTGTCTAAGACGCAGTTAAAATCCCCAACGAGCACCACGTGACGGCCGTCAAGGAAATACACGTCCAGGTCACGGAAAAAATCATTGGACTTAATGGCCTGCGCGGGTCCATATATGCACAAAATCCGTAACCTAAATGAAGATAGTACACAATCAAATGCCAATATTCGCCCAGTCCCATCATAAAAGACATGATGATCTCGCAAGAGAGCTCCGTTGAAAATAATAATACCAACTCCGCTAGATCGTGATGTAGCGAAGGAGAAAAAACAGTCTAGGTTAAAAGTGCGTTTGAAAGTAAGGACATGTCCAATGGTGAAAAAAATTTGTTTCTTGTAAACACAGTATGTCACACTGTTTTGCGCGGGCCACGCTGATAATTTCGGCTTGTTTTACAGGACTTCGGGACCCTTGTGCATTTAATGAAATAATCTTCAAAGTGTCAGCCATAATTAATTAAATGTATCACCAAACTGACCTGGTCGTGTTGTTCAAGTCGGCGCCCCGGGAACAAGTCCAGGGGTTAAGCAGTCCACGCGTCACTTCTTCGACCCTCTCGAAGAAGGCCGAGGTTTTTTGGGCCGCTGTAACTCGGCACGGCGATCGGGGCCGCCGTCCGAGCCAGAGGCTGACGCATGAGCGCGCTTTACGTCTCGTGGGGCCGCCATTTCTATGTCGAGTTCATCCAGGCTTGGCGACAGTCCAACGCTGCTATCAACACCGAGGCTGAAGCTGTTTTCTGATGAGGATGATGTCGGTAGCGGTAGGACGGCGGGATTGATTTCATCGTCGCCGACAACCTCGGCAGCCGGGGGCCCACCCGGATGCAATGGCTGCGCCGCTGTAGGAGATGCAACTGAGGCGGATGAAGCCGCAGCAGACTTCGTGGGTACATCGACTGCAGCGATCGCAGAGTCAGGCGCTTTATCCGCGTTCAAAACTTTGCTGGGATCAGGAGGAGTGATGGTAGCAGCCGAAGTGGAGGCGCTTTCGGCCACAGCACGCGTGTCCTTCGCTGCTTGGAAGGCCAGCGAACATGGCGTGTTGCGATCCGCCACGTCACGGTCTTCTTTTTCAGTAGAGGAGGCCGGCGAACATGACGCGCTGGGACTTCTCGAGCTGCATGCCTCTTCTTTTTCATTTCTTGACGCTAGTTCTTGCGGTGTCAGTGCAATTTCTTTGGTTATGGCTTTACGCGCAGTCGCAACCGCAGCTGACGCCGGCGGTAAGGGGGGAAGGGCCCCAGTAGCAGCGTCTGACTATGAACGCCGCACAGGGCACGCGTCTGTAGGGTGACTGTCCCCGCAACGCCGACAAGGACGGTCACACCCGTCGCTTTCGTGGCCATGGACGCCACAACGGCCACAGAACGCTGCGGTGCACTGTGCACGGTAGTGGTCGCTGGAACCGCACCGACGACACACGCGTTGCAAGCCGCGGTAGTCAAACGTCACACGATGACCAGAGACTCGCAGATAATTTGGGACCGGGGTTGTGGCACTCATTTCCATACGCACGAAGCGTGTGCCCGTGAGCACGCCACGTCGTCCGCTCATGAGACCAGCATTGACAGACAGAACCTTGCCGTATGGAGATAGTGCCTGGACGAGGACTTCGTTCGGAACGAAGGACGGCAAAAAGAGGCAGGTTACGTTGGTTACCTGCGGGCCAACGGTGTTGTAATCGCGCCGCTGGCACGAGTTGTTGGGAACTCGGCGCTGACGCCCGATGTTGCACCTGGGTCGCAAGCCCCAAGGGTAGCGTTGGCCTGGCGGCCTGGGGTACAACTGGAAGCATCCGAAGGTCCCGGCAAAGCATGAGTCGACTGGTAACAACAAAACAACTTGTTTATTCTAACCTCGCAAAGAGTTGGAGGTCAGGTTGACCGAAGTAGAGAGACGGGAGTGCACTTTACTCAACAGAAGAAATCGGAGCCCCTTTTTGGCGTCCGGGGGCAGCTGCTTTTATACTCTCGCAGTTGAGGGCAAGAAGGAACCCCTCTATAGACGAGCACGTGACTGTGCCGCTCGGGAACAAAGGGATAAGGTGGCGCAGCCGTCGTGCCGGTGCCGCTGGGGCACAATGGGAGGAGAAGGTGGCTCACACGTCGTGTCGGCGCCTGTCAGACCCCCTCGTTTCACAGTTGTTGGGAGCTCCTCTCCCCGGCTGCCGCGCTTCGACAAGCGTGGGCACCAATATGCACATACACACACACACGCACATGAAGACACGTGGCATTGGAACATGCCTGGACGCGCTTGGCAGGGAGGCGTAGCGGCGGCGCCGAACGGGCCAAAATGTCTGCCGCTTTGAACGAAGCCCCGGCGTCCGTTGCATCCGCGCCGGCTTTACCGAGCGTCGTAGGCGAAACGTAACAGACCGCCCCGCCGGGGGAAGGAGATCCCGATGGTCAGGGGACTGCATCCGCTGTCCGGAGGGATGTCGCTCGATGATGCTCATAACCGAAGTCGGGCGTCCCTCGACGTTTCCTGAGCGCAGCGCACAGAGAAGGCCTCGTTCTCTCGTTCAGGTTCGCACGGGACACTGCAAAGTGACTTCGGGAGGGTTCACATTTTTGTTCTCGTTCCCGGCAAGCGTTAGAACTACGCTGAAACTCAACCGCTCAGTCAGCAAGCACGGCACAACCCTCACTAAGCCCTGCCAGGCTCTTTCCCCTTTTATACCACTGCCTAGTTCCTTACAGTAGTCTAGCAGCACTCAGAACGCGTCCACAAATTGGAAAATTGCACTAGAAAGCATGTTATCACTTTGAAACACTAAACAAAAGCAATATGTTAAAAATCCTGCCTCAGGAAGAAGAACATCAGTAACAAACAATTTTGAGGCTGATTCCTACGTTAGGGGCTTCGACTTAAGCCATCGGCGTTACCGTTGAGACTCCCCTTTTTGTAACGCACCTCAAAGGAATATTGTTGCAAAGCGAGGCTCCAGCGCAGGAGGCGGCCATTTTTGGGAGAGATGGTCTGCAGCCATTGGAGAGGGCAGTGATCCGTCTCAATGATAAACCTCGAGCCGGCTAGATAGCATGACAATTTCTGAACGGCCCACACGAGGCACGCACACTCTTTCTCGGTGGCGCTATACGCCTGCTCACGACTGGTCAGCTTACGACTAGCATACAGGACGGGGTGTTCTACTTCTCCATTTTCCCGTTGGCACAGTACAACGCCCATGCCTCGCTCACTAGCATCGCACTGAACTACGAACCCTTTTGTGTAGTCTGGCGATCGTAGCACAGGCTGGCTTGTTAGGGCGCTCTTTAGGGCGCTAAAAGCTCTTTCCTTTGTCTCGTCCCAGACGACTGTTTGGGGCTCTGTTTTTCTTAGAGCATCCGTCAGGGGAGCCGCGATATCAGAGTACCTGGGGATGTACCTCTGATAGTAGCCGGCGACACCTAAGAACGACCGAATATCGGTCTTCGTGCGCGGTTGCGGGAAGTCTCGCACAGCGGCCACCTTTATTTCAGAGGGGCGGCGACGACCCTGACCAATCACGTGACCGAGGTAGACAACCTCGGCCTGTGCTAACTGGCACTTGGGAGCCTTGATTGTCAAGCCCGCTTCGCGCAGGCGGGTTAGCACTGCCCGCAAGTGTGCCATATGCTCAGACCAGGATGCGGAGAATATCGCTACGTCGTCTAGATACGGTAAAGCGAATTCTTGCTGTCCCCGCAACACTTTATCCATGAGGCTTGAAAAACAGTATGGCGCGTCCTTCAAACCAAAACTCAACACTTTAGGACGGAATGTTCCCATTGGTGAAATGAACGCCGCATACCTTCTAGCCTCTTCTGTAAGTGGAACCTGCCAATAACCCCTGACAAGATCTAGGGTGGAAATAAACTGAGCGCTACTAACTTTCTCAAGGCGCTCCTCGATGTTAGGGATCGGATAAATTTGATCCTTAGTGATGGAATTAAGCCTGCGGTAGTCGACGCAAGGACGAGGTTCCTTGCCCGGTACCTCAACTAAAATCAAAGGGGAGGTATAATCACTCTCACCTGCCTCAATAACACCGAGCTGTAGCATTTTCTTTACCTCAGCCTCCATAATATCGCTCTGGCGGGGTGACACCCGATACGCCTTGGATCGTACTGGCTCCGGGGAGGTAAGTTCTATGTCATGAGTAAGGACAGAAGTCCTACCAGGCCTCTCAGAGAACAGACCTTGAAACTCTTGTAAGAGCTGGTGTAGTTCGGTTTTCTGCTCAGGCGACAGCGATGCTCCACAGACTAAGTCACTAATGACCTGATCGGTGTCTTTCCTGTTCGTCACTGAGCCTAGTCCCGGAAGCTCGACCGGAAGCTCTTCAGGAACGTTTACCATCATGCACACCACTCCTTCCTTTGTCTATAAGGTTTGAGCAGATTACAGTGGTAAACTTGCTGTGCTTTCCGCTTTCCTGGCAGACTCACCACGTAGTTAACGTCCGAAAGTTTCTGAACAATTCGTGCTGGGCCCTCCCACTGCACGTCTAGTTTGTTGTTTAGCGATGTGCGCAATATCATGACCTCATCGCCCACCTCAAAACGACGGGCCCTGGCTGTCCGATCATAATAAACCTTGGCCCTCTGCTGGGCCTTTGCCATTGCTTCATTTGACAACTCCTGTGCCCTTCTTAAGCGTTCGAGGAGCTTAAGCACGTACTCCACCACGACTGGGTCGTCGCCCCTGCCTTCCCATGATTCTCGAAGCATGCGAAGCGGAGATCGCAGCGAGCGACCGTACACCAGTTCAGCTGGCGAAAACCCCGTAGCCGCATGCGGCGCGGTCCGTAATGCAAACATCACCCCAGGCAGACACAGCTCCCAGTCAGTTTGATGTTCAAAACACAATGCTCTCAACACGCGCTTCATGACGGAGTGGAGCTTCTCAACGGAGTTCGACTGTGGGTGGTACACTGAGCTGTGTAACAGCTTTACCCCACACCTTTCGAGAAAAGTTGTCGTCAAAGCGCTAGTAAACACTGTGCCCTGATCTGATTGGATTTCCGCAGGAAAACCAACTCGCGCAAATATGGACAGTAGTGCATTGACTATCTCAACTGAGCTGAGTTCTTTAAGCGGCACTGCTTCAGGGAACTTTGTCGCTGGGCAGATCACAGTCAAAATGTGTCTGTACCCCGTGGTTGTTACCGGCAGAGGTCCCACTGTATCAATAACGAGCCGTCTAAAAGGCTCCGTAATGATAGGTACCAATCTCAACGGCGCCCTTGATTTGTCCCCTGGTTTGCCCACCCGCTGACAGGTGTCACATGTCCTCACGAAATGGTCTGCGTCCCGAAAACACCCTGGCCAATAGTACTCCTGCAAGAGACGGTCCTTAGTTTTCTTAACTCCTAGGTGTCCGGACCACGAACCCCCGTTCGACAAGCGCAACAGATCCTGACGATAGCATTGAGGCACGATCAGCTGATCGAACTCCACTCCTCTGCGGTCTAGATACTTCCGGTACAGGACTCCACCTCTTTCCACAAAACGCGCATTTTTCCTGGCGATACCTTCCTTGACAATGCAGCGTATGTTTTCTAGGCTGCCATCCTTTTTTTGCTCGGCTATCAAAGCCGACCGGCTGACTTTTAGCAACCTATCAAGTCCGTCTGACGTAGGCGCGATGAGCAAATCTGCAGATAGCTCTTCTAACTTTCCCGCATCGGGAATTTCCTCTCCAGTATCTGGTGCCTTTAACGTTACAGACTCAATTTTATTCAGTTCAGGCGTGCTCTGAATATCAGCTTGCTGCGCCTCTGACCCTTTCTCATTGTTCGATAACGTCGGCCCCGCAACTACCGCCTTTGCAGCGAGCTCCCGAACCTTCGATCTGGTTAAGGCCTGAACGCTAGCCTCACCAAACAAAAGCCCCTTCTCGCGCAGGAGGTGATCGGACCTGCTTGAAAATAGGTACGGGTACTGGGGGGGCAGCATAGATGACACTGCGGCCTCCGTCTCAAGTGCTCCGAAAGGTCCTTCAATAAGCACTTTTGCTACGGGCAGACACACGCTATGAGCTTCCACGGCTTGCTTGATCCATGCGCACTCGCCCGTGAACCTATGGGGTTCTACGTAAGACGGGTGAACTACATCCATTGTAGCTGCGGAATCGCGAAGCACTCGGCACTCTTTCCCGTTCACGAGGAGGTCTCGCATGTAAGGCTCGAGAAGCTTCATGTTCTCGTCAGTGCTGCATAATGACAAAAACACAACTTTTGGTTTTGTTTCCGGACACTGCGCCGAAAAGTGACCCGGCTTCTGGCACGTATAACAAACGCGCGCTTGCCTCGTCTCGAACCGCTTTCTGCGTTCGGCTTCGGCTGCCGCCGTCTCCTTAGGTTCCGTCGCACTGCTTTCACTCGCATCCGCACTACGTGTGTTCCCCTTTGCTCTCATGGGTGTGAACTTCGGCCTCTCAAACTTCGAGCCAAATTCACCCTTTTGACCGTCCTTAGCTCCGCGAGCCCGACGCGTCACAAACTCCTCGGCTAGCTCAGCGGCTTTAGCCACCGTACAAACGTCTGGCCTATCCAAGACCCAGTACCGCACGTTCTCAGGTAACCGACTATAAAACTGTTCCAGCCCGAAGCACTGCAGAACTTTATCGTGGTCACCAAACGCTTTCTCTTCTTTGAGCCACTCCTGCATGTTTGACATAAGCCTGTACGCAAACTCTGTATATGACTCACTTTTGCCTTTCTCATTTTCCCGAAACTTCCGACGGAACGCCTCCGCTGACAGCCTGTACTTTTTTAGCAGACTCGATTTCACTTTGTCGAAATCCTCTGCCTCCTCTCTATCCAAGCGAGCGACTACGTCGGCCGCCTCGCCGGGTAACAAAGTGAGCAAGCGCTGTGGCCACGTTTCCCGAGAGAACCCCTGCTTCTCGCACGTTCGCTCAAAGTTAACCAGGAACAAACCAATGTCCTCTCCAAGCTTAAACGGCCGCATCAGGTCAGTCATTTTGAACAATACGCGTTCTCCTGCACCGTGTGCCTGACTTCCATTACGAGCGCGTTCCATCTCTACCTCAAGACGCTTCATTTCCAAAGCGTGTTGACGGTCGCGCTCTTGTTGCTCTCGCTCTTTCTGTTCTTTACGTTCACGCTCTTCTTTTTCTTTCTGTTCTTTAATTTCGCGCTCCTGTCTTTTTGACCTCTCCTCAATAGTCTCAAGGCATTCCGACAGCTCGTCATCCTCAGCCTCTAACTCAAGAATAGCCTTTAGCAGTTCTGGTTTTCTGAGTTTGTCCGAGACATCCAGACCCAACTCTCTTGCAAGCTCCAACAATTTCGGTTTGCGCAACGACTTCAAATCCATGGCTGCTCTGAATGCTGCTTTCTCTACTGCCTATTATTGTCTTGCCGCAATCTAACCCGGCAGCAACGACAACCACAATTACCAGCTCCGTTTCTGACACTAACAAAAAGCCTGGCAAAGCTCAGAAGAAGAAAGTCCCGCACTCACCAAACCTCGCAGCCAAGAATTCAGCGCAGTCGTTCCGCTGCAGGCAACCAGTCATCACACAGGGCTCGTTGCACTGCTCCCGGATCGTCGATGAGCTGCTCAGCATACAGTCAACTGCATATCTTCGCTGCTGGCCTCCGTTGTCGCGATCCCACCGCTGCCACCAGTTGTTGTAATCGCGCCGCTGGCACGAGTTGTTGGGAACTCGGCGCTGACGCCCGATGTTGCACCTGGGTCGCAAGCCCCAAGGGTAGCGTTGGCCTGGCGGCCTGGGGTACAACTGGAAGCATCCGAAGGTCCCGGCAAAGCATGAGTCGACTGGTAACAACAAAACAACTTGTTTATTCTAACCTCGCAAAGAGTTGGCGGTCAGGTTGACCGAAGTAGAGAGACGGGAGTGCACTTTACTCAACAGAAGAAATCGGAGCCCCTTTTTGGCGTCCGGGGGCAGCTGCTTTTATACTCTCGCAGTTGAGGGCAAGAAGGAACCCCTCTATAGACGAGCACGTGACTGTGCCGCTCGGGAACAAAGGGATAAGGTGGCGCAGCCGTCGTGCCGGCGCCGCTGGGGCACAATGGGAGGAGAAGGTGGCTCACACGTCGTGTCGGCGCCTGTCAGACCCCCTCGTTTCACAGTTGTTGGGAGCTCCTCTCCCCGGCTGCCGCGCTTCGACAAGCGTGGGCACCAATATGCACATACACACACACACGCACATGAAGACACGTGGCATTGGAACATGCCTGGACGCGCTTGGCAGGGACGCGTAGCGGCGGCGCCGAACGGGCGAAAATGTCTGCCGCTTTGAACGAAGCCCCGGCGTCCGTTGCATCCGCGCCGGCTTTAACGCGCGTCGTAGGCGAAACGTAACAACGGGAACGACGGGACAACGCTCGCCACCGATGACGAGGCAGCCAGCATCGACGATTAGAGTCATGGAAGCCATGCTCTTGACGGTGACTTGGAAGTTGAGGCCTCCCATGTGCTGAACGCAGTAGACCTCAGAGAGGACAACTATTGAGGCCGTCGCATCGACGACGGTCTCGGGACCATTCCCCGTAGGGACAACAACATCGAAGACGTGGGCCTTCGAGGGAGTCCATGACGCTGTAGGTGCCATGGCGTGAGAGGTGGACGTCCCCGACGTGGAACACGCAGGGGCGTCGGTAGAAACGCTTGTTCCGTGCTCCTCCTTCTTCGTCTTCTCTGAAGTTCTGGTTGCCATTACCATTGGAGCCGAACATTACGCGTGCAAGCCTGCATGTTATCGCTGTTAACCACGGCAGTTACTCTGGTATTTTTTATAGTCTTCTGACAAATGCCTCATCATTGTATGACTAAAAAGGAAAATCATAACTGTTTTCTAAATTTCTTCGGTAGCAGCAATAGTCTTTTAGCTCAATATATCCCATACATAGTTCTTATAGAGCACGAACTCGATGTTGAAGTTCATATTTTGCAAGAACGAGCTTTTTCGAGAGCCGGAAAAAAAACACCCAATGTCGACTGCCGACCCTCATTTACAGGAAACATCGCATTACGTGAAAGTCACCATGTAGGTGTGCTGTTGCTGTGATACTTGCAGTGAACCAAGTGCATGTCAAAAAAGATTCATTGAAGAGCGGTACATGCCCGCTGGCCCCTGGGGCATGTGCCCACTGAGACACACCCCCAGCGGCCCCATGGATGCATACCCAGTGGTATGTATTTTGCGCATTTTTTAACGCGACAGCATTAAGGAGCTCGTGTCGCAGAAAAGCCGGTGTCGTCGGTGATGGCCGTGAGCGATAAATCTGGGAAGGCACTTCAAAAATAATAAAAACACCTTACAAGATGTGCTGGCTGGGAATCGAACCAGGGTCTCCGGAGTGTGAGACGGAGACGCTACCATTCAGCCACGAGTTCTTTTTTTTTCGTGGTATTTATTACAGTAGCAACAAACCGATGTTCACCAGTTGTGCATAGTCAGACAATGGAGAGCACAATGAAAGTCACACAGCGAAAAGTCATCGTTCATACTGTCGGTAGAAATGTTGGTTTCCCTTTAGAAGGGTGGTAAGGATAGGCACCTCACCGAAATGGGGTACCAGTCCGGCTGTGTATCGAGTCCATCATAAACCTGCTTTAGGTGTAGTGTCATTTGGATGAAATTTGCCCTTGTAGGTACAACCGTTGGGGCGTCTCGGTCCATCATTCGCGTTTTCCACAAATTGTGCATTCCAATGAGAAAAAACGTATCAAAAGGTGCACTATTATCAGAGGTCGGCAGTAGGTATCGCACAGGATGAGCGTTAATCTCAGTCTTTTTTTTAAAAGTCCGTTGGAGGACATGCCAAAGTAGTATGGTGTCAGTGCAGCTAATAAAACAATGTTCAATCGTCTCTGGCACATCACAAAGGCGACAGTTAACAGAAGAGACAAAGATACCCTTTTTCTGTAGCCATGTTTTTACCGGTATGGTTTCACTATGAAGTTTACAAAATAATGTTTTGCAGCAAGGGGATATATACATTTTACGAACTCGATTTAGTACGTCGTGACCTGGCCATTGAATGCATAGTGATCGGTAAAATGGAGGCGGAAATAGCATGGACAATAAATCTTTGTATAACATTTTACGCGACACAGAGTACAAGTATTCAGTGGAAAACCGAACTGTCAGGAAACGAACCGCCAAGTAAACTTCTTGCATGAACCCCCACAAGCATAAAAGCGAAGAAAAATTGGAAGAAACAATTAAATCAGGTAACGCATTAGCAAGTGTGACTTGCATGAATGACCGAATTATATAATGCGATGTATCGCGAAAAAAGAAGAAACGAGACACTAGTTGCCGCACATAAAGATGTACTAAACCAAGCCCACCATCACTAACGGGCCTGAAAATATTGTCTCGCCTCATGGGCTCAAAAGTTGAAGACCATACGAAGGTTGCAAAGATTCGGTGAAAGCGTTGGAGGTAGAGCCTGGCACAGTGAATAACTTGCAATACATAGTAAATTTTTGTTCCCAAGAACTTATTGCAGGCCTCAGCTTTCCCAAAAATAGAAAGTCGGTGTGGAACGAATGTCTGGGCGCAGCTTTGCAGGGCCGAAACCCGCACTTTCCAATAGTGTGCGCTTAATTTATATGCGTCTAGCGGCACGCCAAGATACTTTGGCGGGACACCGGTCCACTTAACGCCTGCAAACTGTTCTGGTGTATAGCACCATGAGCCAAACCACAAGCCTAAGCTTTTTGCGGAGTTCATTCGTGCTCCTGATACGCTGCCAAAATCCTCTGTTGTTGATACTACCTTTTCAACACTGAACTTATCCGTGCAGAAGAACGCTAAATCATCTGCATAAGCTAAGACTTTTACTTCATTACCCAGTACATTGAAGCCATGCATGTAACTCGACTGAATTACGATTAAGCATAGAGGTTCCAGATAAAGGGCGAATAGTAATGGGGACATCGGGCATCCTTGTTTTACTGAAGAGCAAATGGAAACGGGTTTAGAGAGTTGGCCATTAATAACTAAACGAGTAGTACAACAAGTATAGCAAAGCTTAACGCCTTTAAGCACAACGGAGCCAACATTGGCATGCTCCAGAAGAGAAAATAAATAGGAGTGACTGACACGATCAAAAGCTTTAGCAAGGTCAAGCTGGAGCATTGCAAGCTGCTCAGTGGAACCGTAACAGTATTGAAGAAGTGTACGGGCGATATGTATGTTAGTTTGAATGGATCGACCCCTAATTCCACACGTCTGATGGGAACCAATGAGAATTGTCATCGTAAGTTGCAATCTATTCGATAAAACTATTGCAAAAATTTTATAATCCACGTTTGACAATGTGATTGGTCGGTAGCTTTCAACAGAACGCAGTTTCTCCTTATCTGAACTTTTGGGAATTAAAACTGTGTGGGTTTTGCAAAAAGATTGCGGAAGGACGTCTATCTCTAAACTTGTAATAAAAATGTCCAATAATATGGGACTGATAATTGATTTGAAAGCTTTGTAAAATTCACAGGAAAGTCAATCAGGGCCGGGTGTTTTCGACCGAGGCAGCTGATCAATAGCTAGCTCAATTTATTGTATCGTAAGGGTATCACTAATGAATGCACAGTCATGATCCTGTAAAGGTTTTACAAGAGACACAAAACTCTCTAAGACTTTTGCATCGTGATCATCGGGCCGGGCACTAAACAAAACACTGTAGTAAGTTTCGAACTTAGAAATTATGTCATTCGTATTTGTTAGAAGAGTACCTTCGGAGTATATTTCCGGAATTACTTTGGAAACAGCATGACGTCGCTCGTCAAGTAAAGCTTGACGTGTTGGCTGCTCAGACTGCAGAGCACGCCTATTTCGAGATCGAACTCGCGCACCTCTGTAACGCTGTGCATCATACTTTTGCAAGTCACATTTAAGATTTTCTATGTCAACAATGTAAGTGCCTGGCATTTCGCGTTCCATCTGATAAAGGTTGTGTAGGCTCTTAAGAAGTACTGTTTCTTCATTCTTTCTATAGAATGCTTTCAGTGATCCAATTTCTATAGCCACTGTACGAACCTCTTGTTTAAAAAGTTCCCAAGCTGCGAATAACGGCTAGTCTGTAGAACGCGAATTTTTTAGGGCCATGCGCACGCGATTAATAAATTCCTGATCATTTAGGAGCTCAGAGTTACGCTTCCAGAGTGCCCACTGTGGTGGGAAATTGGTTACAGATTTCTCACCAACCTTTGCAATAACCATGCAATGATCATAGAACGAAACTGGGATAGTAATACAGGACAGTGCGCCGGAGAGGCGTGATGAAGACACATAAATCTGATCAAGGCGGGCGTAAGAGCGACCCTGAATTCGTGTATAAGAGCGAGCTCCCTGTCCCGACACTCCTATATAAGTGAGCCCTACATTTTCTATTACGTTAGACAAAACTTCACCACTCCTGCCTCGCTGAGTGTTAATGCCGCTTCTATCGCTCGGATCACATACACAATTGAAATCTCCCATTAACACAATGCACCGATCACAGTCTGTTAGACTACGCCTCATCCACAGTATCGAATAAGAGAATTCGTTTTGCAGCGTCATTAAATGCATAGACGTTGACTAATCGCCATGGCACACCCTGCAACACAAAATCACAACATATATATCGACCTTCAGTCTACATGGTAACTGAATGGTAACAGGAAACAGGCCGCGGATAAACCTACAGCGTGTGAAACGCAGACATTATATTCAGACAGAAAAGGTCGCAACGCCCTTTCTGTCTCGTCATCACTCTCAATCTTCGCCTCCTGCACGGCGAGGAAGTCGAGGCGCTTCCTAGACAAAAGCCGGCGAAGCTGCGCCTCTTTCTACAAAGACCTAAGGCCTCGTACGTTCAAAGTTGCGAAGAGAAGTTGCTGGGACAGGGCCATGGTGACTACCCACGATTTAGACTTAATTCTCTATGCTGTCGGTCCTAGAGGGTAACGCTGACGCTCCCTCCGAACCCTCACCAGGTCTCCTGGACCGTGATCGCCGTCACTGTCCTGAGTGTGTCGATGTCTTGAGGCGACGTGCTTTTCTTGGGGCACTGGCCGTCTCGCTGTCCGTGCTTGATTCTGATCTGTTAGTCACAAGGCGCTTCGGGATTGACGTATCCGCGCTACTTCGTCGGTCCTCTGCCAGCATAGCGCACGTGCTAAGCAGCTTCGGTGCAGCAGATGAGTCATCATCGGCTGCCTCATTCGCTGGCTGGGCAGCAACTGGCTGCGTGGTAACGGGTGCCTCTAATAAATGCGGTGTTGCCTTAGAAACGTGCCGTAGAAAGTTATACTGCGGTGTATATCGGTAATTATGAGCATGTAAATTACAGAAGTCGCAGTTACACGAGTAGCGAAGTACGTTTCCGCTAGAATTCTTCTGCGCTCCGCGCACACGCAGAGCCATCTTGCGGCAAACACAGAAGACCCCCTCCTCGCAATATACGGCGCTGCCCCGACACGTGGCGCGCCACTCGCCCCATGATCGCGTCCGCCTTCGTGGCGCGTCGCGGCCCGTCTGTCCGTGCCGATCGCGACGTTTGGCTCGCGTAGATCGTTTGAGTAGGCGGTGCGAATGGGGTGCGATAACGCTATCGCGTTCCACTCTTGAAGGCGATGCTTCAGCGTCCTCCATTTTTTTTCTTATCTCGTCGGTTAATTTTCTTGGCTCATAAGCTCTTCTTGGCTAAACTTGGCTCATAAGTGGTGTTGTCGTGGTCACGCAAAGACCCAGCTGCTCCCACAGCAGAAAAGCTGCGGGAAAGGGCGGTTTGATGAGTTCACAGCTGCGCCGGCGCCGGAGCGTGAGCAAGGGGCCGAATCTTATAACGGTTCGGAAGGGGAACGGTTCACTTGGCCTCATCTGATTGGCCAAAATTTTGCTGGCGTCAGAAGCCGTCAAAGACAGCAGCGCGACACCGCAAGTTATGACCACGACACGCATCTGTCAATCATTTCCAAAGCGAACCCGTCATTCCAAAGCGAACCCGTCGGAACCGGCGAAGGGGTAGTCCACTTTGAGTTCCGTTGCTGCGGCTTGGCTGTTGGCTTGCGACCTTGGCCGCGCGCGCCGATCGCGCGACTCGGGAGACACGCGGCGTCGCACGCGCGTGCGTTGGTTGCTTCGGAGGCTATTACTTGCCTTTGTCGTCTGCTTGGCGTTGTTCCTTCGGCGTCGACTACGGCTGGAGGTGCTGTACGCGATTGAAGAAATGGCGGATATTTGCACCGCCCCTGCCGGCTTTCTAAGTAGACCTTTTGCAGGCTACGCTATCAACTGGAGGAGAATCGGGTGCAAGCGTACGAGAGGTCATTCCACGCAGAGGAAGGAATTGCACGCTGCGGCTCATCGCCACCGGCCTGCAGCTTCCAGAGGTCGGTCGGAAGCGAAGCATTCTTCTTAGTGGCCTTTATCTCTGCTGCCGACACTGCCCACCAAGTTGCTCTCGCAACTACTGTGTTGGCCGGTGGAAGGGCTGGGTCGGCTTTCCCGTGACCTCCGCTTCAAAGCTAATGCCGAGGAGATCTATATTTGCATGGTGAAATCGAATTCCGAGTGCTATCACCAGCGTGAATAGTTCGCAGATCGGCATTCAGCAATCAGAAGGGTTGAACCTAGGCTGGTCCATCACTGAATTCCTTCGTTCGGCTGATAAAACTGTACAGTCTGGACGAGGATATATTGTGGAGATCTCTTATTTGGCCGCAATTTTTTTCTCTAATTCTGGAGCGCCGCACTCTGTTCCTCAATTTCACGGCACAGCACGCACCGTCTGCACTACGCTCTTCGATTTTACTTCGCGCATGTAATGCAGGGCCCGTATATCGTAATGTTAGATTTCGACTTCCATTGCTTCTATCACGCGATGCGCCTTGGGGCAGGTCGAAGAGATAGTGGCAGTGCGGCGCCAAGCGAGTCATGTCCGAACCGATGATAAATGGCGAAAAAAGAAGGAAAATTGATATAGTCGGCAAATAAAGGTGGCCCTAAGAAACAGTTCACGGTTTAGTGGCATTAATAAATTACTTCTGCATTGCGTAAACGCCCGGCACCCCACGTTTGTACTTTAGAACTAGTCGTATAATAATTAATTTATATTTTATATTGAATTAGCAAGCAGAAACATTCTGCAGTTCCTGGATTAGCTCGTCATACAATGACATACACTTATCTATAGGGCGTGGCCTACCCTTTTTCCACCACCGGCTTGGGAGTAGCAAACTTATCGATGTAAGCGACGAAGTGAACGGTTCGTTTTCCGAACCGTTAAAAGATTGCGCCCAAGGATTCCAGCTGCATAGGCGCGCGCTCATGCCACACGCGCGACCAATCAGAGCCGTTTCGCTTCCGCAAGAGAGGGAAAGGGCAGGAAAGGGTTTCGCGCGCGCTGCGCCGGGTTCGTTTTAGTTCGGTGCAGTCTCGGAAAACGGATGGGACGGCCACGCGTTGAGCGTTCCCTCGAGGAATGGGCAGCGAGAACTCGCCCGTGAAAGGGCTCGCCGTCAGCGCGCCGATCCAGACGTTAGAGCCGCCCGAGCCCAGGCAGTCCGGCAGCAACGAGAAGTAGATACCGAGCTGAGGGAGCGGGAGGTCGAAGCAATGCGGCACCCTTACATGGGGGTTACTTAACCGTGACGAACATCAGGTGAGCACAAGACAAGCTCCGCTTGCCCCCGTTTTCCGGTAGGGGAAGGTTCGGTCACTTTTTTTTTGCTCTTCCCCTATTTACATGATTAAGTACGCGACAACGCTAACGTGCGCACCGAAATAACATTAGGAATATAAATGATCGAGCTCCAGATCTTAGCTTATATACTGTGGTGAGCTCTGTTGGTGGGGTGCATATGCATCGCAATTGCACTAGTTTTCTACTTTATGTATTACCTGATGCCATGAATGTGGCCTGCCTCGTACGCGTGACGACCTTTCACAAAAGCATACACAAGAAAATGCGTTTTCCGGTACTTCAGGCCGTAAAACCCGCAGTGTGACATCACATGAAGCACCGTGATCGCCATCGTCCCGTCGTCCGCTTCCCACGACAGTGCTCTGACTTCTGCCGTTCACCGCGCTGTTCGCCACTACGTCTCTGACGCGCTGCCGGCGCCTTACGACAGCCGGCCGGTGCCTACAGAAGAACCGAACGCATCACTGGGCGACAGGTCACACGCAGAAGCAGCACTGAGTGTACTGAAACTAGCACAATAATTAGTATCGGGCATGTCCATAACTTGCACATCGTCGGTCGCTTCTACAGTGCCAAGACATTCCCTTCGGAGCAGCATCATAAGGTATGGGAACGGGTTGCAAACGAAAATGGTGCTGTAGCCCTGTGTGATGTCCACTGTCGCAAACGGTAACAGCAGACCTTTCCGAGTGATAAAGCGGTCAGATGGAGACAGTTGTGCGACTGCGTCTGAGATGCCGCAGCGGTGCATGGGCACGACCATTGACGCGTTGCGAGGAACATGGACGTCAGCTTGGACAAGCAGTTTCCTCGAAAGCGAAAAATTGTTGGTGAGTGGCCAATCTAACAGCGGCGACAATTCAATTTCTGCCCGTGTGCAATGGATGGCGCCATTGTGGCGCGAAAGAAAATCCCAGCCGAGCATAACGTCATGAGGGCACGAGGAAAGGACGATGAATTATATGGCACATAGAACGTCATGAAATACTACACGAGCAGTCCAAGCCTCTAAGTGGTGAATATGTTGAGCATGGACAGTGCGGAGGGACAGCCCAGAAAGGGGCGTCGTGACTTCCCGAAGTAGGTGGGAAAGTTTAGCGTCCATAACACATACGGCGTCTCCTGTGTCCACGAGAGCATCTGCGACTTGACAAAATCCTCAAACCAGTCGTTCAGCAGTACAATAGGAGGTGCGGAGCCTCCTGGTACAATCCAACAAAGAAGGTGGGTTTGTCGTGCATCCAAAGCTTCTCTTTCAAGTAAATGTCGGCCTTGCCATTGAGAAGAATTTTCTGCTTGCGGATGTGTCGAAAAGAAAGTCGAATGCTCTAGCAACACACACCCAAAATACATTAACAAAATCACAGGGGGCAAGGAAAGCGACCAATGTAGGCTCTGTTCAGAAACAGGAACACTCGCACACATAATGTGGGAATGCACCTCGCTCCCGTTCTCTCATCCCCCCGTCAGCAGCGAGACTGACTGGACAGTCTGGCTCAGTTCCGGGGACGTCGACCGACAGCTTGAACTGGTGGACTGGGCGGAAAAGGCCAAGCAGGCCCAGGGCCTTACTTGAGCCCAAACCCTCAGCCACGCTCCCCTTTAACCTCCCCCTTTCAATAAAGTTTATCACCAGCACCACCTCTAGTAATAAACTCCTCAAGAAACTGAAGCTTGAAGCCTTAGAGAAAGCCGTAAAACAAAGTAAGGAAGATGTGCTACGTGCGTTTCTTGCGGCTAGGACTCACAAGCCAGAGGTCGCGTTTCGGGCTATCGTCACAGAAGGAGACTAATGGCAGATAGTGGTTAGTGTGCTCCTGCAGCGTACGTTGAAAACTCTGGATACTTCGGATCCTTTTGGTGTCCAGAGCTACTTGGAAGTCGTGGACTGTTCAAAGGCAAGCGAGATACGTGCCAATGCTGTGATGTCTGTAGATGTTGTCTTGTTCTATTCTATCCCACACGAGGATCTGTTTACAGCTATACGTATCTCATTGAAGGCCGAGGGAAGTAGTTTTTATGAACTCAAGCGCTTTGTCACTTGAGTCATTTATGGCACTTTTCATGTTTTACCTATCAACCACTGTAGAGTCCTTTAACACAGGTGTCTTCATTCAGGGAGAGGGTATTTGCATCGGATCTAAGATCGCTACTGTACAGTGTCATACTTTCTTTATCCAAGTTTGACAGTAATGTAATTCACAGGCTACAGACAAACAGACCGTACGAATTTTTAGGTATGTGGATGATTCTTTAGTGCTTTTAAGGTTAAATTCCAATGATAAATTAGAATCAAACGCGAGAAGGATTTTAACGTGTTTTGAAGAGTCTTCCCGGAATTTCAGATTCACCTTTCAACTCTGCAAAGAAAATTTGATTAGGTTTCTCGATTTGGAAATTAAATTTCAACGTGAAAGTCATGTGTGTTGACATCTATACCATAGATCGAAAAGATCGCTGTTCCCGTACAAATCGTCCCGCTCCAAATTAATAAAGTGATGTGTATCTTCCTTGTGCTTCACGAATGCTCTTAACAAGAGCTACACCCACTATTTGCAAGAGAGTTTTGAAGCCCAGAAGGCGAGGTTAATGTCGGCAGGATAGCCGGCCTCTCTTTCGATGTCCGTGGCTCAAAACTTTTTTAGGAAGATGACGAAAAAGAAACTCATGGAAACGGCGGACGACAATGAATCCTCAAAAGGAAAAAAAAAGAGCGTAGTGATGCCGTTTCTGCATGGCCTGTCTGATAAGCGGGAGGCCACTAGGAATGGCGCCACACTAGTGTTCTCGGCGCCGTAAACTCGCTTGTTTGGGCAAAAGCATTACAGGAGAGAAGAAAGATGCGAGTAGTGGCTGTCGAAAAAAGCATTCCCTTTTTTTTTCACAGAAAGTGCGCATCTTCGGTCGTGTGTCATGTACCTCTCTCATGCGGACTGTTCTACATTGGCCATGCAGGCCGTTGCATCACTGATCGCATGGGTGAACATCGCTAGTTGCTCCCTACAGGTACAGGAGGGAACTCGCCCTCGCATTGAAAAAGAACACGAATGCCGATCACTTTTTGATAGTGTATCCACTGTGGGGAGAGAGCGCAGTAAACTGGAAAGAGAAATAAGCGAAGCGTTCAACATCAGAAAGTTGGGTGCGTATATATGTAGGGAACCTTCGGTCCATCTAACTGATAAGGAACTGAAATATTTGAAATGTTCACGTCAATCCAAGTGTTGTGACCCTTGTCGGCAAGGGGTGTGGCTAGGCTCTCTTTATTGCGATATAAATTATATGGACACTCCAGGCTCATTTTGCCGTCGGCGTCGCCGTGAGGCTCCGTATTCAGTCCAAGGGCGATAAAACCATCGTCGCGTGCCGTATACTGTTTGTGCGAGTGAAAGCATGGGAGAGTCAGCCGGCGAACGGGGGTTTGATCTCGCGGGCGCGAGCGAGGAACACGGACCGGATATATATATATATATATATATATATATATATATATATATATATATATATATATATATATATATCGTGATTTGGGAGAGGGAAAATACGCTCAGTTCTGCAGCCCATATGGGAGCACGGCGCAGCCCTCTCCTATCGCGCGCGAGGCAGGGGTTCAGGGGAGGGAGTAGGGGCGTTCCTCTCCGGCTGCTGCCAGCGTGTCTCGATGTCCTCCTCGCCCGCCGCTTCGCATAGAGTGGAGACAACCGCGGCGTCTTCTACGGCGTTGGCCACGCAAATCGCGTACGCCGTAGTAGACGCCTTTAGCGGACGCCGTAGGGACGCACTGCCGCCGCTCGTGTGTCTTGAAAGCGATCTGCGACGTGGCCAAAGTGCACGCCCGCGCGGGCCTCATCTTCAAAACGATTTCCGATGTTTGCACAGTGCGCCGTAGTGCCGGTAGCTTCGCATGCGCTGTGCTTTCGATGTTTCGTTCGCGTTGAAGGGAGACATGCATGAAGGTCAATTCGCTTGCTGCTGCCGCGCATCCTGACACCAGAATTTTGACAGCGAGTTTCCGCGCTCATCGAGTGAGATGTGTTCATGTTTACCTGTGCGCGCGCGCGCGACGCTGTGCTGGTTAATTAAGCTAAAACACGTTGGCGGGCTAGTTGGTTTGAATCCATGATGGTATGTGTAAGCGCGAATGAACAAGTACGTAGAAAGAAGCAGAAACACAAAGACAGCGCTGTCTTTGTGTGTCCTCGTTCAGTCATGGTTACACATTCTATCATTGTTAATTTAGTTAGTAAGCGAATGTTTACAAGTTTATACGGCTGTTAAAACTACTATCCTTACTTCGTACAGCTATCCACTAATTCGATATCGCAATCGGTGCTTCGCCTTTCGGGCTAAACTGTGAATTTTTTGTGTGTTTATCTTTGACTATAAACCTTGTTATTGTTCTTGGTATTCTATGCATGCGTGGCGGAAATTTGTTGAATGTATCCCCGATAAACTTCAATTGTAACCAGCGTTGTCCTGTTTGTTCGTTTTATTTCTGCTCGCGTTTGTACTTGCTGGAACACCCTGCGCGTTCACCATGCACCAACTGACCCAGCAAACAACATACTAAACACCGATTACGTTCGAGGGACTGTGCTGAGGACTGTCACATTTCAGCGGTGTCGCAGCACTTGTACCTTGGACTGCGACGATTAGTTTTGCTCGTCTTGAGCTACGGGCCCAGGTCTCGTCGGCGACAGAGAGCGACTGCGAGGATACGGTGAACGACGGGTAGCTGGCGTCGGGCGCCACGCCTGTGACATAACCGCCGAGCGATCGTAATATGGACCATTGGACTGGCTTATCACGGTAGTGGTATGGTCTGACGGTGGTAGTGCGGCGCTAGGCCGGCTGCACATGATTACAAAAATGTGCGAGGTGACCGGCGTAGCCGCATGCAAAGCAAACTGGCCGGTTGTCGGAAGTACGCCAGCGGTTCGCTGGGGCAGCTCCCATCCATGTTAAGGCCGATCCACACGACGGACCAAATTGCTCTTTTGGGCCGCGGTCCGCGCATCACGTGATAGGACGTCACCAGTTCGTGCGTACCGCCGCTGGCCCGCGCAAGACCGCGGCCCTCGCGGTCCAACAAATCGCCGGGGCTTTTCCCGCTTCAGTTTCGGCGGCGGACCGCATGCAAACCGCAGCGATTTTGGCGTAGCCAACGAATGCTATCCGGGAACAGAGTGTCTTCAGCCAAATCCAATCTAGTTTTCGGCTCGGCAAAAGCCAGTCAAGCCAGTCGTTTCATGACAGCCGTTCCGCCTGCACGTGCGTGCAGCAGATATATTTTTTAAACACCGTGTCCTCTTGGAGTGACGAGGAGGCTTTTTATTTTGTATCCATCGTTGAGCAGTTCCCGGCTTTGTGGGACTTTAGCCGGAATGATAACAATGATAACACTCTGGCCGAGAGTGTAGCTGGTTGGTCTGCTCTGCCGTCTGCTGTGGCGGTCCGCCGTGTGGATGTGCTCTGCGCCGGCGGAATAGGAAGAGGGGAATAAAAAGAGAATAGATGGTATCCGTGATACGCCTGGGACATAGCCCTTTCGTATTAAAGCAATTCTACGTTTAAGGGTTACGTACTGACGTCATTGATTGGTTGATTAATGATCTTCTATGGCGCAAGCGCCAGTTATTGATGCCGTCTGGGTCGCAATGTTGTTATAGTCGGACCAGCACGGTGAAGGGCTGCGCGTTACCTAGATCCGTCTATTTTCAATAGCAAAGCGGAAGCAGTTATGAATAGAACTGCAAAATGGCGCCACGTGACAAAATGTGAACACTCCCAACACACGGCGAACGCGAAGGTTGCGGGCGCATGTGTGGCTTTCGCATACTACCACTGACTCTCAAATCCTCACTTTTTTCACTCTTTTTTTCTCCGACGCAGATGTGCTCGAGTTCGACAACACCCACAGCTGGTTCACGAGCAAGACTTTGGCTTATGAGGTGAACGTACATATCCCGGAGGACGCTCACTGATCATCACAAGTCGGCGCATCGACGTGGTGGCTACGAATAGCGCGACCTTTTCTCATTTTCTTCACGGCTGCTCCATTTCTTTGGCAACCTTACGAACAGGCGCAAATAAAGGACACTTCGCTCGCCACTCGGATTATATTATTGCGATAATTGTTATGGGTTCTTCCCCAGCTTCAAACTTATATGCAGCAAAACATAAGCGACCTCGCCCGCGAATTCGTGATTAGGGAGACGATGGTATAAGGGCAATCCCCTGCATTATGAATGAGAGAAAGGAGGCCGCGGCGTAGCTCATGCGTATGCACCCATACCGCGCAGCGAAAGGGCGGGGTCATAGTCGGAAAGCAGAGTGCGATCCTTGAGCCGGCGCTCATCCTACACACGCAGAAATGAAGTAATTCATGTAAGTGCGATTGTTCGTATATATTGCGTAGGCAAAGAGAGCTTCATTTTAAATGAACACTCTAATAACAGGCGTGATATCGCGCAACTTAGGGCAGATATGGTTAACAGTTTTTCAAATCAAAAGGCTGAAAGCAGCCCGCTTTCCGCTATCTCATCTCACTTACGGGCAAAGTGGGAATGTGTAAAAGAAATGATAAAAGACGAAGACGGCATACAGTGCTTACGTCGACAGACATCTTCAAGTAATCGAAGAAGGGGAGAGGGTACATAGGAACTACGCAAATAAATAAAAGGCTAAAGATCATAAACTAGCGCTGGTCACGTACAAACACGTCACATACTAGAAGTATCAGTACATTCAGGCACGTACAATGTGACACGGTATGGTGAAATCACTTTCATGTGATCATTACTCGAGAGATGTCGATACCAATGTCAGCAGTCAATATACAAAAGTATGTCGAGACAAGCTTTCCAGCAGAACAGTTATTTTTTCCTTACGCAAACATAGTCTAAGAGTAGGCCGAGACAAACGGCGAACAATGCCTGACGTGGTATCGGCCGCTTTTACATAAATGCACAACAGCTTATTGTTGTGTATTTCCACAAGCAACATTTTCGTTGACCAATTTTATAATTCGAACAGATTTTGAGCCCGCTGTAGGGAACCAGCGCTGTCCACGAGGTGCTATGGCAGTTCGAGTGGGCTACTAAAACATGCTGACAGCCGACACTGTCTGGCAGGGAGGTCACGAAATTGCCTTTGGTCCAAGAACAAGAACAATGCTTGGTGGCGCAACCCGCCACCCCGTTTCGAAGGGGATGATTACATCGTCCCTCCATCCATCCATGACGCCGCCATCAGCATGTCCCTTTTGTAAATGGTGCTGTCTGTCGGGTTCTGCTTTCATGCAGCACGTCCTGCATTGGACACACTGGCAAGCACCTCAACATTCGCCTGCGCGAGCACGCGAACAATGTCAACTGAGGACTGGAAGGTGACATAGCGCCACATTGTCGCAAGTGTGGGTACAAAACACAGTTTGACAGGTGCACTGTCCTGCACAACCTTAAGTGTGTGGAGCGAACGCGAGCGATAGTATAGAGGCATCGATATTTCAGGGTGCGCCGGATAAGCGTGCCCCTGTGGAGCCCATTCACCGTCTTCAAATGTAACTAGCTTTCCTGAATCGTAACCCAAGCACGTGTCGTACCTTGGTGTGGCCATGGCATGTTATTTTGGTAACTATACTTCCAACTTGTTCACTTTTATCATGTCTCTTTATAATTTTTTTTTCATTTTCTTCCTTTATCGCTGAGCATATAATCGTGCCCTTTGAAAATAAAGTTCATTTGGAAGTTTTCACTTGAATGTGTCAGTCTTGTCACTTGCTCCTTCTTTGCGCTTCAAGTTTAAGAGGAAGCCTTAGCTCGGGCCCAACTCCAACGTGGCCTATTCAAATACATGTAAAACGCAAAAACGTTTTTCTGAGATAACCCCTGGACCTATATTAATGAAATTTGTTGCGTTAGAGAGAGGAAGTTAAATTCTAGTGACTGTTGGAAGCGAAGTTTCGATTTAAGGCCTGAATTTTGTTAACAAGATGTTCAAAAACTTTAAAGTTCGAAAAAAAAATAGAAGCACGACTTTTATAAATTAATAGCTCTGCATCAAGAACGGATAACGCGGCTCTGTAAGCGGCATCCGCTAGATAATTGAAAGCGGACAAATCTGATATGTCATATTATATGTTACGTGAATTTGTTACGTTGTGTATACAAGGGTTCCGCAAGAAATGCTTTTCCATACTACTACATTTTTTAGATGCAAGTGTAACACATCAATTTTGTCCGCTTTAGGTGTACTATTAGATGCGATTCACATAATTGTAATATTATTTTTCATTGCTTAGTTACAGCGTTGTAAGCTTGATAGCTTTGTTTTCTGAAAATTTTCTATGTTTGCCACTTTTTAATAAAAAAATTGACGACCTAAATAAAGAATTCGAAACCATATCACTAGATATTAAGTGTTCCTTTTAAATGCAGCAAACCTCGACAAACTTGGCGCAGAGGTTGCCGGGAAGAACGAATTCTCCTTTTACATGTATTTAGATAGAGGCACCCGAGCTAAAGCTTCCTCTTCGTTAGTTATGCAATATCAATCGGACCACTCTCAAGTCTTGCCTGCCATCCGCTCGTATACTTTATAGCATGCCAATGCCTACTCATGTCAAGCTGAACACATGCGCCTCAAGATGAGCGATGAGTTTGCTGGAACATGTGCTACCGAAAACTCGGCTGGGTGTTACGTGGCTGCTGTTGGCACGCGCTGTATCATCGCTGATTAGCTCCATGGCCTCTCGAGAGTAAACGAGAATGCACCGTGTCGTGCTCATCATAGAGGTACTTACTAACAATGTCACACACAGCACTCAAAATTATTCTTTAAGGCTGGCAACGTTCGCAAGTGTCCAGCCCTTTGCGGTTTCGTTTATTATATTGGCCTGACTACAAGTATTTATTGAAACATCAGATTTTTGCAGACGAATGTGTTCTCTGTCGACCAATTAACGGCATTAACGAGATTTGAACACTCTGATCCAATCTTGTTGAAGTTGAAACGGGGGGCAGAAATTAGCCTATGTCACTGAGCGCTAACAAGGCATCTCCTCTTTCTTTTCACCGCAGGCAAAGCCACCCTGCACTAGAATGTCTTCCGCGTGACTCCTGAATTTCATCTGTAACCTCGTATAACCTAGGTTATACCTGCGTATAACCTGTAACCTAGGCAATTTAATTCTCTTCTGATTTTTCTTGGTTGCACCACGAAACCAAGGTAACCTACAACGCCAGGCGCGTTCTTGGCTACCTTCACCGCAACTTTCGCCTAGCGTTGCCTTCTGCAAATGCTAAACTTATTAGCTTACAATACTCTGCACAGGCCAACAATAAAATACGCATGCGCCACATGGGACCGTAACCAAATTCAAAGCCAAGCTAAATATTCATAGAACAGCCTCATCACAGAAAGAAAGTCCCGTTTTAGCCTTCCCAGCCTTGTTTTCCTCGCAAAGTCCACACGACTCTCTGTCTTTCACAAATTTTATCATGCTTCTACTCGTCCATATGCAATCGATCGCAACAGCCCACCGCCATTCTAGCCGACTCAACCACGATAAAGCCGGTCCGCAGCTCACTAATCTTTTTTCTGTCTTTTTGTCGCAAGACTGGAATACACAGTCTTCCTGCCGACGCCGTGCACCACTCCAACTCCATCCGTTTCAAGGAAGACATTGTACATCTGCTCTGTTAAAATGTTGCCCACCCGTCACGTAAGATCCCTAAACAGGGGCTTTTGAGATACTGGAAATACGTGAAAAAAATTCAATGACTGAAAGGGTACGCACTTCGCAAGAGAACCAGGTCCAAGATGGCACAAACATGGTTACACCAAGTGTATTTCAACGGCGGTTCTGAGTGCCCTAGCTTGTGCGCCCACTGCGAAGTGCCTTAAGCGAATGTCTCTTCTATGTCATCTATTCTCACCCTATAGGCTTTCAGACACATTCACGCTGGGAGAAGGGCATGCATGTGAGAACGGCAGTTATCCGACAGAGGAAAGGATGCAGTATACAAATCAACGTGAACTATACTGGGAATGCAAAGTTTTCTCGGACGTGATATCAAAAGGATCGCAAAGCTACAGGTGTGGAAGTTCTGTATACGAAGCCATATTAACACCAGTGGGAAACAGTCTATGTCGGAAACGAAGCTACGCAATGTTAATAATCACTTTCCTTCCTTATTATTATTTTTTTTCATTTATGGCGCACGAGACAATGTGGTCGGTATTGTGTGAGTATATTTTTTTAAATGTTTTCGTTATGGAGCCCCCATCACATTTTTTTTTAAAGATTGGTTTTTCTGATAGTTGATTCAGATCAACGTTTTCGCTAAACTAGCAAAGAGGCAATTACACTGCGCGTGCGCGTACTGATCAAAATACCGTATTGGAAGCACGTCAGGGAAACGACAATGGCGCTTGGGAGCTAGCCAAGCGGAGAGCAGACAAGCATGTCTTCACGTTGCAGTCGCTTCGTAGACAGGATAAATTTTGTTGCTTTGCAGTACCCTGGCGTTATGTCCTTACGCGGAGCTCCGGAGAGATAAAGCTAGCGAAATGGAAAGTGGGTGCGTGCCGCAAAAGCGTTTAGCGAAAACACACTCTTGCTGTGACGGCGCCACGGGGGCACGTTTTCTGACAACCAATTACATTTTCATTTCATTTCGACTGCCCTGATATGTTTTGACGTGGCTAGGGCGCCAGCGCCGTGCAGTTATCGCCAGGATCGGTCACTATGCGCGATTCGAGATAACAAAGCAACTTAACGTGAAATGGAACGCTCCAGAATACGGTTTCCTCGATTTTAATCTTGCCTAAAAGCAGTGCCATCTACTTCCCTCCTCCTCCGCTCCACTCCCGCGATCGGCGCGGCCTCGACCATGGCGCCGCCTATGCTGGCCCTGTCGTAGCAGACGACGGCTAACGCGCTACGGGAGGAAATCGGCAGAAACGTTCGTTCCAGCTCTGCGGAGCAGTTTTTGAAGCGAGGTTTTGCTTCGTCAGTCGGTAACTGGCCTTAATAATGTCGTGTTGGAATTACGCAAAAAATTTAGAGAAAAGGACCATTATTTAAGGCGTAAAGCGCCCGCACGTTGAGAGTTCGTGTTGCTGTGAAACACGACGCATGCACACGGTGTGCCCAAACACGTGCATAATTACCTCCGTTCCAGGTTTTCACTGCGTGAAAATATGTGTATGTGGTTTCGTAGGCTCATTTACGTGCTGCAGGATACTTTTGTTCAGCCGGCGCGTGAGAAATTCCAACTGTCTAGGGCCAGCGATGCCTAGCAACGGGGACACTTCTGCTCCAGACTTTTTACAGATGTGTGTAGATTATGCCCGGACTGTGGCGGCCATGAGCAACGTTTTCAGACATAGACACTATGATAATTTGAACAACCTACCAGCACATGGAATCGCTGTTTATTTATTTATTTATTTATTAGAGTGCAAGTGGTTGGAATTTGATAGCAAGAACGAACTTAATCGGACAACTGAATAGAGATTCTGAAAATTATTACTCCCCCTCCCCCCTCATTAGCACGAGTAACACTTTTGTTGAAGTGATGATTTTACATCTGTATACTACGTGCGTCTGTAATCTTTTGCGTTGTATATTTTCGCAGGGATGCAGTGTTGCTTTAACTGGAACACTCAAGGCCCACAAGACAGAGAAAAAAAATGATTCTTGGGTTTTACGTGCCAGAACCACGATATGATTACAGGCACACCGTAATGAGGGACTCCGAATTAATTTTGACTAGCTGGGGTTCTTCAATGTGCCCCCAATAGACAGGACACGGGCGTCTTCGCAGACGGGGCCGCCGCTGCCGCAATTTCATCCCGCGACCTCCTCAGATCAATCCGTCTGCGCTCACTTTTGTCGCACTGAACCAGCAATGGCAGTTGGAGCGCGCCGGAAAGAAAAATGTACAAAAGCGCGGCGCATACTTCCACGTGACACAGAATGGCCAATGGGGGAGCGGAGCAGGCTGGGACGACAGGAGGCAAGGAGGAGGAAACGCCGGGGAGAGCGGGGTGGCGGAAAGATCTAAGGATGGCGCTACTTTGAGAAAATTGAGGTGTTTTAATCTTGCCGGTGCTGCCTAGCAACCTTGCGGCGGCCACGGCAGTGTGACAGGAGTGACGTTACGCAACGGCAGCGCGACCTCGTCGCGTTGGTTTCGTTATTGCTCCCCGTAGCGAGACCGGAAGAACTTGATTGGTTTGGATGCCGGCGTCGGTGGCAACGTCTCGAGCGAAGCGTACGGACCATGAGCGGCTACCTCGGTGGCTTAAGCGAGCGCCAGCAAGCAGCTCTCGAAAAGGTGCGTGCGCGTTTTTTTTTTTTTTTTCTTTCGGCGCTGCAATCTTGCGTGGCGCAAACGTTTGCTTTTGAACACTGTACCTTTGGTAACGCAGCTGTAGTCCTGCAGATAGTAGGCGTACATTCGCACCTGCGAAGAAAAAAATATTATTGCGTTTGTTGTAGAACTATACGACGTCGTCAAACTTGGTAACACAATGCCATCGGCGCAGATTTTCATGCTACAAGCCGTGCTAGAAAGAAATTTGACGGCGATATTGTTCAACGTCTACCTAGAGTAGGAATCTTGAAACCCCCATCAGTGTCGAGATGTTCGCCCTCATAACCTGCAGCAATATATGTTAGTTTCCCGCATATTCATAGTCCGCACTGCGCGAGGAAAGCGTTATGAATGAGTAAATAAATGGTGCGCCAATGCATTTATCCGCAAATGCGGACGCATGCCTCGAATGTGGCCATAATGACGAGGTTCATACGTTTAGAGATTGCATCTTCAATGCGATGACCGGTTTGAGTTCAGCAGTCGCAATATGCCGTAATATCGAATATTTGGTTGAAAAGCTAATTAGTAACTTTTAGCGAACTCAGACGAGTTTCGAACAATTTCTTGTTTGTCGCCTGCATACTAATGTGCTTCAGAAATAAAAAGGTATTCTTATCTCTATGCGATCTTCGCTGAAACACCCGGCAAATATATCCTCTTGAGAGCCGCAGAAAAAGAAAAAGCTAGCCGACAATAGCAGCTTTGGGACAATGCGCCTCTCTTATGGCACTATTTCGTCTTTTTTCTGAAACACTGACGCTTGTATAGCGACACCCAACGTTATCAGGAGCGACGACCTCCTCCATTCGCATAATCTACGTTTCAGCGCAGTATACAAATTTATTCGCAACGATAAATTGGTATTGCTGACGAAGGAGCAAAAGTTATAGTAAATACAGTTCAGCGTGTAGTGCATGACTCAGTTTTAAACACAATTTTATGTCAAAGTTAGGTTCCACTCAGAAGCACTGCAAACTGAATACATTTGCTACACAAATGAAACATTCATTTACCAGCGCACTATGAGACCAGCCAGGTGAGAAAGCCTATAAGAAGGTGAGGAAAATGAATGCGTTTTTTCTTCATGCTTCAATACAAAAAATTAAAATTATGAAAGACTGTTATTTTTTATGTCACTTCACAAAGCTGTTCGCAAAGCTGAACTGGAATTTTTTGTCGACCATGGGACTAGACTCACGTCTGTATCGCTGCTACTCTGCGTGTGATTGTGTTGTGTGTCCTTTATTCCTCTTTTTTTTTCTCTCACTTCTTTTAGCCCCTTGTTTCCTTTTTTTTATTTCTCTCATCTGTAACGGGTAGGCATGGGGTCCATTTTAGTAGATTATTGCTAGCTCGCTTTTCTTTCTTTTCGTGATATTTCACCATAATTAACAACACCAATAATATATCCTCTAAACCAGTATACTCAAATCAATGTATGTTCGCAGCTTCGCTTTGATCGACAATATTAAGGCATAAACCATTCATCAGTGCGATCACGTCAGTGTGCGTTTTCCTGCTGTTTATGTCCCTCCGCTTCATGGTGTCACCCGCTCGATTACAGAAAAGTACTGCTCTTATAGCATTTTTCCCTCTTTCTTCCAGCTTATTGCTAAGTCATGTGAAAACAAGGTACTTCTTTGTAAACAACCATACATAGTAAAGGCACAAAGAGAGAGAGAGAGAGAGAGAGAGAGAGAGAGAGAGAGAGCGAGAGAGAGAGAGCGAGAGAGAGAACTGTATTGACACATCTTTCTCACTGCTTTTCGCTTCCAACTACAAGCTTTAAAATAATTATTTACTTAGCAGGGCGGACACTTGGGCCTGATTTGGGTAAAATAAATTGTACTTAAGTTTAACGAGGCTGCAAGTTGGGCAAGTTGGTTTACATTCAAAGTGAAAAGCAGCACAAATTGAACATGGCCAGTCAGAAAAAACACACGGACGAGCGCTGACTCGAGCGCTTGAGTTTCTTCTGTCCATCCACGTTCAATTTGCGCTGCTTTTCACCACGAACTTAACTTTCAGAAGCTGCGAAGTGGACTATGACGGAGGCCGTAGTGGTGAGCTCCAGCCACTGAGCCACCGCGAACGAAACAACCTTTGCGAAGTGGCTTGTGAAAGCGCACACGCTTACCTTAACCTTGCCTCCCGCGAAAATAGGCGCCACTAGAGCTCGTCAACCATTTCTTCCCTTCTTTCTTCGACGGCAGAGCTACCACGTCCTTGTTACGTCAGACTGTGAAGCTTGTTCATAGTCACATTGTATACGCCACTGCTTTACTCGTGTGAGACATGCACGTCCTGCACCGCCGCTTCTTTTTGTTCCTCCGCAGTTTCGCTGCGCTGTGAAAGATGTCAGGAGGCCGTCGCACACGGACGCTTTCTTGCTGCGCTGGCTACGCGGTGAGTACGGGTGTGTTACACTGTCACGAGTCGCCACGAGCAAAGTACAACAGCCATCCCTGGCAGTGGGCTCTTTAGTCAGCGTGAACAGCGCACGTGGACGCTTACGCGAAAGAAGAACGCGCAAGTTAAAAAAAGAAAATCAGAGGGTGCTCCGTAGGGGCCGCATGCTGGAGACGAGGACAAGCGATAAACTTCACCTAGAATTTGTTGCACCGTCATTTTGATTGCTACTTTGTTTGTTTACACACCAGCGCATGTTCCTGAAATGTGACACAATCTGCATGTATAGGAGAGGCCTCCCGCCGCTCACGTTATCGCCGCAGACTACAGCACCCTGCCATAGACGTAGCCACGGCATCGCTCAAGCGTGGCACCTTAACTAATTACTCCTCAGAAGAAGAGTCATCTCGTGTGGCCTCCGATCCTGTGAATGGCTGAGCCCGATGCAGCGTATCGACTTGATGAGCTCACGAGTGCCTTCACATTCAGCGTGACAGAGGAGTACCGAAAAGGCATTCTAAGCTCGAGAAGAAAAAACGTACACTCCAAATAAATTACTTACTGAGCTTAAGCGTACTCCTTTCTTGTTATTCATGAGGACTGGCGAAAAGCGCCATCCGCGGTAGTGGCGATGACGTCGTGCTGGTGAACTCCAGAATTCGGGGGAAAAAAATATAAATGCCCCTTGGAAAAAACTGGGGTTAAAAGTATTCGCGATAGCAAGTGCGGATCTTTCACACGATCTCGCTGACGTACAGTCGGCGTCCCCCTTGTGTAGAGCGCGGGAACGGCGGCCTACGGGGCGCTCAGGAGCCAGCCAGCGACGTCTAACGGTAGTTGATGGGCCCAAACACGCCCAGCAGCTACCGCTGAACGTCGGGCACAGCAGCTGGTGTCGAACGTCGATTACTGCCTCCGGAGCGCCCCGTAGGCCGCCGTTCCCGCGCTCTACACGAGGGTGACGCCGACTGTACGTGCTCCCGCTCATCAATCAACATCTCGGGTGATACGTCGACAAACTTACGGTTGCAAGGCGCAGCAGATACTACGCGACATTATGAAGCCTCCGTTCTTGATACATGGCGACATGGTTGCTTCCGACACACACACACACACACACACACACACACACACACACACACACACACACACACACACACACACACACACACACACACACACACACACACACACACACACACACACACACACACGCACACTATATATATATATATATAGCGTGAGTATAAGAGTCACACATACGACACGAATCAGCACAAATCATATCTTCAATTATAAAGCTAGACGCTATTGCAATTTAGATGTCATTGTTTCCTGAGGCGGTATTCCGTAGGAGTCCACCTAGTGGACGGTCCGTTTCGGCCCCTGCTGATTGGATGCAGCTGTGCGATAGAGGAGGAGACGAGCGGCGCTAGCCAATCAGCAGGGGCCGAAACGGACCGTCCACTAGGTGGACTCTTACGGAATAACCCCCCCCCCCCCGCCCTCGAAAGGTGACGAAAGCCGAAGGATTTGAAAGTGACGACACATACAGGACAGAAGCTGTGGGATGTCACTATGAGATACGTATGAGAACGTACGATGCAAAGCTGGGTCAAAGTTATATACACATCGAGGCGCAGAGAAAGGCGGTCGTCGCTCGTCGCGAAGGTTAGTTTATTTTCCCAGCTTACTGCGCACCACAATGCAGGTGTTTTAGCAAACGGTTCGCTTTCCGGGGGGAGTATGCTGAAAAGCGACTTTTTTTTTTTACGACCGCGAAAGAACAAGGTGGCTAATAAAACAATGCGCCAAGGACGTGCTATAGTCAGCCGGCATATGTTATTATTTGGGTGGTGGTGCTCCAGCAGGCGAGGCTAGCCTGGCACACATAGCCAGCAATTGTTTCGCCTGAGCCTCCTGTGAGTTGAGATCAGGAGTGTGTCACCAGATGTCGAAGAGCCCCGTGTCTCGCATGAAGGCAATCAGCAGTATTATAATTATATTAATTAAATATATCACACTAATCAGCCGCCTGTTTTATGTCCACTGGAGAACTAAGGCATCTCCCTGCGATCTCCAATTGCTCCTGTCCTGCGCCAACCGATTCCAACCAGCCCCTACGAATTTCTCCGCCCCCCCCCCCCCCAAATCTTCCGTCATCCTCTACTGCGCTTCCCTTCTTTTGGCACCCATTCTGTAAGCCTAATGGTTCATCGGTTACCTTGCTACGCATTACGCGACCTTCCCAGCTTCATTTTGTTCTCTTTGTGTCAATTAGACTATCGGCTACCCCGTTTGCTAACATATAATTTACCCTTCTTGGCTTTAACGCCATTCCGAGCATGCAATGATTACACGTCATGGCCGGTCACGTTTCGACGCTTTGAATAGCGCACAAACAACCCCGAGGCAAGGAACGAAGCGGGAAAACCTCATTTTCAATGCTAATCGCGTTTCTGTGCTGCAATGCGACTCCATGGAGAAGAAGCACATGCAGCGTGACGGTGCGTACGGTCTCGGGTTGTTGGCGGAACGATTTAATCTAAGGCAATGAATTGCGTGCTTACAAAAAAATCAACTTATGCTTCACGTAAGTTGCTTTCTTTTTAAGCGTAAATTAGATAAATTGTCAGCAATACCATCTGGTCAACCGAATTTGCGCAAATATTTGTAACCTTGTTTCGCCCTTGAAAACTAGCGTTTGTTTCGTTTGTGTCTTCATTTGTTTGTTTGCATTTTTTTTCCTTCTTTGGTTCGATCGTTCGTTCGTTTACTTGTTTGTTTGTTTGCTCCGTCTGTGATATTTTCTATGATTAATACGCACTGCAACGAATGTACCGGACCGCTGTACATTCCTGAGCGCAAAGCACGCCCCTTGAATGACTAAACTCCACATTCACTTCTAGCGAGCAATAGGTCGCTTTGAAGTCATATGTGAATCCGTTTTGCTCGCTCGTGTGCACTGTGTTCGCCTTTACTGCTGTTAGCAAATAGTCACGGCTACTGATGTAGCCTATCGATGGTAAAAAGAAAACGGTGGTAAAAAGAAAACGAACAAAGCAAAACAAACAAACAAACAATCAAAGATCTATTGACAAAAACTGCTGAAAACAAAGTGAAACTCAACTGCCTTGACTATTTTATAGCTCGCGTTTGATCAAATACGCGGGCGGAGTGACTAGCCTTGGCACCAACTTGCATATCTTATTGGGCCACCTTCCCCAGAGACGAGCAGAGACGTGCGACAACTGTACGCAAATTCAAGGTTGTCATACATTAAAAACGAGGGCACTTAAATTAATGGTGTACATTTTCACGTTCTTGTGGTTAACGCGCATTCTCGGCCAAAATAATGGCGAAGTGTCCTAAATAATACTCTTCTTTATATAACGTTAACATGAACGTAAAGTAATGCGATACCCAAAATGCGCACCTGTACCAATAAAATACGATTACTCTTCAATCACCCTGCACGACCAACTTCAAGGTCGGCCTTGGCAGTGGAAAGCCTGAAAACAGGGACAAATAGCACCTCGCATATGTTTACTTTTTCGCCTTTAGACTCAAGGGGCATAACCATAAGCTTTCCTCATTGCTGTCTCAGCTTGTTTACGGCGATCTTGGAATGACTTGGTCGCTGTTCTGAATACCGAGACAGCAGATATATTGAGCGGAGACACTGGACCGTTAACCGATCATACGTTTGATTGTAGACCCTGGACAGTGGGAAAAGATAAGCAGGGTATAGGTACACGAGCATTCCCACTTCATTTTCACGGGGGAAGGCCCAGCCTTGATACATGAGGCCACTCAAACCTGCTTGGCGTATTTGTATAACTGGCACTCACGCTGAAATAAACAGCTGCAGTGGGGTACGTGAAAAGTCTTGTGCGTGCTGCAGACGGTGTTGGGCACTATAAGGTACATAAATGACATAACCAAATACAGAAGTTACATTTATTGACGCATTCGAACGCTTAGACGCTTAACTTACTTTACGAATAGTGAGGGTCTTAGGGTCCGATATTGGAATCGTACTCGCTTCTTCGCGGTGGGCCCGTTTGTTTTGCAGACGGTGTTCGGGCATAATATGGTGCACAAAGGACCCCCCCTCCCTCCCTCCCTCCCCCCTGCTGGTGGAGACCGAGACTTCCCTGAGTCTCTCGAGCTCGCCGCACTCGTAGATGGTTCAGACTCCCGCGCTTGCCTACAAATCTCCTGCGCCTGCCCTCCCTATGCAGACGGACATTTTCCCCCGTGGTCAAAAGGTTTGCACATGCCTCTGCCTTGCTTCCCAAGTCCCTTGACGCCATGTCTGAACCGCAGTACGTGTCGAACGCAGGGGTGCGATAGCCGCGATCAAGCGAGCAACTTCTGCAAGAAACTGCATACTTGCAGGTCTTATAACCCCATTTGAGCACCAGTTTGGATTTGATAAATTATACCTGCTATGGCACAGTGAGCGCTCTGGAACACGACCTTGCTTGTACGGAAGGACAAATGCACTGCCGAGATACGCCTCTCTGAACGCCGCGCACGAGGTTAAATATAGCTCCGATTGCGTCACGCATGGAGTGACAATGGCGCTATCTGTTCACGCGACACATGCACGATCGAGTAATGATTTTTTTCCAGATACACAATGATGTCAAAGTAATGCGCGTGGATAGTGCGGCTGCAAAGATAGCTAAGCGATAATTCTTTAACATGCATTCATTGCATGCGGTTTTGGCAAAGCGCAAATCCAACCGATTTTAAACATGTTTCACGTCAAAACTAAAAAAAAAAAGAAAAGACGAAAACCCAAGAGTATGTAACTACGGCGCGACGTTATGCGGCATGTATAAAGTGATGCCTATCGTTGAAGTTTGTATGGCCTCTGCAAATTTTCGTCACGTGTACCGCAGCCTCATATTTAACGAAAAGTAACCAGAAGGTTAAAACACGGGTGGTTCTCCCCGTTGTTTACCGTAAAGAGGGCCTGCGAGCCACTTGCTTAGAAAATGGTGAAAATAGGCGCCTTCATACAAGCTCCCATGTTTCAAGCGTAAGTACGCACGTTGTTCGACTCGGGCACTTTTGGTCAAACGTCTAATGCAGCTCCCTGCTGGGCGCCAAACAACTGCGTTTCAGGATCAAACACAGTATCACACCTGGGCAGCCAACTTTCCCGGATTCTGCAGTAACAATTATAAAACGCATTGGGTATCTGCAGTACTTCCTTTGCTAAGGTTATTAACTGTACGAAAACTGTTTCTGTGCTGCGTTTTCCAAGCAACGCAGAGATGACAGGGCAGTGGTTGTTGCTCTATTGATATAGAACTCGATGCTTTGTAATCGTAAGCATATAATTCGAGTGTTTTATGGAAGTAGTAGGGTTCAAGCTCATGAATACAAAAGCAAAATACGCACTAAAGGTAAAGTATGCCTTGCGAGCCATATTACTACTCTTCTGTAGAAGCAGATACATTTCATTTATCGGGAGCTGACCATGGTATACTCTAGAAGAATACGCAAGGTAATCGATACATGGCGAAGCAGTGCTTTCCTAATAGCGCCCATGACATCAGTGTTCCTGAAAATTATTTAGTGATGCCTTTTTTTTTCGCTGTAGTTTGTTAAATAATTGTTTTGCACTAGATCATAATTTTAAGACAGTCCCACGGGGCAATTTAGCTACTATATATTACGTTTATTTTGACAGAAAGTTAAGGTACAATGGAGCATACAATGCGTGGTGACTATAATAAGCTAGAACCCTTCTGCCAGAGAATGAAGTTAAAGGCGACTTGATGTCGCCTTACTGGACTGTATCCCGTATCCGTAAACGAGCAGCAGTACTGGTGGTGCTCAAGCTTTCATCACGCCGTTCAGTGTTACAGAAATGGCTTGTCTGACGTTGCATCTCGAAGCACGAAAGCCTCATTTTAAGGGGGTGTTAGCTTCTGACTTTGTTTTTTACTTGGAAATGCAGCAAATACCCACAGGCTAACATGAGCACGCATAGGCTCAATGAACGGCCTCTTTGAGCTAATTACTTTCGCAATTGATGATGGAAACAGAGGGAGCTCATATGCAATGTGCGAAAATTACATATTAGCTCTATTTCCTTGTTTGATTGCGAAATATATTTACTCGAAGATGCCAGTGGTTGAGTGTGTGATCGGCGAAGGTTGGACTTTATGTGTTGATTATTTATTTGCTGTATTTTCTCTAATAGAAAGGTTAATTGCTAGTCAGAGCCTGTCCTGGGTTCTTGTTTTCGTGTCTTTCCTGCTCTTTACGCTGTTTTAAAAAAGGAGCGTTAGCTTCTGATTAAACTTTTCCCGAAAGGTACAACGTGTCGACGTTGTAGTTACCTTCGTGGCCTTCACAGTTTCAAGAGAGAGAGAGAGAGAGAGAGAGGTTTGAAGAGGAAAGGCAGGGAGGTTAACCAGATATCAGTCTCCGGTTTGCTACCCTACACTGGAGATGGGAGATAGGGGTTAAAAATAGGACAGAGATAAAAGCGCTAAAAAAACGCGTGCGCAAACACCCACCCACCCACCCACCCACCCACCCACCCACCCACCCACACACACACACACACACACACACACACACACACACACACACACACACACACACACACACACACACACACACACACACACACACACACACACACACACACACACACACACACACAAAAGGCATTCCAGTTAAAGACGTTCACAAAGGTCCATAGATCGCAAAAAGTGCAATAGTGTCTTGCACGGCCTTCTGTTACGTTAGGTCCTTTCGATGGCGTAAATTCTTTTTTCCTTGAGGGGTTGGGCGTCCAGCTGGTCAAGTTCGTGGCGAAGGCATTCCTTCTGTAGATTGTACTGTGGGCAGGCGCACAAAATATGGTCAATCGTTTCTTCATGGCCGCAGTGGTCACAGGTTGCGGTGTCGGTCATCCCTATGGGCAATGCATAGGCTCTGGTAAAGGAAATGCCCAAACACAGTCGATACAAAAGCGTGGCGTCTCCACGGCGAAGCTGTGATGGCGCTCGAATACTTAATGTAGGATCAAGGGAGTACAGTCGCCTATTTCTTAAATGTGGCTCATTCCATTGCGATGTGGTACACTGCCGAGCAATCAGGCGGAGCTTCCGTGCTGCGTCAGTTCTAGAAAGTGGAATTGGTACGCGGTGCTCCTCAGTATGGGCTGAGTGGGCAGCTTGATCAGACCGTTCATTGCCGATAATCCCGCAGTGACTTGGAAGCCACTGGAAGGTTTATTCATGGCCTGCATCATTTATATGGTATAACGTCTCTCTAATGTGAAATATTAGCTGTTGGTGCGGTCCACGTCGTAAAGATGACAGTAGATACTGCAGTGCCGCCTTCTAATCGCAGAATACCGTGCACTTGTGTGGCGGTTCATCACCAATGTGATGAAGGGCAGTAAAGAGAGCTGCGAGCTCTGCTGCCGCCGCTGTTGTCGTGTCGGTCGTCTTAAATTTTATTAGTGTAACTTTCGCTGGTATCACGATTGCCGCCGCGGATCTGTATTGCAGGACAAATCCATCAGTGTAGATATGCGTAGAGTCACGGTAGTTCTCGTACAAAAATAGTAGTGTGAGCTGTTTAAGAGCTGGTGATGATAAATCAGCCTTTCTCGCGATGCCAGGTATTGTGAGGTTGATTCTTGACTGAGCGAGGCACCATTGAGGAATCGAAGGTCTCGCAGCCGGAGTGGAACAAACTGGCAATGATTCATCATATGCGGTTATCGTTTGGCTGAAAGATATGTTTGGTCTGTCCGCTGGTAGAGAAGCTAAGTGATGACGCGGAGTCCTGGCTAGATGCCTTATATGTGTCCTGAGCACTTCAATTTCAACACAGTTTCAATAGGATTATCAAAAATGTGGGGCTGATGTGTGCAGGGTAGTGACCTGCCGCAGTATATACCTCATTTCAATGAGTGCGAACAAAAATAAAAAAAGAAGCGCTCGTGCAGTTTGATTTAGGTACACGTTGAAAAACCCCACAGGTCGTCAAAATAATTCCAGAGTACCACCCCACCCCCCATCAGCACCCCCGCCCCTGAGTAAGGTGTATCTCATAATCCCATTGTAGCTTTAGCACATAACCCCCCATCCAGAATTGAGCTAATTTTAATTATGGTATGTGCAGATCAGTCTGTATGCAATAGTGTGGTTCACAGGAGCATGCTTCGAACAATGCTGCTGGCGAACGCATTATTAGCGAAAGCGGCCAGTTACTGGCAGACAACGTTTACGAAATCGGCAGTAGATCCTGAAAACAATCGGGAACGAGCACGCCCCACCACCCCTCTTGTGCAGCAGATATTCGCACAAAAGCTCGACAGGCGCAAGTCTTAATACATCGTCCACTTTGCATGTGGCGCCCCTGATGCAGCGCGGGACTTCGACGTAGCCAAGGCGGAGAGCATGTACCGGAACGTGAGTACCCATTACTGCAGCGCCAAGCAGCGCGAAGCCGCATTTCTTAGCGCCTGTATCCGTGCACTGCCTGGTCAGTAAGACACGTCTGTGGCGAAATAGGTTGCGGAACAATATTTGCGCATTATTGCTGGCGCGCGCGATGTGTAAGTGTGATGCGCCCTATATAACGAGCTTACTGTGCATTCGGGATGACTTTGCATGCCGAAGCGTCAATAACGTGCCATTCGCTCTCGCGTGCCAATGCAGAGACGCTAAAGGAGCATGTAAGAGGTGAGGTGAAGTATTCGCGTGTTCTTTTGACTCTGTGTCGTTCCCTCTTCTCCCGCGGCTTCCTTGTTGAGAGCGACATTCAATATTCGCATTCCTGCTCGTTAGTACAGCTGTTAATTCATTGGCTGACAGTCAGGCGGATCAATTTCTATCGATCTTCTCGTAGGAATTGTGATTTGTTGATCATGGAACTCACTCGTGTTTCATCTAGCCAAGTGATACAAACACGGTGGTGCTAGCCAGGTTGGACAGCAAGATTGTTTTTTTTAATTATAGTTAAAGTAGTAACAACAAAATAAAAGTATAAGGTTTACTCGATTAATGTTTGTGGCAATAACTTATTTGAACCTACTCTACTGTAAGTTATGCATCTACTGTGGCTGACTTGCATGCACACTATACGTGAACAACTACCGTATAATCGTTACAGAAAGCACCGGTCTAATAATTACTCAAGCTTTGGCGAACTGAACCGATAGACAATAAGGCCTTTCAATATCGCCGGCTTGGCGGAAACTCGGGTTACGCATACACAAGTTGTATACGGGTGCACGGTCACACAAACTATTACAAACCGTCGGGTAATGTGTGTATGCGTGCGTGTGTGTGCGTGTGTCAGTGTTTATGCGTGTGCGCGCTTTGCGTGAGTGCGTTATGCACTACAACGCCAGCTGTCGTCGACTTGGACCATTTCAGCGTAGCATGTGACCTCCCTCACAGCTATATTTAATCTGTAGTGGTACAGGCCGGTGAATATATCTCCTAAACAAACGATGACTGGACATGTTCCTTCTATCACGCTAATGATGTCCAAAGAGAGTCGTAATCATTTCCTTTTTGTATTGCCTTTCCTGCAGAACGAGACACAAACAAATATTGGCGCCCAAGAACACACTCCTCAGCACGAACTTACTGTGAGGCACCGAAGCCACGCTGTCGGCCATCTAATGACTACCACTAGCCTCTTCGCTCAATGCGCGCCTCCCTATCGGGCGTATCATTACTGGCGAAGCTAGCAAAATATACAGCTTTTCGTTCTGCTACGAACGCACGTTGAAGTGCGACAACCTAATGCTATGACGATGAAAATGCGATACATGCGTTAACATCTAGTAAATGCAATCCCGTGGCATGCCACACAATGCTTAGAAGCGCCTTGGATAATATGTGCCTGCCTCGCCCACTACACCTTCGCGCGTGCATTACTGCGTACCGCCTGATTCAACCGAAGGAAGGGGAGCCTATTGAAAGGCTGCTCGCCTTTGTTCATCCTTCGAGCTATCCCAGAAGAAAAGTATTTTTTTTGTGTGTGAGTGTGTCGAAACATGGGGACCGTAGTATACGTTCTATCGCGAGCCCCCAGAACGAATGTTTATCCCTCTGGAGTTGACACTTGAGCAGGCCTTGGCAGCCAACCTTGCACAAACCCTGTGAGGTTTTTCCAGAAGCTACATCTTATGTACAGCGATATCTATAGGTAGTTGATCCATTCATCGTTTGCAGGAACTTTTGGAACATTCCACGCGTTCGTACATTTTAATTTGTTCTGTAGGGTTCACTGGGCCTCGCTTCTTTTTCTTCATTTTGTCTTTGTGAAATGTGTTACGCAACGTTTCCTTTTCTTTGTATCACTTTTCTTTTACTCATTCTTTAGGCAAGCAGGAGATGATAACTAAATTTCGTTTCCTTTTCGTTTGTGTTGTATTAATTGATACACAACGCAGTCAGAGACGAGCTCACTCAATGACACTGCTGCTTGAAAGAAGCGTCTTGGAGGAGGAAATGGCATTGATGCCTCTGGCACCATTTGTTCCCAAAATCAATTACTTAACTTCCGGACGCGGTTAACTGGCTGCAAAAGAAGGAAATATTTCGTGCTGATGATAGATGGTTTTGTACCGAAAGCGCGTTTCCGTAGGCTTTAAGTTACTACAGTATAGCTGACTTGTACGACCGCCTTCCGTATGACACATTGAGCTGTTCCGGTTGAGCTTGCGAATTTTGTGAACTCTCTACTGGACATGGTACATGGACATGGTAATTTTTGCGGCGTTCTCATCTTCTATGTTCAACACACAGGACCTCGAGTGGCGCAGGGAGAACGGCATCGATGACTTGCTGCGCAGCTACAAGATACCTGATGTACGTACATCGCACACTTCGCATTCGCACCCAAACAATAACTACGATGTTTAAGAGCTGCCTAGCATATTGAATTCTGAATGTCACCCTGAATCACCAGTTATAACATAGAGCGCAGAAAAAGATTTATATTTATGTTCACGGATGCACCTTAGCTGGCAAGATGGTTTGGATAATTGTTGATAAGCCTCGTATAGCCTTAAGTGCATAGTCGATCGATCGTTCTCATAGCAACATATATTATGATCCTGGCCTCAGCAGTCACCTATAAACTTCCCTTTAGAGACTGGCGCAAGCTCGTCCGTGCGCTAGCCTCTATGAACTGTTTCGAAACAATGCGGCACTTGAGTTGGAAGCCAAAAACGGCGTCCACCAATCGCAAGCGCAATCGTGCAAATTCAGCTTTCCTCACGCCGTGTGAACTTCCACATCAGTTCGCTGTCTCTTCTCATTCTCAAATACAGTCTCGAGCACGACTGCACGAACCATATACCTTTCAAGCTAGCACAACGTTAGGCATTTCGAAATTAGCGTATCGAATTGCGGCAAACTGTCGCGGGTGCATTTACTCCGTGTAGTTTTTCTTTCCCTCCCCCAATGTACGGTAGCAAACCCGATGCTTGAGCTCAGCACCTTTACTCTCACCTCTCTCTTGTCTGTCCTTGCTCAAAACAATGACCAGGCAAAGCAAAGTTTAATACTGTATTGTAGGCTGTCTTTGTACGTTTCGTTCATGTAGTACTAAACTACAGAGGAATAAGCCTCTGCACTTGCGCGCTGACGAGCCATAAAATATCAGCGGTCAGAACCACACGACCACGTAACACTTCGACGGTTCAGTACTATCCATCGCTCAAGTGGCATTGTTCCAAACACTGCATTCATTTTTTGCAGGTAATAAAAGAGAATTTTCCCGGCGTGCTAGTCCACCCGTGCAAGGACCGTCGACCCATGTGGATAATTCCTTCATGCGTCGATATCAAGTGTAAGCTGTGTTCACTAACCTCACGACGTTGAATACACGTTGATGCATACATTGCAAGGTTGCCCCTAAACATCTCGTCATCCCCGTGCCTGAGGCGAACTTTCATATTCGATAGTTTCCATTAGCAGCGGCAGACGAGCATCACACGCTACGTGAATTCGTAGGAAACTGCGTGTGCTGTGCCAGGCGCTCGACACGCCGTGTCAAAATTCAAAGATGGCATTTCGATATTCAAGTCCCTTTTAGATTATGACAAATCCTTAGAGCATCTTTTAGATTATGACAAATCCTTAGAGCATAAAGCACGAAAGCACAGTACACAAGCGGGTTCAGAAGTTAAAGAACTTCCTCTCCAGAGAGGCAGACATAGGCTTCGTAGTATTTATTTATTTATTTTATTTATTTATTTATTCAATACTGTAAGCCTATTCAGGCCTATACAGGAAAGGGCATACGAGGTACAAGCACTCCATGTTAACGAAGAACAAAGAAAGAAACATGATACATTGTAAGCATAGATGACAACAACAATAAAGCAATACATTTATTATACATCTGACTACTTCAGCGGGTATATCAGAATTTTAAACATGGTGAAAAAAGTAAGAATGCAGTTGTAAAAGGTTATGCACTGTGCGAACGTGATAATATGAAGACAGACAAGACAAAAGAAGTGAAGGAAAATTCGTTTGAACGGAAGAGCGTGTAACTGCATTCGCGATGCATTGTTTTCGCTTTTCTTTGCGCACCAAACACAAGTGGCTTAGTGCAGTAACTAGAAATAGGATTCCTGATGTGGCAAAAATGCGTCAACTGATTCAGCGTTGACAACATCATTCGGCAGGTCATTCCACATTTCGATAGCTGAAGGAAATAATGAATACTTAAACGTGTTACAGGGTGGGAGGAAGGGGCTTATATACATTTGTCGTGATTATTTCCACTCGAGCGACGATTAGGAGTTTTCAAGTATTCGTCTTTATTGATATTTACTAAATTGTGGGAAAGAATAAAAAGAAGCTACAGGCAGGTTATAGCTTACGCCGACTAGCCAGAATTGCGATACGGGCTCGCATACGCAGCGCAGTTACGCTCTTTTTGCATACTTTGCATAACAAATCTAAGTGCCCTGTTCTGGATTTTCCCCAACATGTCGGTCAAGTGCTTTCGGTGCGGGTTACAAATTATCGCTACATATTCTAAGATGGGCCTAATTAGTGTGTTGTACGCCGTTAGTTTCACCTGGGGGGCGGGGGGGGGGGGCGTAGTAACTAGTTTGCGCCTTAAAAACCTAGCTGTTTAAATGCTCGTCTAGAGATATGTTCGACACGGACGTCCCACTTTAAAGGCTGCGTTAACGTGACCCTCAAGTACTTAACAGTATTCACCCGCTTGATGTTTGTACCGAGAAGCGTGTACTTAAATTGGAGAGGGGTCTTTCTATGGGTAATCGCGATGCACATTGTTTTATCGGTGTTAATTTGCATGTCATTTCTATTACACCAGTTGCCGATATTCTCTAAGGATTTGTTCAGTTTTACTTGGTCTTCTGCTTTATTAGCCGGAATGTATAATACACAACCGTCTGCAAAGAGCCTTAGTGTAACACCTGGTTCCATGCAAGTGTAAATGTCATTAACCTAAATGGGGGATAGTGTTGGCCCTAGTACACAAAACATTACACGCAATACGAGACATCCTTTGCCTCCACTAACAACCTTCTGGTTTCTGTCTTACTGAGTTGCAAGGCTGCGGTTCCAGTCTTGTACGATGCGAGCAGTCTTGCCTGTTCGCATCGCAACGAAAACTGAGCAAGAAACCTCGGAACTTTCTGTCGAAACATTAATGGCTTTGCTTCCCGGCCAGGATTTAAACTTTTCCTTTATATATATTCTCAATTGCTGGCGCAGCGTTCGTGGCAGCCATCACTCGAGCAGTGGTGCAGCGTCACATCGTGTACATGTTGGAGTACTTGGAGTCACTTAAACGCAGCTACACGCCAGAGGTAAGAGAAGCGCAGCCGGTGTACGTGTGGCATGCGCCTCTTTCCTTTTTGAATAAAATGCACTAAACTTCCTGTTGAGAGTGTGTAGCGCATAATGCGCACACACTACATAGCGCATAATGTGCACGCTGATTGCACTGCTGGTCCAGCTCACAGCAACTCTTCAGAGCAAATCCAGATACATTATTCTAGGAGTGATGGTTCAGCTATAGCGTCTTCTGTTGCGGGGCACTCGCAGCGTGCTATATGGACCGACACGGAGCAGCAGTATGCACGTTTATCCACACTAACAACCACATGGTGGTGGTACATGTTCGCACCGTAAGGGTTCTCACCTTGAGCTACAACCGGCACTTGAAGCGCGTACCGGCGCTTGAAGCCGCCTCTGCGTGCCGCGCTAGGAAGGCGCTTTTTAACTTTTGCGTGAGACACGTTGGTCTCAATGAGCTACCGTACTCTTGTGTGTCTTGCGTTTATGTTTGGGTTGTTACGTTTCTGTTGTTATGTGTGCGTGGTATGGTCCTCTGTCTGTCCTTTCATTTATCCTGGCATTAACCTGCAGTAGCGCGCTAAACGTGCCTGTAGGCAAGCCTCTACAGCCTTCTTTCTCTCTATTTTCATTTATTTCGTATCTTTCAGGGTTTTCATTAGCTCTCTCATTCTATTTCGCAAGTGTCTCGTGGGCGAGTGGCGTGAATGCAACTGTTCTTTCTTGCTTTACTAGATGGACAAGGAATTGGAGTCCCAGTACCTCGTGATAGATTTCGACAGGTTTAGCCTGCTTCAGCTGTACAGCTTGCAAGGTAAGCCACGCCTACACCGTTTTCTTACAATAAGTGTACGGTGAGTTAACGTGGCTATTTGTGAAATAGGAAAAATGTGTCTGGGTTCAAGTACCATTAATTTAGTACTCACGTACGGGGCAGAAACCTGGAGGCTTACGAAAAGGGTTCTACTTTAATTGAGGACGACGCAACGAGCTATGGAAAGAAGAATGATAGGTGTAACGTTAAGGAATAAGAAAACAGCACACTTGGTGAGGGAACAAACGCGAGTTAATGACATATCAGTTGAAATTAAGAAAAAGAAATGGGCATGGGCAGGACATGTAATGAGAAGGGAAGATAACCGATGATCATTAATGGTTACAGACTGGATTCCAAGGGAAGGGAAGCGTAGCAAGGGACGGCAGAGAGTTAGGTGGGCGGATGAGATTAAGAAGTTTGCATGGACAACATGGCCAGAATTACTACATGACCGGGGGAGTTGGGGAAGTATGGGAGAGGCATTTGCCCTGCAGTGGGCGTAACCAGTAAGCAGGAAGACGATGATCACGATCAATTTCGTGCAACCCGATAAATTTTCACAACACACACTAAAAATGCGTTGGTGTTTGAACTGACACAAATGTAAGCGCGCGTCTGCGTTCATGTTTGTTACATTCATTTTTGCCTGTCCTCACAACGAACTTGTTGACGCAGAATCCATTCGGGAACTGTCAGCATTTCGAGTGTAACAGTAATTAATATTACTATTTGCATCGTTAGGTAAATAGCTACGTGTAGTACTTTTGGTGCTAGCGCCGCACCGTGTATGGAAAAGTTAATCAGATATTGTGCCAAGATTGTAGACAGGACAGAGCGCGAAAACAAGGACGAAGGAACACGTATAAGTAGGACGCACATAGTTCTGTCTATAGCTTAGGAATAAGTCAACTAGCCCAAACCGAAAGCATATTAATTGAACCAAGAACGTGATTGCTTACTGACTCATTTTTCCAGCACCAACTTTCAGCGTGCCACCGCTAATTCGCAGGTGTTGGGTAAACCGAATCGTAATACTTCATCCACAGCGTGGGCAAACTTATCGAAGAAGTAGTAGCGAGTGTGCGAATGATGAAAGCTGGAGCAATTTTTGCTGTTAGGGACTGTCAACATAAACGGACGCGAACGGTCTGACGGAAGCATAGAAACGTGACATCGCGGTACTTTTTGCGGTGCTTTTATACAGCTTGCCATTGGTTCAATACAAGTGCCATGGTCTCGCTTGCCATTATGATCGGCGATAGCTGTTGTCGTGAGAGAGAGAGAGAGAGAGAGAGAGAGAGAGAGAGAGAGAGAGAGAGAGAGAGAGAGAGGAATATAGGAAGGCAGGGCTGTTAACCAGTCAATAGTCTGGTTGGCTACCCTACGCTTGGGGAAGGGAGAAGGGGAAGAGAGAGAAGGGAGATAGAGAAAGTGTAGATATGTGTGTTGTCATGAAGGATTCTTGCGTGCGGATGACTCTGGCACAGGTCTCAAAGAGAGGAAGATACTCAAGTCTGAATAGAGAGATCTAAATAGCTACTCGTAAATTGCAAATAGCCCCTCATAAATTTAAATTGTAAGAAAAATACACTTGCAGATTTGTCGGCACCACATTGCTGTGAGCCCAGGCCTGGTGTATTGTGCTAACTTTTGGCTCTCTGACGACGCAGCAATGAGGACGGTCACTGACATGCTGAAGACAATAGAAGAGCACTACCCTGAGTGTTTGGAAAAATGCATCCTGATCAACGGTGAGCTTCCGTCCGAAAATAAGGCTCTCGATATTTCCCAAACACAACTCATTACTCATATCTAGGATTCCTACTTCGTAGTGACGCCAACTTATCCCATCTTTACCACCGCAATTAAACATCTTTCTTATCGCTAGGGTCTGCTTCATGAATTTTATCTACGTATCGCAGTATAGCCTCGGTAAATCATGCCACTTAGCTCTCTGCCGTCCTCGACTGCGCATGGCTTCCCTTGGATTTAAAAAGTGTGCCAAGTGAAGAGAAGCACAGTCAAGAACGGCAGAGAACGAAGTGTGTGAGGAAATTAGGAAAATTTTCAGCCATGGAATGGAGTGAGCGGACACAAGACAGGGGTGATTGGAGATTGCTCACAGAGGTATTTAATCTTGAGTGGAAATAGAATAAAAAAACATTGTGGGGCACCAGGTTGCAGAGAGGCTGTACCTTCAGCTTTGACTTGGGTATCACATGAGTGCTTAGACGGGACATTTGGGCGTACGTGCTCAACATGCGTGCTGCATTTTGTAACATGCATTTTCAACATGCGTGCTGCAGTGCTGTTTGTAACTATTTAGGCGCGGGACAGGTGCATTACATAAGAAAAAGGGAGAAACAGCACCGGTAGGGAATGCATGAATCTCCGCTAGGGTGATTGGCTGGTGTAGGAGAAAAGCGCCGCTTCAGCGCTTTTCTCATATACCCAACTTATAGTGAGGCCAGTCATGTCAGGAATGATTTCTGTCATGATTATCTTTATTGACGTCAGTGCGCGATGGCTTCTCGGGTGAATGCAGTGCACGCGAGCGTCATATCGACGCCTTGAATCATGAGCCTAGCACGGCAATTAAGCCAACTGTTCAGCCTGGAAGTCGAAGTTAGCGGTAGGTTACGCTCCCGTCTTCTCTGCATCGTAGTGAAGAAACGGCAGAAAGTGACTTTGTTTCAGATTACAAGACAGCGACAGTAAACTTCTGGTGATTCTCAGCTCTACACAAGTTATGCTCAAATCGCTAAATTATTGTAGCGCGAGATGTAACAACTGCAGACAAAATGCCAACAAGTTGATTCACTAATGAAACGCTTGATGCAGCACCCCACTTTTTTCCAATTTTCTGGCAACTGGTGCGGCCCTTCCTGAGTCAAAGGACAGTCGACAAGGTGGAAGTGTTTGGAAGAGGTGAGTGTCAAGCCCAGTTTCTACTCTGAGCGAGCCACGTAAATGTCTGCAGCTGATCTGGGTGGGTGTAGCAAAATGAATGCCGACCGATATCATACCGCCAGTTATTGGCGACGATCAGTAGAAACAACATTTTTACATTATTGTCTGTACTTAAAATGCGAAGGGCTGTCTGCGTCCAACATTAGCTTATTGATCCTACTTTGAACGTTTCTCTGAAAACCCGCTTATGCAGGAAAAAAAGCGGGCGACGCCCTTGGTACACCGTAGCAAGCTGACGCAGGTGTTCACGTCCAGGAACATACGCTCACCAAGGAGACGGCGAAGAAGGGCGATCAGCTTCGGATGAGGCAAATGCAGATCGACAGGCACGAAGACGACGAGGAGTAGTATTTGGCCTACTAGGTTTACTTGACTTCAGAATAATTTAGAGTTGCACTGTACACTTGGTGAAGCATGGAACGTACAAGATGACGTCATACCCGTCGTCGGTAGCCTGCCTGACCGGTCTTGCCTCGCGTGGGGAGGTTCCGTGGATTGCAGTCTCCTGGCTCATCCTGATGTGGTTGGGCTTCTTCCTTGAACGACTTTCGCAGCCCACAAGGGACCTACGGATTCGTTGGAGACGCAGGCCTCCCCACCAGCCATCAGCTTACACCAATCAGGCAAGCCGACGCATGCCAATCAGGGCGACAGTTTAATCGGCCAGAGATGATACCGAAAAACCATGCGGGATACAAAACTAACCACGGCAGCTTGATAAAGCACAGGGGAACCAATCGCGACACGTACACGCATTCTTCCCCGTCCGTTTCGCAGTCCTGTCGAGGTCGGCAGCGTGGCAAAGAGTCTGTTGACGTGGCATGACTTTACACATAGTTACTCATGTACGGCTGCATCGGCCGGGCGCTACCACATACATGACCGATGCGCCGTTGTGGCCGCTTCCGCTAGCGCTAGCTTCCCCATGCAAAGGCTGCGGTTTCCCGCACCCCACGTTTTCGTCGTTCTATGTCTCGGGCCTCGATCTCTGCCCGGCTTCTCCGCCTCGAGGAATACTCAACAGTTGGTTTTTAGATATCCAGCTTGAGCTCTCGGACCAACTCACGTGTTGGATATATAAGCCTAAAGCTAATATGCCCTTGTTAACTTACAACACTGCCCATTCAAAACTTGTTAAAAGGAGCATTGATAGCCTACTCTTGGAAATGCTTTAACATTGCGGTGCCATCACAGAACGTATACAAGCTTGACGAACCAATCGGAACGGTTGTCTACAGCTGGGTTTCCGAAGTACTTGTAGGTTTCTGTAGCAGAGGGTTTGCTGAAACTATGCCGTGTAGAAAATAGCACTCGAAACACTGCTATTCAAGACGCAAAACAAACGTAAGGTAACGGTTGTGCCCTACCTTCACAGTACAGCACACTGTCTTAAAAAATGTTGGTCGCTTGGACATAAAAGTTGTTTTTTCAGCTCCCTAAAAACTGCTAATTAGCAGAGTGCGTCGGTTGACTGACCCATGCAGAACATCTGCGGTTGCGTGTTCCGACAGGCATCGAAACCTATTTGTGGATTGTGAAGGGCAATGGTGTACGAGTTGCCACTGTCCTGTGGCAAGAAGTGTATAGGACAGACAGGACGGTGTCTTAAAGGGAAGCTGAAGAATTTTCCAGGAAAAATGAGTGAAGAGCTGTACGTAATGGCATTCAACCCTCTGAATTCGAATATCACATCGAAATTGAGCGAAAGAAAGCGCAAACATGTTTTATTTCGACGAAAAGTGCAGCAGCAGACTCGGGGCAGCTCGCCCGCCTCGTTTGTGCCTGTGATTGGTCGGGTGCCTCGTGACGTCAACAATGGTGTTCGTCCAGACCGACCGCTGCCGCTATCCATGAAGCACGGTGCAAGTTGGTTCGGCGCTGTTCTGAGACGGTAATGGTAAATTTCGAGAGCTTGCGTTTCTCTGAGGAGTTCGGCGTTGCTCCCTACGTGTACAAGCCGATTGCGAGGAACCGGCCTCTCGAAGAAGCAAACGATGCTGGTAGCAAGCAGCGGTTTCGACGGAAACGAAAGCGAAGTGTTAGCATCTCCTCGTGTTAGAAATGTTATTTGGTGAGTATGTTTTCTGCAAAGCTGCATTCAGCGATGCAGCGAGTTCGTTTCCGAGCGAACAACTGTACTGATATGTTCCTACGTGCCTCCTCGTAGAATGTAAGCGGGGATGCGATCGTCGGCATTTGTGCTCTGCCCCAAAGCGGTCGGCAATCTACATAGACGGTTTACATGCGGGAAAAGTTTTCCAGCTCTTGCAGCACGTGTAGTGACCTTCATCAGCGCGCCATCCGCACGCTACTCGTAACCGAAGTTGTAAAGGCGGCGAATTCCGTCGGCTACGCGAGACGACCGGTTTCTCTCCGTGCGCGAGAGAAGCGGGAGTGCAGCGTCTTAGCGTACGCTGGCTTTCAAACACATGCAAATTTTACACTTGCACTGGGTTATGGTAGCTGCATGTAGGCTGTTTCACAACGCACGTGCGAATAGAAAATTAACGTGCGGTTGGCGACCAAACCTGCGTCAAGGGTAGGAGATAAACATGCACTTTCCATTCAGCGTGCTAACACGAAACTAGCAGTAAATTAAAATACAGGTTTGGGCGAGTTTGTGTATTCATAAGGTCTTCCAAGACCAGTTACCATCCGTCCGACCGCCCGCAACCGTCGCGTCTTTATGTGTTCGTTGTCCCGACCTTTTCGCGCTGCTTTTAGAAAGCCCGCTAGCAGCAAGTCGTACTCCCACGCATTATTGATAAACTCTGGTAGTAATCGTCGTCACGAAAGTGGTTAGAGCACAGCACTGTTGTTCTTGAGTGCTTGAAATTCTTTCGATTCACAGCAGCCTCCCACTTAGCTCCAAGCGTCTTGTCTTGCGGGTAGTAACGGAACATCGTGGCGGCCGCTAGTGTTCGTGCGACCGCAGGCTGCACAGAACGCCGGCATGATCGGCCCACCACTTCAATTGATGTTGCACATGTAAACTACCACTCTACATACACACAAACAAAGGAATGCAGGGTCGAGTGAAGCAGATTATGACGGCACGCACGCAGAAACGAAGCACGGTCGCGGAGACTGCGAAGGAGCGGAACACCAGTGCTGACGTCACTACGCCGCGGTTTCCGGTCTCCGCTCGCATCGTCACCATCAGCAGCAGCGCGCGGCGCTCGACGGGGGGAGGAGCGACAGTGCAATTTTAACCGACGATTGCGTCACTCCTAAGTGAAAAATCTCCCCCCCCCCCAAAAAAAAAGAAATTTTACCTGCATGGTTTATAAGGTTCCCGCATCCGTATATGAGCGTCTTATTGAATTCCACAGACCCGTCAGTTTCCATTTAATGACAGTTTAAAGAGAATAGCTTAAGAGTGAAAAGTCACGTGGCGGTCATCTGTCTGTTCACTGTCATGAGTGTGGCTGCGCTCCTTTGTTTGGCAATTGTGCTGTACTGGTCAGGCACAGAGGTAAAGACGCGCGCGAAATTATTGAGGCAAATACTAGTGGTCAAAGCTATGCAAGCTTACACAGCTTTGACCACTGCGAATGATATATAGTATTTGCCTCAAGCACTCAATCTATCTACCTGTTACATAAGGTGTTATAACTGAACTGTTATGACTGCTACCGGGCGCGAACGACATCCGGCCGCACGGCCAGGAGCATAATAACGCTCACACAAGAACGGGAACACTGCGCCCGTTTGTTCAGTGACAGCCCTTTTCTCCGACTTTCCGAACCCGCTCCGGCGCGCGCGATGACTTCCCCCTCGCGTCATGGCTAACGCGGTCTTTTGTCTTCGTTGTCGTTTTCACTTCGCAGCATAAGAAAACGACCCTTTTGGAAAGCTCAGTTTGACGCACTGATCAGGTGTGGCGCTACGGTGTATGGTGCATACAGGTGGTGCTTTTCTCGCATTGAATTTTGAACTTAGCGCATTGTGCTAACGTCTTCCTTCTGTCCTCGTCCGCAGGCACTAAATGTGTTATCCAAGTAAGAGTACCAGCATGCCCAAAATACAGCAGTATTATTTTTCCTTCCGTTCATGCGCTAGAGGGCTGGAAAGAGCGTCTCCTGAACATCGTGGACGCGGCTTCTCTTCCCGCCATCTGGGGGGGAGACATGACGGGACCCGACGGAGACCCACGATGCAGACATAAGGTTGGTGAACTAAGAGCCAGTGTGGCACACACTGTCAACTCAAATAACGTATTGCACGCAGTAAACACCCGTCTGTCAAGTCATATCGGTTTCTGCGTGAAACTGTAGATACAGAGGCATTCTGTAACGGTTACTAGAGTCTGCTCCAACGAAATTGCCGGAAGCCTGCTGAAGGCTTGTATGGCCTGGTTTGTGAGGCCATATTCCGAGCATGCCGCTCCAGGTGACATGAAAAGCGGTGCATGAAATTACGCACTCGTGCAGACACGCACGAATTGTACACGGGCAACAAGCACTAGCGCGCACGGCAATAGACAATTGCTGCGTAGACGAACGTTTCGGATCAAGACTATATTAGCGCTTCCGTTGTACACAAAGCACTAGCATAAAAGAGAATATCTTCATCTATACCCGATGGTTCAGAACTACATTCATTTGGGCTAGATGGCGCTTACTTGAACTAGGAAAGAACAGTGCCAACCAAGACAATCACGAGCGGGAGAACGACACAGGACAAGCGCCAGCTTCATCTATTTTTATTCACTGAAAAGTCGGCAAATATAAGGAAAATCACAGACATGCATAAAAGGTGTCACAATGAATTATCTGCCACTCCATTCAAGATATGACATTTCGCTTTTAGAGAGGGTCCCAGACGTATCGCTAACACAGTTTTTTTCCTCTGTTCCTTATATGGAATGCTGCCAAAACCTCACGTGCCTTTGTATCTCTACTTCTGCCGGGATCTTTATCTCTCGGAACCGTGGTTCACCCTTCTTGCAGTATAGGCATTGTTTCCGTGGCGTATGCTCTGCGGCTCGGTCACACACAGTGCAAGTTACGCAATTTTGCGTCCCAGTCGTGTTCTCGGCTCCTCGAAGACAAGCACAGCTCTGCGCCCGCGTCGCTGCGAGCAAGGATACGAGGAGCAGCTGCAGCAGAAAGCATGCCATGCAGTTTGTAAAGTGCTGCACTGGTGTGGTATATGAAATACCATAGATCTGCGGAAAAAAACTATGTGGGCCAAACAGGAGTAGATGCAAGAACATATGTGCGGTCAGTGAAAGAAGGAGCTGTGTATCTTTCGCAACATTGCGCAACTTGCACTGTGTGTGACCGCGCGGCAGAGTATATACGCCACGGAAACGATGTCTCTACCGCAACAAGTGTGAACCACAGTTCCGAGAGATAAAGATTCTTGGCAGAAGCAGAGATGCAAAGGCACGTCAGCTTTCGGAAGCAATCCATATAAAGAAGAGAAGAAAAAACTGTGTTAGTTATCCGTCTGTGAGCCTCTCTAAAAGCTAAATGTCATATCTTGAACGGTTTGGCAGATGATGCATTGTGGTACCTTGTACGCATGTCTGTGATTTTCCTCATATTTGCTTATTTTTCAGTGAATAAAAATAGAAATTTGGTGCTTGTATTGTGTCGTTCTCCCGCTCGTGACTGTTTTAGTTTGCGCTGTTCTTTCCTAGTTCAAATCTGCCCGATGGTTGCACGAAACCTGGAACTTGAGTTGAAGCTACCTCCCAAGGCAGTGAACAGACTGTCGAAATTTATCGCATTAACTGACTGCTACAACGCTATGCGCCCTGCTCCGCTTCCCAGCACACTTTTGGGCGAACAGCTGAACGATTCACCTCGAGACCAGTGCGAACCGCGGCAACACCTTGCTTTGCTTCCGCTTTCGTTTAGGTTAACTACGGCGGGCGGTTCGAAGAAGGCTTCGATCGCGAGGCGACTTCTCTTTTCGGCGAGAGCGGAGTCCAGCAGCGGATCATCGGACGCCGCGACAGGTGGGAGTTGCCGATCAGCGTGTCCAAGGCGGGCGCCCGGCTCACTTGGCGCTTCCAGACGGCCTCTGGAGACCTGGCCTTTGGACTCCGCACGAGCAGTGGAATGTCTCTAGTTCCTCTGGAACGTATCGAGGCGTGCAGCTATGTTCCTCAAGGAGGAAGCTGGCCATGCGACGCACCTGGAACATGTACGTACCAGCTCTCTGCTGCAGTCCTTGTGTGAATTCGTGTGAGTAGGTAACGACACGAATAACTCAAGAAATTGGAAACAACCGCTTCTAACTATTTGATTTGGCCAATGGCTCCAACGTCTGTGTTAGGTTACGTGATCGAACGAAGTTTCGCCCAAGTTCTGAGTTAAGGGTGACCGTGAAATCGCGGGCTTTATCCCTGTAGCAACGAAGGCCGCATTACGATGCGGAGGGAGGAGGGGCGATGGACGTGCCCGCTCGTGTACCTTGAACTGTGAGCGCGTTATGCAATCTACACACGCTCTACGAAATAAGTAAACCAGAAGGCTAGCCGCGTGGCATCTGATAGAGAAGGTTGGCCTCGACTCCCATACCTGCCAACTTTGCCTTTCGCGAATCCACCTCCACCGTGCATATTCCAGGAGAACTTATTACACTGAACACGTACATCAGTGAAACTCAGTCGAACGTTTTGCTATGGGAAACTTGCATGCTGTGCTCGGCGAACGTGCCCTTATATAGGCACCACTATTCTGTTTGCGGTTGACTGCTACGCGTACGGTGATATTGCAGCGACGATCGCTGATGCTAACAGTGTCCTTCTGAAACGCGTTCCTGTGCGTTTGCTGCAGACGTGCTCGAGTTCGACAACACCCACAGCTGGCTAAGCGGCAAGACACTCGCCTACATGGTGGACCTGCGTGCACCTGAAGAGAGCGCTTGATAGACGGACGCGCTCCAAGGGGCCCCATATGCGATCAGCATTAAATAAAGAGTACCTTGCTACATCTTCATTCAATTACATCACTTCCTCTCTAAGCCTGAAAACCGAAGGGAATTGGTGGTTTTCGAAGCCTTGCTTCAAAGTGGAACGTCTTCATTGTTGCAAATGAAAATGGCGCTATCGACTAGGCAGAACTGATCATGAATTTTCGCTAACAACAGACAAGGAAATCTGAGAAACAAGGCATCAAGAATGAAATTTACTGGACCGTGTAACTCCTGTGGTCAATTAGGACAGGGATACAAAAAAAAACTGTGCATGTCAAACGCTCACGTTGGACTCTACGTGAAGCGAAGCTTTAGTCAAGCACCTAATTAACACAAATTTCACACAAACGCTTTGCCACATGCAATTTTTAAAAACGTAACACAAATCGTGAATTGCTGTAAGTGCCATAAGGTAATTAAGTAGAAAATTAATTATGAATATCTTTAATTATCTGATAATGCATTTCGACTTTTCCCGCAAGTCATGTCCATCTCTTTGAGTAATCCAGTTCGATGACAAGAAATATGCTATTTGCCACATGCGATTTTAAAAAATGTAAGATTTTGAAAAAAAAAGATCACCTGGTACATCTGTATATACATCCACCGAAATAGCTAACTGACCTAACAGAACTAAGCAGCCAGGCGGCCACACAAAACTCAAAGAGTAGGCAAACAAAGTATAGCAGAGAAATTTTTGATATTGCTGACCGACTGTTGTTATTTTTCTGCGCTGCATTTGGTCACAAATCCTGTGACTATATATATATATATATATATATATGCCAAGCGACGAGCAGTAGCTGGTGCCACTTAAAGGCGCCAACTTCTCCCATTGCGTCACGTCAGTAATAATAAATAAGCTCAGATTTAAAATAAACCGAAAAATACTCAGCTAACATAAAAAAAGCATTACAATAGAAACAAAGAAATGAAGCCTGTTGAATTCTGTCCCAGATACTCTATGCTACGGGTGCTAATGGATGTGTAGTGGCATTATTTGTGTGCTTCTGACTTGTATTCGAGTGGCTAGGGCGCGTGAATACTTTATTCTTGTTTTCTTTCTTGCTACGTTTGAAAAAAAAAAACTCGCTCTGTTCTTTTACTTGTCTTTTCTTATCCGCTTTCATCGCGCTCAAAAAAGTCGGCAAGAAGAAACAATGGGTCATCACAACATTGCACCTGCTTTTAGAGCGAAGCTCTTTGTAGCACGTTCCTGCGACGAGCGTCTTCGGCGGCGGCGGTGGGCGTAACTAAGGTAACGAGCACAGCAAACGATCAAAGAGTGAACGTACGTGGAGCGGGATATCAAAGTCGCGTGGCGCGAACGGAGGAGACCAACGAGTGCGGGCCCTTCAGTGACGTGCGCGCGAGAAACTGGTGTCATGCGCACCCATAGAGTTTCTCACTATAACACCTAGAGGGAAATATGGCGCCACCGTGTATGAGAGTTTCCTAAAGGGCGCTGTGGCCGTCATGAGAATGACGGTATATGTGTCTGCGAGGCTGGTGTTGTAAGAGGCTTCGTCCAATACGTGGATATGGCAACACAAATAACGCGTTCTTAAAGTAATGTCTTCATAAAACGTTTCCATTCACGCATATTACATCTTTCAGTGGAGCACGAGGTCGCGGGATCGAATCCCGGCCACGGCGGCCGCATTTCGATGGGGACGAAATGCGAAAACACCCCTGTACTTAGATTTGTGTGCACGTTAAAGAACCCCCAGGTGGTCGAAATTTCCGGAGTCCCCCACTACGGCGGGCCTCATAATCAGAAAGTGGTTTTGGCACGTAAAACCCCATAATTTATTTTTTATTTTCATCGAAACCGAATTGCGAAAAACGTTTCGAAAGTACTTGTTTTATTCACCAACTCGTGTTCTTCCTCTTCAATACTTATGCTCAAGTCAGAAATGCTTACGAAGCCTACGTGTTTCTTAACACGGCGCGGACTAGGCCAGTGGAAGTTCGGCAAAATGCCACTTTACTGCAGCATCGCCAGGTCTAGGCGACACAAAACTCAGTTCCAGTTACATACTCGGGCAGCTTGCAAACGCAACGATGAAACTGAAGCGGCTTTTGAAACGCTGAGGGGTAAGAGAAAGACAGGAATCTATTTGAACGTCGTTCAGAAAGGCTGTTTAAGCCCCCTTCACACGTGACACCTTCTTTACACTCCTCCTCAGCAGATGGTGTTCAAGAACCAACCGTTCCAAAGTGTGCGTCACGCCTTTATAGACACAACCATAGAAACACAACCATGAGTGTTTCTATCGCTTTCTAGATAAGAAAAAAAGACAGGGTTACCACAGACTCGTCGTCATGGATCTGAACCAGTGCTTTCACTTCAAAAGCACGCCGCGTCGACGTCCACCCATACACATCACGTGCCTGCTCGCTTTACAACGCCCTGTTTAAGTTTCTTGGAGGAAATGTCTGGGGTACTTCAGTACATGCAATGATGCAACTGTACAGGACGCTCTTTCTTGGGTATTTGCGATACAGCTTGCCTGTGCTGACCAACACCTGCAGAAGTAATATCCGTACACTCGAAAGCGTCCAGGCCCAGGCACTCAGAGTGTGTCTTGGATTGCCGCGGTGTTCGTCAACGGCTGAAACAATTGCCATTGCCCACGATTTCCCAGCCAAGACCCATATAGTCATGGAAGCGCTCAGAGCACACGTAAGACACCTTGCTCGAGCCCCTGCCCATCATCTGGCCTCACTGCCAGAGGATCGACCACGTGCTTCCTTTTGTGAAACAGTCCTGCCTTATCGTGCTTACCTTCCATCAGGTTATACAGCTCCAGTGAAAGTTCCGTTTCCACCATGGTGCTTGGCTCAAGCAAATGTTCGACTAATGGTACCAGGATTACGAACAAAAGCCCAACTCTCGTCTCCAGCACTCAAGCAGCTTTCACTGCTCTTGCTGTACGAGACGTACAACGAGCATCATCATCTTTATACTGACGCTTCAACCACGGTGAATGGGTCTGCAGGATCGGTGATCTTTCCTGCAAAACCTTCCACCATAAAAATTCGACTATCTCACCAGACTACATCGACTGCCGCGGAGCTTGCTGCTATTCGTTGTGCACTTCGTGTAATTTCTGAAGAACTACCCAAGAAATGGAGCGTGTTCACTGACTCCAAGGCTGCTCTTCATTGTTTGGTTTCTGCCTTACGCCGAGGACCCCACGAACAACTAGTTATAGAAATCAGACTGCTGCTTCACCACCTCGTCGAGCAAGGACACGACATCACGTTGCAGTGGATTCCAAGCCACTGTGGCATTATGGGCAATGAACATGCCGACGCAGCAGCACGATCTGCACACGAGGATGGCTTGCAAGACTCCATTCCATTCTCAAAAGCAGACGCTGCAACGAAAATTCGTGTGCTTGCAAATGAAGCCATCAAAACTTTATGGAACACACCCAGCTTAAAACATACACGTCTACACCGACTGGACTCATCCCTTCGACTTCGACCCCCACCTGGACTCTCTCGACTCGAAACAGCAGTACTTTGCCGACTGTGGCTTGGTGTCGCCTACACAAGATCCTTCGCCTTCCGAGTCGGTATGGACGACAGCGCGGCTTGCAGACACTGCGGTGGCGAAGAGACTATCGAACACGTGCTTTGACACTGCCCTCGATACAGCGCGCACCGGCTGTCACTAGCGACCGCGTTGGCACGCCTTGACGACAGGCCACTTTCAGAACAGTCAGTTTTGGAATGCCGACGTGAACTGTCGTCGCAGCAAAAGTCGGTCAAGGCTCTGTTGACTTTTCTACGTGACAGTGGCCTATTAGAAAGACTGTAATGACCCCATTTCGTCCCTTTTCATATTTTTTTCGCTTTTATTTTTGTCGCGCTCTTCTTTCCGTCTTTACTTCCCCTTTCCCTTCCCCTAGTGCAGGGTAGCAAACCGGACGTTTTAAGTATGGTTAACCTCCCTGCCTTCCTCTCATTTGCATCTCTCTCTCCCTCTCCCCTGTTTTGAATGCATGAAGCATTAGCCGATTGTCACGGTTGCAAGCTTCTTCTCACAGTCGGCGTCAAAAGCTTACAGATCACAGGCTACGAGAAAACGCTGCATTGCCCAGCACTTAGTGACTTTAACGAGTAAAACCAGTAAAGGGACGAAATAGAGTGCACATGGGAAGTAGCACACAGTACGGGCGTTTTCCGTTGTTGTTTCTTACCACTGTTTATTGTTTCTTTGCGATGTTTTTTTTTAAAAGAAGCCTACTAAAGAACTCGCCGAATTTCACAGTTGGCAACACAATAGTTATCGCACATCCTGGACAGGCCGGAAATCTGAGCCCATATTCGCACAAAAACTCTTACATTAGAATTCCCCCGATGAAAAAAAAACATACCACGTCAGTCGTAATGCAGGAAGTAATATTAGCAAAGACGACCAGCCAATGGAAAAGAGCACTTCCGAATGAAAACCTTCGTGAATTCGGCCTCTGAGATCCAGGCTGGACGTGCCCGGGGAGCAGAAGTATTCATCTTCTCGGATCCTCCGGTCGGTAAAGAACGTTTGACCTTGAGCGCACCGACAGGCAGGGGCCTCAATCTTCCCCCAGTGAGTTTTCTCTGCCTCAAAAACTCGAAGCAGGAGATGGGAGACGGAGGCGGAGGAGGTGAGATGAACTTATCAGCTTCATGTGGGTTACGGTCCGCACGGAGTGGACAATTGGAAAGCCAATAGGGAAAGCAGGATCTAAGCTCAGAGTTTCTGTCAGCAGCGCATGCGGAAAGGGCTCGTCGCAACCTTGACAACCGTTTAGCGTAGAAGCCAACGCGCGCTCGCAGTCAGTCGATCAACAGCCGCGGAGGAGCGCCGACTCGCAGCAGCTGGAGCCATGAGCGGATACCTGGGCTACTTGAGCGCACGTCAGCAGGCTGCTCTCGACAAGGTAGGTCTGAACAGTAACTGGTCAAGCTTTATATTATATATATATATATATATATATATATATATATATATATTATATATATATATATATATATATATATATATATATATATTATATATATAAGAATAGTAAACAGAAAGGAGACAGCTTAAGCAGACCACAGAAATTCGGTTTGCTACCCTTCATAGGGAAGGGAAAAGTATAAAGGGTAGAAGTAGAAAAGCAGAACGGAAGTAGAATGAGCGAGAGAGAAATATTCTCTGAAACATTGAAATGGTAGTAAGAATAAACACCTTACGAATACAGAATAATGTTTCATGCTAAATTCAATTGCGTCGTGTATATCCTTCAGTTGGGCAACCATTTGACTAATACGCGGAGATAAGAAAATTGTACAAGTCTCGCCGTTTTTCGCCGCAGGTTTAGCTATACTGGCCGATTTGGAGCCGGGCCTTTGCGAGACTCAGAGCGCAAGCAGGTGTTCGGAAAGATTTATTTGTGTGCGTTTGCGAGCGAACGTCACAACGTGTGGATTTATGACAATTTGTTGTTTGTTGTTCTCCACACGTAAAGCTTGCGTGATAGCGAAATTGGAGGCACAGTTTTCTTTCTACAGATCTGACCGGGGTCCTGACTCCAAAACAGTATCTTTTAATGAGCTTGAAACTTTTCCTAAACGGGCATCTTTTTGTGCTCCGATCAAGTGTGCGGTACGCCGCATTCCTCGCTCGCTTGCGCGAGTGCATGTAAACGCGCATGTGCACTTTTCTATTTTATTTTTTAAATATTTTTGTTTGTGTTTAGGGTCCACCATCACGAAGAACAGTTTGATAGCTAGTCATGAAACTCGTGGCCACTTGGCCACCGCGTCTATGACTATGGCCTTCCGGAGCTCGTAAAAGCCGCGTGTTCAATTTTCGACCACAGTTGCCATCTATGTATAGGTGCGAAATGCAAGCATACCCTTGTAACGAAATTAAAGTGGACATTGAAGAACGCCACGAGGTCTAAATTGTCCGTAAGTGGGTTATATTACATTGCAGGCCCAACTTTTGCTTTTGGAATAATAAACCCTTACACTCGTTTTCATTAACACGGTCAACCATTATTTTTTTGCAGACTAACGATACAACCCCCTAGGGGGCCACACCAAGATAATGCATTTCTCGCGTGAGGACATGGGGAACAGCTACTCTTCAGAAACGAATACTTGCTGCTCTTGAAGAGTTTATGGAAGCTAATCATGTTGACGGGCGGTTAGATATTAGGATAAGAAATGCATTGACATTTCTCCAGGTTAAAATGGCATTCTATGCATGTACGACGTTTTATGCAGTTTTGGTCGGAAACTGATTTTTGCCAATTTGTCTCTCCTGGGGCGTACTGAGCATTAGCAGTGCGTCTAAATTTTATAGCGTCCGTGGCGTTTTTATTGTATTTCTGTGTAGTAATATTTCATGCTTTGTGGATTTATTGTAATGTCACTTTACATATTTGCTTTACTTTTGTAATTATATGCGACTTGTCATGTATATCTATGTGAATATGAATAGCCGGCCCGATATCTTCGTGCCAACTCCACTTTATGTATCGTGTCGATAAAAAAATGCATTGGTCACTGGAACTAACATCACTTGAAAAAACGATCCCAAAACAACAAACTATTGCAGAGTCCACAGTTCACACTCAAGGTTCGCTTGTGCTAACCGCTAGCGTTTGCTTCAAAGCCCTTAAGGTTCCTCTAAGTGATTTTTTTTCCACTGTATACGACAGCATTCGCACCGGTCTGTAACTTTGGCTTCAGTGACAACAGCTGGAGGACTCGGTGCAAATGAATACCGGGTACCTGTGATACTTTTTCCTCCAGCACTGCATATATTAACCATGTACGTGCAGCCTTCGCTGCGAGTGGTAAGTTGCTCCTCTTGTTTGTGTGTGTCTGTTTCTCACGACCCCTGGAGTAGGGGACATCTGCGCGCGCAATGCTAATATAAATGAAAGCAAGGAACGAAGTTAGAGAAACCTTTTTCCGTTAGAGCAATAAATAAAATTGAATCGATATCTGACCCACTCGAAGGAGGCAGAAAGAAAACGCGTCGATATGGCATAGCCACGTTTCGGCATGAAAAGAGGCAGCTTGCCTCGTGAGAAGGATGTGCAGACGGTTGCTAAATCTTTCACCCTGCAACGAGGCACGTTCTGCATATTTCAGCTTCGATCGTGCCCCTTGAGCACTGTGGTGGACATTCTAGAGCAAGCGCATTTTTTTTTTTTTTTTGCTAGGCAAACGTGGTAAATCCCGGCATACGACATGGTTGACCTTGTAGAAATGCGTCACAGCCCAACAACACGATGACAGACGCGCAGTGAATTTCTATTTGTTGCCAAAGAATGGCTTATAGCCACTAGTGGGGATTGGCCAAGATGCAGGTTGTTTTGCAAGTGTCCGTAACCGAAAAAAAAACCCGAGGACTCCTCAGCACTTCTTGTGAGTAGCGGATGCGAAAGCATTAATGACCACACTCTAAGTGTACGCCTTTTGAGTCGTATCTTGCCATAGCACAATAAACGTCTTGTGTCTTGTCCGAATTTCCTTTCTCTTGGAAGTACCGGACTCGCAACGTTAAAGAAATGCGGGCAAGACTGATGGCGATTATCGTTGTGGGACAAGATGAGCACAAAAGGATATAAAATTATTTAAGAGCGTACGAACTCCTCGCGGGTAAGCGAGCACGCTGAGGCGCTTGACACGTTTTGATTTGGCCTTACCGAGTCACCGTTAGAACGCAGGCTTGCGTGTACAAGGAGCGCGCGGATAACACGGGCTTCCGAGAGCGAGAGCGAGGGTGACGTGGCGTCGCGGCGACGCCCTCTCTCCTCTCCCAAAACCTGGCGCGCTAGCGCAGCAGGAGGTGCGCCCTTTCGCCCGCTCTGGTCCCTCAACCTCTCTCCTCAGCGTAGGGTAGCAAACCGCATCTTCCCATCTGGTTAACCTCCCTGCCTTTCCCCCTTTCTTCTGTGTCTCTCTCTCTCTCTCTGCTCCGTCGAGGCGCGCTCGCGACGTGGCGTTGCAGCCAGTGGGAATTCAGCTGCCGTTTCGCTGCTGCGGACGACAGACGCCGGCTTTTCGCTCAATGGCTAATTTGACGCTTTCGCACCGAGAAAAACTTAGCATATGAGAGCGTAATTTCTGGAAAGAACGCGTCCCCTACCTTCTTTCTTCATCGTCATCTAAAAGGTGTGCGCGCTCACTTTTTGTAAGCTGTTGCTATACAACACGCCTAGTGCACCAAGCGCCTCAAGCGCTGCCTTGTTCGAGTTTATTCTGCCCCTCCAGGCGTGCCAACGTGATTTTAAACAATTGGACGTTTTATTTCCTCGGGCAGGCGCAATCTGTTGCCATAAAAACACTATAATGTTGAAGATCGTTCTGTGAATGAATACATGGCGTAAATGATTGTGAAAGTAGGTGATGCGTATAAGATGATTGACTATGATGAAGAGGGCATGTCAATGTTCCATGCCTTAACGCATGTAAGAGGAGCGTGCTTTGTAATTATAAACACCTATTCAGGTTTGTAGCCAAGCTGGAAATAAAGAAAAAGAAAAAGAGAACCGTGATCTAATGATTAGAGCCTCGAGCTATATGTGCTTAGAGGGTCAGGGTTCAAAACCTATCATCGTACCTTTTATTTATTTATTTATTTATTTATTTATCTTATTTATTTGTAGTGGAAGCTGACGAAATCTAGTCTCCCAAGTTATTCATAACGACCAGAAAGTGACAAATCGAATTGTGGAGGAAAGATCAAAAGAAAGCTACCGCATTAAATAGGACATCGTCTTGCGCCGGAACTCGATATTCCATGCGGGTGGCGCTGGATATTTTGAGGTAATAAGACTACGGCGTGCCTGTCCTATTTGTGCGCCGATGTTATGACAGATGGTATGACACATTGGTCTGGAGCCAGCGATTTAGTTCGTGTCGTGTTGACAGCCGTCACGACGATGGTCCATGAAGTGCCAGTTATGAATCAAGACCATAAGATTGAAGTGCATCTCTGCCCTTACAACTCGTTGACCTCGGTCGTACTATATTGCAAAATATTCTTAAGAGCCCAAAATACCACCGATAGCTATCTAAGTTAATGCATCGTATTAAGTACGCTTTTGAAAAAGTAATGATGAAATAGCAAAATGGTCTCAAAATTATTTAAACTACCGCACTTTGAGTAGAATATTCATAGGATACATACAAGTCTGCCCTATTCCTACAACATAATGCACATAACTTCCTCGTATCGCAAAAAAATATACTTTCCCGGTTGTTCCGGATGCACTTACTCTTGCATGGTGTCGTTTCTGAAGGTGAAAATACTTCTTGCCTTTCGAAAGATCTAAATTTGACTGCTATGGCCAGCCGCTGATGAGTTTCGGAACTCGGTGAATGTATCTACTGGAACATAGAGTGTCCTGCTGTTCAAAGTCGCTTTCTAAGGAAGCTTTGCAGGACAGCTGCGCATGGCACTGTCGTCAGGCGACACGTGGAAAGTTTCTTCGGTGTTCAGGCAAAGCTACCACGTGACTTGGGGCTTTGGATTTGCGGCTATGTGATAGTGACGCAAGCTTTGGCAGCGGCAAACGCACTTCTTATATCGAGCTAAGCTGAAACGTTCGCCATTGGATTAGTGCAGAAGTAATCCAACAAACGCCTTTTTTTCACCCGCTCGAAACTAACGTTTCAGAGCCATCGATGCCTCTTTTTTTCATCTGAGTCTAGCGGAATATCCATATATACTCGGCTGTCTGTCTAGTTATGAATTACGGGCAGATAATACGCTTAGTGCAACCAATCTTTTTACTTACCATGGCCTTTTATTTTCGGTGTATCAAACAATAATGTCTAGTAGCCATCATATCAAGAACATCTCTTCTTGATATTAACAATACACGATTTGCAGGGAGTATGAAGTTTATTTTGCCGCAGCTTCAGACAAACCACAGCAGTCGGTACATGCTTCAGCCTCATCCCTTTGAAACACAGTACCATTCCCCCATATTGCAGAAAGCTAACCGATTTCAAATATCACTCAGTTTTCTTTTAATTTCTTTGAACACCTTGTAACTTTCCTTATCCTGGTATTTTCTGTAGTTGTGTAAGGCACTTAATTCAGCGCGTTTGTATTTTATTTTTGCCTTTTCCTGCAAAGTTACACTGGCGTTTTTTCTCGTATGTAAAATTGCACCATTGAAGCTTTCGTACCTAACAATTTATTGAAAGCCAGATGTTGTATTTTGATCATTTGCATGTTATAACATTTAAGAGGGCTTCATAATTACAAGCTTCGTGTGCTGCAACAACAGTTCGGTTTAAATCATATTTGCCGTCATTCATAGGAGATCCCAATTCAGCTTAAAACTATGGTACCTCCTTCTGCATAAACATATCTTGTGAGTCCGACAACGCCCGTGTCCCGTGTATTACGGGTACGTTAAAGGTCTTCTGGTGGTCAAACTTAATCCAGAATCACCCCACTACCCCGTGCTTGGCAATGAAATCGTGATTTTGGCACGTAAAGCCCCAGAACTCTGTTAATATGATTTTTGTAAAATCATGTTAAAATACCGGCTAGGCTTTTCTAAAACTTTCCCATCATTTTGAGATCCATACTGTTCAAGTTGTTATTAGGTCTATCAGCGAACTGTTCAATCGACCAACTAATCCGAGGTCCTGTCTTCTGTGCAGTTCCGCGAAGCCGTGGCAGACGTGAAAAAGCCTTGGCACACGGATGCGTTCTTGCTGCGCTGGCTACGAGGTGAGCGGACGATTCGTCGCAACATACATTCTCACCACGAGTTTCATCACGCGAACACCACCGAAAGGCGGTCTGTGCTGTGATAAGGCGTGACCCCATGCCTCTGCCCACTGCAGTCATATCAATGCGTACTCGTGAAAGCCGCGAGCTTCTTGCTGCTATCAAGCCTTTTCAGAATGTTCAGAAGTGCTTCGACGGGGGCCAATTTGTATGCCGTCACTGTATGGCATACTGTATGGCGTGTAGGTATGGTATGGGCTTTGCTCAAGGTTCGTGTTTGTTGTGTATTTTCGTGTCAATGTCCCTGAGTGTGCCACGATAGCGATGCAACTATATGTCGTACAGTATTAAGAATGGTGCATTGATATGGGTCTTTGAATGCTCAGTGGACATTTTTCACTTCTTTCATTACCTCCACCCCTGTTCCCACGTTTACCTTACCTATAGCATGGAGAAACCGCGTTAACCTTCCTGCATTTCTCTTCGTGCTCTGAATGTCTAATAACACTGGTCAGCTGCAAACACATATTGCATAGGTTAGGAGAAGGAGAAGAAAGCGGTTTAACCGAGAGGCCCGCCGCCAAGGTCTGTGAGTGGTGGCGCTGGCTAACACTCTCAGGGTTCTGCTAGGAAAAATAAATAGTCGAGAAAGTGGATGGGGAAACAGCGCCGCGGTAACTCAATTGGTAGAGCGTCGCACGCGAAATGCGAAGGTTGTGGGATCGTTCCCCACCTGCGGCAAGTTGTTTTTTCGTCCAATTTCGTTTCCAATAATTTATCGTTTCTTTATTTCATTTATTAAGCACATGTAATTTCCCCTATGTTTTCTTTGGTGTCAGTGTCTGTCGGGCTTCTTATGACATGACTAATAACAATCGGGCCCCTCGGTTAACCCTCTTTCTTCTCGTATATTGCAATTTACAAATTCTAACGGGTAAGACTGCAAGGCAAATCCACTTGACAACAATTTTGTGGATCACATTTCTGAGACATGAGCCGTCAAGCTTGTGACAAAAACGCAGTATTGTTCCACCTAATTTCTTAAGAAGAAGTCAATTTATGCACTGAAGCATCCAAGGAACAGGAACGCCAGTGCATTACTCCGCAAAGCTCAAGAATTAGCATCTCAAAACTGGTGTCATCTTGAGTATTCGTTCCAATTGGATCGCCTTGCAAACTCCCCGGTTAGAATGTGTAAATTGCAATATGTACCACATGGTAATTATTAAAAACTTAATGAGCTATTTTTGTTATTTATTCGATTATGCAGTTCAGTTTCTTTGTGCAATAATATCCGCCTCTGAAAGCAGACCAGCTCACTGACTAGATGTAGTAAAAATAGATACCCAAGCTAGTGGAAGAATTGATAGCCGTCGCCGTAGCACTCCGCCCTGTCCAACTTTTTTTTTGTTAGTCTTGTTAGCGCTAGTAGCTACGTCACGGTAGAGCAACGCACGCGTAATGCGGTGGTAGTGGGTTCGGCTTCCACCAGCGACAACTTATCTTTTCGCCCACTTTCATTTCCCATTTGTTCATCATTTTCTGCATTCCAATTTAAAATCACAGTTAATTTACCCGATGCTTCCCTTGGCTTGATGGTTTGTTTGCTTTCTGTGGTCATGATGTGGTCAGCCCCTCATTTTCCCTTCTTCTCTCGTTTACATAATAAAGCCAACAAACAATGACACCAGGGACAGCAAAGGGAAATTACTTGTAGTTCTTAATAGAATTAATGAAAAGATTATCGAATGAAAATCAAAGTGGATATTCAGGGTGTCCCATGCAGCTAACTTTAGCCAGAGCTTAAGAATATGGAAGTGCCACGCATCTGGACATAACAACGGTAATGTTGTTTTCCGCAGCTTAGAGATACTCAGATTACTTTCATCATCCTAGCTAATTACATAATTAGTCCTAAACAATTAATGAATTCCTCACTGAAAAGTGTCAATGAGAAAATTGTAGAGCGACATGAAAAAATCACGATACAGCTTTCTGTTGCTCAATACGTGCCACATAAAAGTTTTTTCCGAGCGTGAAAGAAGACCGCGGACACACGAAAAGTGCATCGAGCGGCCAGTCGCGCGGCAACTTTGTCTGCATTTGCGGACTTCTTTCACGATCAGGAAAACAGGAGTTCAGATTGTTGAGCTAGTTGGTTCGTTGAATCAATTGAATTTAAGGCGCTGGATTGACACGGACAAGAAAGACGACAGGACGTGCTTCTACGAAAAACCCTTTTATGTGCGTACATGAAAAACACGTTGTGTAGCACGTATTGAGCAACAGAAATAGTTTTTCATGTAGCTATACAGTTTTCTCATTTACAATTTTCAACTAGTTAGAAGATTCGAGAAAGTCATTTATTAATTAAGGCTAATAATCTAATTACGAGGAATGAAAAAAATTGTTTGAATATCTAAAAGCGACGGCACACAATATTACCTTTGTTCTGTCCAGATACGTGGCATTTGCGTATGTTTAAACTCTGGCTAAATTTACCTGGGACAATCTGGATATTGGTGTCATTGTTGGCTACTTATGATATGACTAATAAAAATCGGGCCCCCTCTGTTTCCCTTTCTCTCTTTCGTATTATATATATATATATATATATATATATATATATATATATATATATATATATATATATAGCGTGAGTATAAGAGTCACACATACGACACGAACGACACGACACGAGAGAGAGAGAGAGAGTTTAGATGCGCCCGGTGACATAGTAACAGAATTGAGGTTACCATGAACAAAAATGGTTTCGCCGGTAAGAATGAGCCAGTCAACAGAAAAAAAAAATCTTACGACATGTTCTGGTCCGGGCAAACGGATGAGCTGCATCGCCCCATTTGAATTAACTCTCGGGGTCATGCATTCGGTGACCCTCGTAAGGATGCCATAGCGATGGCTGCACAGCTGTAGCCCTCATCAAAAGTTCAATAACCTAGAAAAAAAGTTCATGTCTTTTTCTTGCTCCTCTTTCGTCAGGCGGGAGGCACCTATGCGCGCGCTCTTGCGCACAACGTTTTACTGGAATTTTGCTTGCTTTTAACTGGTTCAAATTTACCTGTTGTGCGCGCGGTTTGAATAATAGTGTCAATGATACTTTGGCACAAAATTCCGTCCTTCATTATACCTGTGCCCGAAGCGGATCATTCGCAGGACACAATTCCTCTCTCCAATCATAGCAAACACGTTGGTTGGAAATTGGTGAGCGTAAGTTTTGGTATGCAAAATAACAGACTTTGACTCAATAGCGCGCGTCATATTTTACACGACAACGCAATTTTAAGTCACAGCAAGAAAGTATCAATTTCACATTTTTTCTGCTGTGTTGCGTTCATTTGTGCTGCAACCCAATTACGTGTCTAATTTCTGCGCCTATGTACAAGTAAAATGGTTTATCCAGAAGTAGTTTACTTTGAACACATCTAACCTCCCATATAATTAACATATACAGAACATCAGATGATAGAACACAATGAAACGATGTCATATTATTCCTACATTTGTATAGAACAATAATTATTGCAAACACGATGTGTGATCATTAATAGGTTGTGCTCCATACTATTGCATCTAACAAGTATTGTGAGCTATTATAATGCAATTGTATAATACATTATCTTTGGATTCCAAAACCGTACATGCATGCGAACTGTTTTCTTTTTCCTGTGTATTTTCATCGCATATGGCATGGCCCAACTAGCCCGAGAGTTTGATGTGTCCAAGGCGGAGTGTATGTACCGTAACGTGAGTACCAGTCTTTCTTCATATGTCAGAATGCACAATTCGAGAAGCACCCACTGCCAAACAGATAGCTTGAATTCACCTAAACCAATTTCTTCTCTCTTTATTTCAGTTCGACTAGGTCGTTTTCGATCGTCCGCAACATATATATAACACTGGCTCCTCTCTTCAGGTGCACTTATGAATCTTGCGTGTTTAATAAATCTCAACGGCCAAATAGTTCATTAGGAAGAGACACTAATTGAACACATTATTCGCCTTAAGGGCTACGGACAGGATATGTTCGACAATTCACTTCTCGCGGTGAATGAAAGGGCTAGGCCTATAATCCCTACATAAAGCAATGACAAGCCTCGGAGAACTGTTGATCATATTGATATATTAGCTTTTCTACAGGCAGTATCAGTTCCATTTCCAGGAGGGTATTGGTCGTGACTTCATGACACATTATGTGGGATCTGGACTTTCCGACGTTTTAACATTCCCTCCGCCTCACTTGGTCGCCTCGTACTCTGCAACATTCGCTCTCACAACGAGTAGCAGCATTCGAGACAGCCGAGCCAGCCAGAGCGAGTAACGGAACGTCGCAGTGTCCTCCTCCCACGTGACCACCTGCTGTCTCATGACGCCACGACACAGTGTCCTCGTGGGAAACGAAACCGAAACTGGCTGTAGAAAGTCTATCTTGTTAAATTATTCATGGCGCTCTGAGGCTTGTCACTGCTTCTTCTAGGGTTTAGAGGTCTAGTACCTTCATTCGATGTAAAGAATGACTTGTCAAAAAATATCATGTCAGTACCCCTTTAATTCTTGAAGGCCTGTGACGTAATTCCTAAATTGAAGCAAAGCAGCAGTAAAATCATGCCTGTATAACAGGAACCATAAAACTCCACTTTATAGGTATCCGTCCTGAACATTCTGTTCGCAGTACATTGTTATTCCAGTTAATAGTTTCCTAAAGCATGCGTTAAGAAGATCGAGAGAGTTGTAAACGATGCGGCAATGCAGTTTTTGACAAATCTTTTTCAGTTTTTGTCAGATCTTGTAGGCCACTTGATAACGTGTAACGCACTATCAGGACGTTCTGCTCAATGCATCTTCAGCGTTTGGGAAAAATCTTTGCTACAAATAATCGAGAACAAAAGGTCACTGTCCTTTCGCGATTTAGAACAATATCTCAATTAGGGAGGGAAGAGTGTTGGGCCAGTTGGCGCGTATTCCTGACTTGAGACATTGTGCAAGTGCTTACATTGGACAAGCGGGTCGGTGTTTGAGCGATCGCGTGAGGAAACACAGGGGCAGCTGTCAATGCTTTGGCGACTGCTGGCCATTCGGCTGACCATCGCTGTAGGCGCTCGTGCGACGCTCAGTTTCAAAGCAATCGTGTGCTCAGACGGCTCCAAGAGGCAGATCAATCACAAAGAAATGTTCGAAGCGGTTTTTTGGATAAAAGAGCATTCGTGTACGAAAAATAACCTGCGCAATGATTTGTTCCGCCGTGGTTGCTCAGTGGCTATGGTGTTGGGCTGCTGAGCACGAGGTTGCGGGATCGAATCCCGGCCGCGGCGACCGCATTTCGATGGAGGCGAAAACACCCGTGGTACTTAGATTTAGGTGCACGTTAAAGAACCCCAGGTCATCAATAATTCCGGAGTCCTCCACAACGGCGTGCCTCATAATCAGGAAGTGTGCTTTGGCACGGAAAAGCCCATATATAATTGTTCCGCTAGCTTCTGTGTAAGAGCGAAGGAAAGGGAACACACTATCAGGACGTGCTGTTCAATGTACCTTCATCGTTTGGCTAACCCCCATATTTACTTCAAATAATCGAGAACTATAAAACTCCACTTTACAGGTGTCCGTCCTTGACACGTTGTTCACAGTACATTGGCATTCCAGTTAACAGTTTTTTAAAGCGCGTGTTAAGAAGATCGAGACAGTTCTAACCGACGCGGCAATGCAGTTTTTGACAAAACTTTATCAGTGTTTAGCAGATTTTGTAGGTTACTTGATAACCTGTAACACACTATCACGACGTGCTGTTCAATGCAGCTTCATCGTTTGGGTAACCTATTTACTTCAAACAAACGACAACAAAATGTTAATGGCCTCTGCGCTTTAGAACAACATCTCAATCAGGGAGAGAAGGAAGTTGGGATAGCTGGCGCGTATTCCAGACTTGAGACATTGTGCAAGTGCTTATATTGGACAAGCGGGCCGGTGTTGGTAGCGGGTCGAGGTTCGTAGCGACCGCCGGTTCTAGGATGCACCGAGCACAGTCCCCTAGCTCGAGCCTCTGCTGCGCGCTTGATGCTGCCGATGCTGCTGACTTTGTGCTCACGTTCGTTATCTTCTTTACAATGGCCCCGCGGAAATAAAGGAGTCATCCTGGCTACTGAGTTTTCTGGAAGGACGGTAGAATGGTAATATGGCTTGAGACGCTGAACGTGAACGACTTCGCAGTTACGACGTCGCATGTCGGACGGCGGCGTTAGCGGCTGAATCAGGTAATTACCGGGTGATGTTCTCTCGAAAACGAGGTATGGCCCGTCGTACTTCGGAAGGAGTTTTGATGCGTGCCCAGGTGTGCGGTGTGGCACTAACAACCAGACGAGAGCGTCTGGCAGAAAAGTGGGAGTCGATTCTGGGCGTCGTGAACGGCTTTTTGACGGTTCTGGTCATCCGAGGTGAATCGGCGGGCCAGCTGGCGACATTCTTCGGCATGCTTGGCGGCTTCCGAGATCGGCAGGCATTCGGATGGGTCCGGTCGGTAGGGCAAAATGGTGTCGATTGTGTGCGAAGGATGGCGGCCGTAAAAAAGATAAAAGGCTGAGAATCCGGTAGTGGCCTGAGTCGCGGTGTTGTAGGCGTAGGTGACAAACGGAAGAACTAGGACCCAATTAGAGTGATCAGGTGAGGTATACATGGCGAGCATGTCACCAAGAGTTCGATTAAAACGTTTCGTGGTACCGTTAGCCTGTGGGTGATAAGCAGTGCATTTACGATGAACAATAACGCAGTCGGCAAGCAGTTGTTCGATGACTTCAGATAAGAAGGCGCGGCCTCTGTCACTGAAAAGTTCACGTGGACCTACATGATGAAGGAGAAAACGGCGAAGTATTGAATTGGCAACCTCCTGCGCTGTAGCATTTGGTAGAGCAGCAGTCTCGGCATAACGGGTTAAAGGGACACTAAAGGTTACTATTAAGTCAACGTGGACTGTTGAAATACCATCACAGAAACCTCGAAACGCTTGTTTCGTGCCAAGGAGAGACTTATTTAAAGAGAAAATGCGTTCTGAAGCGTCCGCGTACCTCTAGCGCAGTTCAAATTGCCTGCCCTCCGATCGAGGAGTACTGACATCATGGTCTCATAGTGACGTTGCGACATCGGTGAGTAGAACGGCGTCCGCAGACGGCGCTACGGCTTTTCTACGCAAAACGCGAACGCGCGGCCAGAAACAGAGCCAAGACAGAGCCGACAGCAGAGCGAAAGCGGGAGTATGGTTAGGGTGACCCTAGTATGGTGGCTAGCGGAAGGAGAAACGAATTACGTCCCACATTACGTCCCACGGCACACGGAGAGTCCGTTTTCGTTAAACTATTGGCTGCGGCGAGCTCGCAGCGTGGTCGGCGTGGTCTATGAGAAGCGACGAGCCTTTTCGCACTCGCAACAGGGCATAAAAATGTGCGAATCGACGCAAAACTCGGCCTAGAAACGTGCTTCGCCACAGCCAGGGCTCAATACGACCCAAGCTGGCACGACCCAGATGTCGTTTCCCGCACCGCCACCAGGCGCCGCTACTATACCTCAAACTGCAGCGCAAGACGCCCATAAGCTGGTACTTCATTCTATGACGCTAACTTCGACGCTCGTCGCAATGGACCCTGACACCGACAGATTGGCTCGCGATGGTGGGCTCAACTTCAGCGATTTGAGCACCGACGAGCGCGACCTGCTGCTGAGGGCTCGCACTGCCGGCGTCGTTGCGTACTACGACGGCGGCCTCGACACCGGCTCTTCGGAGCGGGAAAGCAACGAGGGCTTCCCACGACATCACATGGACGTGGCATTCTCGCTGCTTGTTCCAAATGAAAGTTTCGCGAGCCAGCAGAACCCTCAAAGCACGACGCGATAACGAAACTACTGAAACACCAAAGCGTGCGCGGCGCAGAGTCGAGCGCGCAGAGTCGAGCGAAAACGAAACCTTTCGAACACCCATATTACTGAAGGGTAACGTCAAAATGTTATTTTTTCTTAGAATCGAACAGACGTAGACAAGTAGCATTTTTTTCCGTCTTATAATCGAATGAAATGATATTTTTAATACGAGTAGTTGAGTATTAGTAACACAAATTATGAGGAGTCCTTTCGTCATCGGGCTAGTACCGGAATGTCGCTGGGGGGTCTCAAATCGTGTCATGCATTTACCTCAATTTCTCGGTTACTAAAGCTCTGTTCGCGATTATATTGACGCCTTAGACGTTCTAGAACATTGCTCTACCACTTTAACTTGAGTTTCTGGTAACCTTTAGTGTCCCTTTAAGTTGTTTACCGCAACGATTATCCACCTGTTGCCGGTAGGAGTCAGCGGAAGTGGCCCGTAGAGATCTGTGCCCACGCGATCAAAGGGTCGGGATGGGCATTGTAAAGGCTGGAGTTCACCGGCGGAGTTGTGCAGTGGCGCTTTGCAGCGTTGGCACTCATGACAAGAGCGGACGAACTTTCGAACGAAATTGTGCATTCCCCGCCAGTAATAGCGGTGTCGACGTCTTTCGTAGGTCTTGGAAACTCCCGCGTGGCCACACTGAGGGTCGACGCGGAACGAGGAGCAGAGAGGTAGAGCAGAGATGCAGTCCAGGGATCATTACGCTGTGCAGCAGCGATAGCGTCAAAGTCCAGAGAGGACAATGTGCACTCGCAGGAGGAGTCGTGACTAGCCTTCGGGGGAAGCGGTGATCGGGATAGCGCGTCTGCGTCGGAATGCTTTCACCAGAAACGGTAAACCATGCGGATGTCGTATTCTTGGGTTCGCAATGCCCAGCGGGCAAGGCGGCCCTATGGATCTTTAAGCGTCGACAGCCAAAATAGTGCGTGGTAGTCGGTCACTACGTCAAAAGCCGTATAAATATGCGCGAAACTTGCGAAGTGCCAACACAATGGCCAAACACTCCTTTTCTGTAACGCTGTAATAGGTCTCCGCCTTGGTTAACGTGCGACTCGCGTATGCGACGACGTATTCTATGTGGCCAGGTTGACGCTGTTTCAACGCAGCGCCAGGCCTACACCGCTTGCATCGGTATGGATTTCGGTCGGTGCTTGAGGGTCAACATGGCAAAGAATGGGTGGCGTCGTGAGAAGACGGCGCAAGGTTGTGAAGGCGTCGTCACACTCTGGAGACCATGATGGGAGATCTCTAGCGTCACCAAGGAGCTGCGTGAGATGCGACATAATTGACTCAAAGTTTCGAACGAATCGCCGGAAGTAAGAGCAGAAGCCGATGAAACAGCGTAGCTTTTCATAGTGGTAGGTTTTGGGAACGCAGTAACAGCACGTAGTTTCTCGGTATCCGGGCGAATGCCCTCCTTTGACACGACATGGCCTAAAATTGTGAGCTGACGAACAGCAAATCGACACTCCTTCAGGTTAAGTTGCAACCCGGCGTTAGTAAAGCAAGTGAGTACGTGCTGGAGGCGGAGCAGGTGCGTTGCGAAATCAGGGGTGAACACCACAATGTCGTCAAGATAGCGAAGACAGATTTTCCATTTGAGGCCACGCAGAACATTATCCATCATTCTTTCGAGCGTAGCAGGTGCGTAGCAAAGTCCGAAAGGCATGACGGGGAATTCATACAAGCCATCTGGTGTAACAAAGGCAGATTTCGGGCGATCGGCCTCTGCCATCGGAACCTGCCAGTAGCCTGACCACAAATCCAGCGAAGAAAAGAACTCGGCTCCCTGCAAACAGTCCAGAGCATCATCGATGCGTGGCAATGAGTAGACGTTCTTCAGCGTGATCATGTTCAACCATCGAAAATCAACACAGAAGCGGATGGAACCGTCTTTCTTTGTGACGAGGACTACGGGAGAGGCCCATGGGCTCTGTGAAGGTTGAATGACGCCTCGATGGAGCAGGTCATCGACCTGGTCTGCAATGACGCGACGTTCCGTAGCGGACACGCGATATGGTCTTTGTCGCAGTGGTGAGTGAGAGTCAGTGTCGATGATCGATCGTCGATGCACGGCCAAGAGATGTTTGCGCAACGTCGAAAGAACGGCGGAGGTGCTGAAGGATTGCGAGAAGTTGAGATCGCTGCGAATGCGTCATATCTTCGGCGATGAATGGGCTGAACACACCAGTCCATGTTGAGTCGATACGGAGAGGGCACTCAGTTCATGGACGGCAGTAGAAGGCACTTGGTTGAGGACGGAGACAATTCGTGTTGAATCGATCGACTCGACGTAACGAAGGCATTCGAGACGGAGCAGTGATAGCGGCGATGAAAGATGATTGTAAATGGGCATCGTGCTGACACCGGCAGCAAGGTCAAGAGCTGCAAAGGGCAAAGGAAGCGCTTTTCGGGTAACAAAGCGATGAGAGGGCATGAAGAAAACCGTCCCGTCGGATATGGTACTACAGAACACTGGTACGAATGCTGAAGAGCACTGGGGAATACAGGTGTCTTTCACGACAACTTTAGTGGCAGGATGAGCATCGACTGAGGCCAGGTCACCAAGATGGAAAAGTTCAATCTCAGCCCGAGCGCAATTCCTGATGGCATTTTGGCGTGAGAGAAAATCCCATCCTAGAATAACGGCATGGGAACCCGATGAAAGAACTATGAATTCGATCGTGTACGAAACGTGCTGTATGATCACACGGGCAGTACAAGCAGCGGTAGGGCGAATGGGTTGAGCACTCGCCGTTCGAAGCGACAATCCAGAAAAAGACGTGGTCACTTTATGAAGCGAACGGCAAAACCTGGCATCCCTAACTGAAATAGCGGCACCGGTATCGACGAGAGCGACTGTTGCGATATCTTCGATAAACGCATCAATGACATTGGCAGGTAAAGGAGGAGGACTTCGGCATTTCCGCACTTGCGCAGTTCTTGCCTCGGGAACTGCGACGTCTAGTTTCCCTTTTCGTTAGAGACCGGTCGTCGACGCATAGGGGAAAGCGATCGGCGACGTGGGGGAGGGTGACCGGAGGCGTTTGAAGCGAGGACGGCGATCAGTCTGGGAACGAGCTGGTGATGGTTCGAAGGGTCCGTAAGGCGCATTTGGATCAGGCGGCACATAGGGCGCTCGTCGATCATGATCGAATGCCTGCGGTCGGCGGATGCAGAATCTTGCGACATGACCGGCATACCTACATGCGAAGCATATAGGGCGATTGTCCGGCGTACGCCACGTGTTAACGACGGCAGTGGTGGTCCAGGGGACGGGAGGGGGAGGGCGATGCACAGGATGCTGGAAGCGACACACGGGCACAGTGCGAGGGGCCATTGTAGCAACCGTAGCATAAGTGACTGGTGTAGTCACGACATCCTGCTGGTGAACAGCCGGCAGCCATTCCGCGACCTCTTCATGGATGACGTTACGGAGATGAGACGGCAAAGTGCTGGCAGACTCCTGACTGACGGACACCAGAGATAGCTGTCGTGCGACTTCTTCGCGGACGAAATCCTTGATTTGGGTTATCAGGGAGGCTTGTTCGGGGCCGGTGGTCAGGCTGCAGAGTGACGCCGCATTTGGTGTGGGATGTCGCCTTGTCAGAGCTCACTGATTACGTAATTCATCATAGCTGTGGCACAAGCTGATAACGTAGCCAACAGTGCTCGGGTCCTTGGCCAGAAGCATCTGGAACGCGTCATCATCGATTCCCTTCATGGCGTGCTTGATCTTTTCCGCTATCGTCATGGCAGCGTTCACCCGCCTGCACAAATCGAGAACGTCTTCTATATAGCTGGTGAATGTCTCACCCGTCTCACTCACAAGGGCGGGCATCGAGATCTTACTAGAAGCAGGCATACAGCCCCTCTTCATGCCACCAGAGAAGTCGCAACTATGCACAAACGCCAAGAGATCAATAACCGTTGATCCCATCCCACGAAACATACACCCCACCCACAACGAAGGGCGGAGAAAAGCGAGAGCGAAGGCACTCCTTGACAACATCAAACGTAACGAAACGAAAGTCCTCTTCGTTGACGCGGCCAGATATCGGAATCGAGGCGCCTACGCGGTCTCTGTGGTGGACGCCCATGGCTCACTCGTCAACGCAGCCACGGTAGTTACCAACTTCACTCACGAAGCAGAAGAAATGGCCATCGCGGTGGCCCTTCGAAGCTGCAAAGGAGCGTCAGTCATTTACTCGGACTCAAGAACAGCTATTAGAACCATCTCGTCGGCCCTCGTCTCTAGGAAAGCAGCTACGGTTATCAACACCATCTTCTTCCAAGAAACGGGAGGAGACAACCTCACGTCCCCATACATCACAGGGTTCCCGGCCCACATGGGCAACATTTCCGGATCTCCTGAATGTAATCCGAACGAGCGGGCACACCAACTGGCGCGAGAGCTCACATTCCGCGTCTGCGGTCCGTCCTCTCGCTTCAACCCAGCCTGGAGGGACCTAGACAACAAAGACCCACTCGTATCGTACCACCAAATCACTTCAAATCATAGGTTATCACGAAGAATTTTTCCTCCTCCTCCCCCAAAGCTCAAAAAAGCACAGGCCGTCACTTACAGACAGTTGCAGACTAGAACATTCATCACACCAACAACACTAAGCAGGATCAATCCTGACCTTCCTACTGAATGCCCACACTGCGGCCACGAATACAACAACTTCGAACACATGCTCTGGCTGTGCCCTGCCAACGCGAGCACGGACTTTCCCGACCAGTCTTCCTGGGACTCAGCGCTCAGAAGCACAGAGTTCATCGCTCAGCTCAAGGCTGTCCAGAGGGCCCGGGCCGTCGCCGAAGGACTCTGTCTACCGGCCCCGACCTGGGTGGAGCCTCCGCACTGATTTCCCCTCAGGACCTAAATAAAGTTCTAACTCACTCACTCCCCCGTGTCCCGTGCGCGTGTACGCAAACGCTGCTCGGCTCGGAATTTGCTGACGGCGGGTTGGTCAAATACTTCTGTAATCGACGTCTTGAACGCCGATCACGTTCGGATATACTTCTCATGGTTTCTGAACCAGAGACTAGCCACGCCCGCGAGGTAGAATAATACATAAGCCAGCTTGTCCGAGTCATTCCATTTGTTGTGAACGCTCACCCGTTCGTAGGATGACAGCCACTCTTCAACGTCATTGTTGTCGGTTCCGCTGAAGATGGGAGGCTCCTGCTGGCGAACGGTGCCAGCGCAAGGGACGGGTGGCGATGGAAGAGTCTTCTGGTCGGCGTCCGGCATGGCCGAGGGTAGCGTCCGAGAACGGAATCCCAGGATGGTAGAGTGGAACGTTACCCCGTACGGCTCCACCACTTATAAAGGAGATTTATCGAGGTTCGTAGCGACCGCCGCTTCTAGGATACACCGAGCACAGTCACCTAGCTCGAGCCTCTGCTGCGCGCTTGATGCTTCTGACTCTGCGCTCACGTTCATTATCTTCCTTAGTGTATATATATATATATATATATATATATATATATATATATATATATATATATATATATATATATATTTATATATATATATATATATATATATATATATATGATTCTGGAAACACGTCGAATCTGTTAAAATACCCTGTTTCTTTTCCTATTGTTTCCTTAAGCCGTTATTCTTCACCCACAGGACCTCAAATGGCGTAAGGAAAATGGCGTCGACGACATATTAAGCAGCTACAAGATACCAGAGGTACGTTTTCTGCTGTGATAAATAGTTGCCATGCATGTAGTGGCCGATGTGCCTAAATTTACTGTGCGATATCTTGGTGAGCCAGCTAGTGCGTTTCTGTCGGTGTATTGAATCCATGCTGTCCATGTTTCCTTGTGTGATTTGTGCTTATACGGCATGCAGTCAGTAATGCTAGCAGTAATTAATCGCACATGATCTTCACTTTCTGATCTTAAACGGGAACGTACAGTCTACGCTTGTCGCCGTGATCAAGCTAACATCTGGCGCCTCTCAACCCGCCGTGGTTGCTCAGTGACTATGGTGTTGGGCTGCTGAGCACGAGGTCACGGGATCGGATAACGGCCACGGCGGCCGCATTTCGAAGGAGGCGAAATGCGAAAACACCAGTGTACTTAGATTTACGTGCACGTTAAAGAACCCCAGGTGGTCAAAATTTCCGGAGTCCTCCACCATGGCGTGCCTCACAATCAGGAAGTGTGTCTTGGCACATAAAACCCCATAGTTTAAAATTTTTGGCGCCAATCAACAGGATCTGCTTGTACCGAGACATACGCAACTTCTGTAGCTGTTACAAGCGACAATATTTCTTTGATAAAACTACAAAATTTATCTTTGTGGCTGTACACGCATTCTTATCTTGCGATTTACGGATTGTTTGTTAGATATTGGCACGTACTCAGCGACGACGCTTTTACTAAATGTGGTTAAATAAATTGAGACTCCGCATCTTACTTATCAGCCACAGTTTCATTACTTTTGTAACGATACAATTTTCAATCAGCGTCCGAAAAATGTACAGTATACTCATTTTTTTTTTTTGCCGATGAGAGATCGCTGCTACCCGTAAACTGGACGTAGAGGAAGTTAAATTACATGCATAAAAAATTAGGAGTAGAAATATAGATCTAGCCGCTGGATGTTTCCTGAGCTAAATAGTTTTGTTAGCTAATGTGCGGCTAGTCAACGTGATTACGTTACCGCAGCTGGTGAAGGAGAATTTCCCAGGCGTAATACTTCACCCGTGCAAGGATGGACGGCCGATGTGGCTTATTCCAGCAGGAATCGACATGAAAGGTGACTCTTCGCCTTGACCTTGTTCGATGTAACCCTACGATTCTAAGCTCGAGGGGCGACGCAGGTGAATAAGCCTACCGACTAAACGGACTAATTAATTATACCAACTTTAACACTTGTCTAATTTCACGCCCGCAGCGACATTAAAAGCAGCCTCTACCTAGCGGGTAATACAAATATGATAAAATATAATTGAAGTGTAAGTTTCAATTTAACAAAAACATGACTTAAACTTCGAACTCATATTTTCTTCTTATTGTGGTTCGAGTGCCCTCTTGATTATCGTTGTTTTATTTTTTATCTTTTCTGTATTTCTATCGCTACTACACGTGCCTTCACCTCTGTTGTTGTAAGCTGTAAGTATTTTGTGTCAGTACAGTACTGCACAAACAAATCCTGCGTGTATCTTCTGTCATATCCTGTGCCGTCGCACAACAACAAAGTTAACTCGACAGAAACAATTTATATGCTCCAAAAATAGCTAATGGTTTGCTTGCAACACAGGGCAAGCAAACTTACTATCTATTGGCGCTGATGTACCGTAAACTTAAGCCTCGGCGTTAACAACAATACTGGCATTGAAGACTGGGTCGGCTAATGCATAGACGAGATAACGTGCACAGGATAACAAAACGATAACGCAAGAGGAATCGCGGCCCACGCGTGATTTGCCCATATCGGCATTAGTTTGTCTGCATTGCCCTATTGGTATCAATGAGAGACGACGTTGAGGGTAGCTACATGGGCCTTATTTGTATGGCATCTGGCATCCTACTTCGTTGTAGCGCGGGAAGAACGACAGGGACACAGAAATGCACACAAGAGAAACACACAGCGACGTGTGTTTGTCTAATCTACCTGTCCGTGTTCTTGTTGCTCTGCCGGCGCTACAACAAAGTACAAGATGGCGTTGAACTTCTGTGCGTTCGTTTAGCAGGCTCAAATCCTAAATTACAACCCTGTTCGCCTTATGACATCATGTTGTGCATCGTGCAGCACTTGTGGCGGCCTTGACCCCAGCCGTTGTGCTGAGACACTGCATCTACATGCTGGAATATACGGAATCACTGAAACGATCTACATCAAAAGAGGTGAGCCAAGACTATTAACCGAACTCTGTTCAATTATTGTGTGTGATGGGCCTGTTCAACGGCAGAACTCTACAATGACTTTAAGGAAAATAATCATTGCAATATATGAGCCATAATGGAGCTTTTTGCATTTATTTAACTATTCTGTCTCTGTCGCTCTCTCACCTTAATACTGAATATGAATATCTCTCCGTTACATTACTTGAAAGCTAAAGTGCATAGCTTTGTCTCCATAGGTCTAGTTGGTTCCTCTCATTTGTTTTTGTTTTCTTTCTTTTTTAGGCAGAAGCGGAAATGGAGACCCACTACCTGGTTATTGACGATGAAAATTTCGCCCTTCGTCAGGTCTACAGCTGGCAGAGTAAGCAGCATCGGAGCTTGACAGATGCCAGTATAATCTTCGCTCCAAGTACAGCGTTTCTTTCTTTGTTTGTGCGTGCCGGTGTATAGGCATTACATATACTGGACTGCAATACAGTACGGACTGTGGAATGCGAGAAAAAGCCTAACTCGCAGAATGAGTTTCCATATCGCTCAAGTCCTGGCTGTCCAGTACGCCCGTGATAGGGCTAGGAGGCTTGAGCTCCCGGTGCCAACATGGGACTAGCCAGGCAGGTGGCAACACCTTGCACAGGACAAGAATAAAGTTATTTCCTCCTGCTCCTCCTTTCCAGCGCTCTCTTTGTTCATGTGTATGGACATCAAATGTTATAGGCTAGACTCATTCAAGAGCTAAGGAGTAGCCGGTGCCTTATCATATCCCTTTAAAAAGAACGCAGACACGGAACATATCTTACGTCGCAATTTTTGGGGCTATCAGGACACTGTATCCTTTGTTGCTAATTTGCTCTTCGGCAGTGCAGCCGTAAAGACCATCACGGACATTCTGCAAACGATGGAGGAGCACTTCCCCGAGTGTCTAGAGAAGTGTATTATTATAAACGGTGAGTACGCCCATAAGTATGCCGAAACGTGGCTTGCTTTTCACGTTGGCTTTTGCTATGCTCTCTTTCTGTGTTACCTATAGACTAATTTCATACCAAATATCGTGATTTAGGAGCTATCGCTATATGAACATCACTGATTGCGTGACAAGATACTTAGCAACTAAGTGATTACCAAAGAAAGGCTAGCAGTTCAATTAAGTACAAACAGCAGGTAGCGGTAGACATGTCTCTTCTTAGCTACCTGGTCCGTGATTATTGCACAGCAGGAAGCCTATAGAAGGAGACACAAGCAAGGCGTCTAATCGCTGGCTGCCAACTTCAATATTTATTCTATGAGAATTTTTGGTGTTTTCGTGGCTCCTTTGCCATACATGTACCATGCCTTTATTAAAGCTTTTACTTGTTAGCCAGAGATTACATTCTGCTACGAAATATGATGGAATAAAATAACATGTCGCAGCTGTGTGACTTCGGTGATCTTTTCGCTGAGTTCTTGACATACTGAATAGCAGGCATGTAAGTTCGTACAAAGTATAGTTTGAGGCGTGCTCACATATTGTACTGTCATTGTGTTTAAGTCGGATAATCCACGAACAGGCTGCAATGGTTTTAGGGCAGCTGACAGGACCGCCAGCTCTTGAGCTCCAACCAACTTATTCATGAACTGCAATCTGCTCATCGAATAAGCCGTTCTTTTTCAATTGGAATTTTGTCACTCTTGGTCGTTTTACAGCATAGACCTTGTAAGCCCCCATAAGCTTATACACCGTGCAAGGAACCGAGTCCTTACGAGAAAGACGTTTTGGTCATATCGACATTGCACGCGATAAGCTCATGAACTGCCTCATGCAGTGCCCCACTTTTTCCCCGTCACGTGGAAGCTGATGCGGCCCTTCTTGACGCAGAGGACGACCGAAAAAGTTGAAATCTTCGCAAAAGGTGAGTTTAACGATATCCACGCTGGTTTCCACCTAGGTCGGCAGTATCAGGGAGATACAATAACGGCAGTAGCTGCGCTGCAGGTTAAAACCATTATATGTGGTAACTTTTGACGAGTTTGTTTTCATACCGTCATCGATTACTGCCACCGTCTATCATGAAGGCCTGCGGAAATTCACATATAGATGTCTGCCTAACGAGCCTGATCAGTCACTTTCATGCTAACGTTAGTCGTTTACTATAGGGACGTCAGTAGGAGTGGAAATGTCGATCTTCGTGTGCGCTTCAGGGAGCTACCTACTAAATATTCCTTACAGACGCAAAAGATGACACAAAGGACAACCGCAATACAAAGACACAATAGACACAAAGGACAACCGCTCGACCTATATGAGTAAACTTTGTTGCACTTGAAAAAAGAAAAAAAGAACATGTTAAATTTTCGATCAATGCTTGGAATTTTTTTTTAAATGCCCCAAAATTGCTAACTTTCAAGAAAGATTGGAACATGTAGTTTACAAATCAGTAACTATGCACCAAAAAACAAATATGGCAGTTCTGTAAACTGCATTTGCTGGAGCATCTAAAGTGGGCAAATCTGATATATGAATTGACAATTTACGGGAAATGTCTGCAATGTTTACAAAGGTTTTGCCTAAGTCCTACTCACAAATTGGTGATATATACGTATATTATAAGGGTAGTTTACAGAATTGTGATAAATTTCTTATTGCTGAGTTCTAAAGTTGTGAACCTAATACCTTTAATTTCTGAAATTTTGTAATCCTCAGCACTTCCTGTAAAAATATTGACAGCAGGAATAAGAAATCCGCTTTTCACAGTCAGTATACTTCAACTTTTCCCTTTAAATGCAGAGGGTCATTAATATTTTTGAGTAGTCGCCGAGAAAGAACGATTTCTTCGTTTCGTGTATTTTAATAGGAGCTCCCGAGCTAATGATTCCTCTTAAAAGTGGGCAATGCTTTGTGGATTCCATCGTAGCCGACGCCTGGAAGGAGCGGCTGGTGGACATCGTTGGCGCGGCCTCCCTTCCCGCTCACTGGGGAGGAGACATGGTCGGCCCTGACGGAGATCCACGCTGCAGGCACATGGTCAGTGCTCCTGACTACTGACAGGCACAGGCCAGTAAAATTCACATGCATGCGGGAACTAACATGCTGTGTCATTAACAAGTAATGATAGACGTACGTTGTAAGGTGAGCTGGTGCGAGTTGCGCGTGTTGGATTTTCGCACTGAATACAATTGCGAACTGAGTTGTCGTCGTTCTTGTCTTTGTATTTTTTTTGTGCTGAAAGCTAACGTTAACCAACTACTGTTACTCACGTCTGAGTCATTAACGAAAATGAAGGGAACCCAATCACGAATTTGTGAACGAACGCGTTCTTGAGACTCCACGTCTAAGTATGAATTCGCGCCTCCCACGCAATGTCAAGAGCAGCTATACGCGTCAAGAACACTTGTGATCGACATCTCCACGTTTCAGATAAAGCGCTATCGTCGCCTTTGTTGCTGTTTTTTAGATGGCTTTACCCTCAAGAACAAGAAGCTGTTTTTAAATTCTTGTTTTAATACACGGTTCGCACACTATCAACTGAACACCTGACGAATTTTAGCACCTTAATGGCAGTCAAGTGGAACGAGATCGTAGGGCCCACTTAAACTCTCACAGAATAAGAACCAACTGCGTCAAGCGGGCTGTGACTTCTTAAATCAAATAACCTTAATATCTAAACATGCACATTCGACAACAGTGGTAACATCTGGTAAAATACATCTGAATAATCCAAAGCAACGGAAGCTGAATGACAGCCGGCTCGAAGGCTCCATCCCCGCGCAAATCATATGATTGAATAACTATAATCGTAGATGCTCAATACAAGCGCCACCAAAAAATCTAAGCTTCGTAGCTTTGGGCTACGCTCAGGTGGTTGATAATTTTACGTTTTTGTGCAAATGTATACTGAAGCAGTGTTTTGACAAAAAGACCATGCTGCTATATGTGGAAGTTTCTTAGTAAGGTTATATTAGGCGTATGTTATAGAAAGTAGGCGCTTTAAGTATTGCGTCGTGTTGCTAAGACAAGAACGAACATAATAATAATAAGCGATGAATGTTCATGAATTGTCAGGGCATTGACCTTTGCGCCAACATATAAGCAGGTTCTGCGCGCTTTGGTTGAATGCGTATTCATATCTTGTCGCCACGTACACTGCTGTTATTGCCTTGTATGACTGGTTTTAAAGCCACAAAGCAATACCGGAAACAATCAGAGACGCCGCTGTGGAGGCATGTGGATTCATTTCCATCTACTATACAAGCCTTTAGCTTGCGACCATAGATCGGGGCTCGAGCGTTTCTGCATTCCTCACGCACCAGAATGCGATCACCTCAGCCAAGAAACAAATCCCCCTGAGCTCGTGCTTATAGCTGTAGATCGCCGGGGCCACTTCCATGCTGCAGCAGTCGCGCCTTATTCTAAGCCTACGGTGTCGTTGACGAGCAGAAGCTAGACTGTAACTTTTTAGCAGTGCGTGTGCGTAAACCTTAAGCTCTCTCATTTCAAGTTAATGGTTCCTGTGTGCAGGTCAACTACGGCGGTCGCTTCGAAGAACGCCCAGAGCGGCAGACATGCTCCCTGTTCGACGAGCCGGGCGCCAAGAAGCAGACCATAGGTCGGCGGGACCGCTGGGAGCTGCAGGTGAACGTGTCGTGCGCGGGAGTGCAGCTCAGCTGGCGTTTCCAGACGGCCGCGGGAGACGTGGCCTTCGGATTGCGCATGTGCGATGGGGAATCTCTGCTACCTCTCCGACGCATCGACGCAAGCGGTCTCATTCCCCAGGAAGGCAGCTGGAACTGCGCGCGGGCCGGAACATGTACGAGCTTCCAAGTCTGCTGAGAACTTGTTCCGTTTCTGAGGACCGGGGCCAGTGTTCGCGAAACCTCTCTTATGTTGTTCCTTTACTCCGATGTTCGGGCGCTTATTGTTCGTGCGGCACATTGGAATGGTAACGACAGGAACCACAAGATGATGGTCGACCGCGAACGACGCTTCCATTGGAGAAAGAGAAAGCAAGAAAAGGCTGGGAGGTTAACTAGACGGATGTCCGGTTCGCTACGCTGAACTTGGAAAGAGAATGAGGGACTGAAAGAAAGAGAAGGTAAAGGGAAAAGACGAGAGAGTTTACGCGCATAGCAGCCGACACAAGGGGTTTGTAAGCGCCATCGAAGGTCATTTCACTTGAGGAAAATCTTCAGAGCGCACGTAGCTTTCTGGGTTGATGATGGCTGAGTTCATGCACCCAGAATCGCACTTAATTATCGTTCATCGTTGACACGTGGTTCAAGGCTGGCCGACCGACACCTCTGTTAATGCCGTCCGTGCCACTTGTCCAGAACTGATTGCACTAAAAGCGCAAGCCATTCCGGTAAAGTAGCCTTTACGCGCCGCAGCACCTTTAAATCCAGCGTCATTATGCCTGGCTGTAGGTACCCAACGTGAACGGTGTGGAATGGCTTAGCTTAAAGAATGCCGGAGTGCTCGAAGTGACAGGGCAGGTATAAAGAAACCCCGGCAAGCGAAGTCGTGGCAGCCTTTCCTGGAACCCATGTGACACACAGCACAGGAAAAGCGAAAAAAAAAAAGCTTTGCTCACTGATGTAAAGGTCGGCCTATAGCCTTATGCGTAGCAAGCCAAGCTCCTTAATATTTCTATAATGAAAGATTTAAGGAAGAACAAGGAAAATTTTTAAAAATCAACGTAAATATACAAAGTGCAAAATATTTATATATCTATATGGCGGTGCATTATAATACATAGATCGATTGAAATTTATTTCTGATGTTCTAGTTCTCTTCCTTAACATATGCGTGCATCTCTTTCTTCTGTCTACCATGGGTATATCGTCGACAATGTGTGTAACAGGAAGTGGTGAAAATGTAGTACGAAAATGATTAGGTGCCAGTATTACGGAGTGACGTTACATTTAGGCATGTCGTACACATGGGTATGAGAATCTTAACCTCCCAATGCCCAACATTTAGTTTTTCATACGCTGAGTTTGACGCTACCAAATGCTGACTTAAGAGCAGAGAAATTAAGGCGACACCCACAGTAGCATTTCGGACGCGCCGTAACAAAGATTCAGTCACGTATAGGTCAGTAAACCGATGACTTAATATCTATTTACTATGCTAAGTTACATTTCTGTGAAATGCCATCCATATTTGTGTATTTGTATAAAAGGAAGAAAGGCGACTTATGAGACCAATTTGCCATCTAAAAAAGTAAAACAGTTTCTTTTTCTTTGTCGCAGTGACTTCTAACAAGAGTGACAACAATGATTCTAACGCCACCGACGAGCTTACGTTACGTGATTGTCATTCGCAATATGTTTGCAAGGATAGCATATTACGGATGCCAGCGCTAGGTTCCCACGCCGCGCCTGCATGCGGTGTTGGAATGGGTTCGCAAGCACGTTGTGCACCTTCAAAGCGTCCACGAGGAAGTCCGCGTTATGCTTTCGATGTTAACCTCGGGACGATGAGCTCTAACAAGACAATCTACTAGCTAAACGAGCCAGCACCGCACACATCATTGCCCCACGCACTATAATTGCCCCACTTTAACGTATGTCATGTCCTCACTATCAAGCGCGCTTCGGAAAGATATTTACGAACTCCCCGACCGCATGGAGTGCACCCCCCCCCTCCCTACCGTGAATCAATTAGAGTTCCTCAGTTTCTACGAAATACCGCTTATAACGAAATATAGTGCCTGTCCTGACGGCTTAACCACAACGACGATCTACTGTGTCATACTGCGGCTTTAAGCCTTGCAAAGCAGCGACGGCGCATTGCTGACGGACCGAACACATCACGTAGCTAAGTCACAAATCTCGGCGAAACAGTTCAAGAGCCTATTCTGTCGCCTTTTCTCTCCGCGCATGTTAATAAGTCGTGTCGCTGTAGCGGGTAGCTGTGTTGCAGTAATGGCGTATTCCGAATGTGGGTCGTCTTTCTATGTCTCGTGCAGACGTGCTCCAGTTCGACAACTCCTACAGCTGGATGACGGACAAGAAACTGGCCTACGTCGTCGAAGTGCAGACGTCGGATGAGAGCCACGTGCCTTAGGATGTAGCAAATAAATACATGTGTTTTGTACAGTGGTTAACTGGACTCTAAGGAGAAAAGTAAGGCTGTACTGGACAATTATGCTTTTGAAATAGCAAACAAAAAAAGAAAACTCGCTAGCATATCCGGAGAGAAAGCTCAGAACACCAGGAAATACACTAAAACAGGACAGGCGGCAACGCCACCTCGATGTTGTCGCACCAGCCAGCTCCCTATGACGTCATTTTGACCGAGCCTGCTCGGGCCCAGTTAATTGTTAATCAATAAAAACTCCTTACATCGTGTTTTAAACTAACCCAAGAGTCCGCCTTTTCCTTGCGCTAAAGATGCCCGAATACCAACAAGCAAGAAACCTTAACCTACGATATCGTAATTTTTGTTTGCGGCCCCCCTTTATCTTGGTAAAACTAGGGATAAAGATTAAGTAATTCACTCACTCACTGGATTTTACGTCTCGAAACAGCACGGTATAAGGCAAGCTATATTTTAACTTTTTAGATTAACATGCAATGACGGTGCTGAACCGCGGCACCACGCAAGCGTGGTTTTCACGGCCAAGCGTCTAACCCAGATGCTGGGATCAACAATGAAGTGCGGTATCTCTCCAACATCTGTGCGACTGCGAATTTTCTTTTTCACTGCCACTGAATGACTTATCATTAGTTATTTAAACTCACACATAAAAAATCACACAGAGAAAAAGAGAAGGGGCTAGGAATTGTCTCCTGAAACGAACAGAACACCACGCCCGCCTGCTTCAAGAGGAGAGAAAAAAAGAAAGGGAGGGAAAGAGGAAGGCACGCCACAACACATCATGCGATGCAAACACTATGTGCACTATACACAGACGAGAGTCTGGACCCGCGGTTGAGAGGAATTATAGTACAACTTTGTGAGCCTTCTAGATCGAGTTGCCGCACGACCTTTTGGAAATAAATAATTGATGGCATATTCGGAAAGACCCGCCGTGGTTGCTCAGTGGCTATGGTGTTGGGCTGCTGAGCACGAGGTCGCGGGATCGAATCCCGGCCACGGCGGCCGCATTTCGATGGGGGCGAAATGCGAAAACACCCGTGTGCTTAGATTTAGGTGCACGTTAAAGAACCCCAGGTGGTCTAAATTTCCGGAGTCTTCCACTACGGCGCGCCTCATAATCAGAAAGTGGTTTTGGCACGTAAAACCCCAAATATTCAATTAAATATTCGGAAACAAGTCCTGAATGAACCAATAAACAAACAAACGAAAATACGCAGCGTATCGGGACATCTATGGTTTCCCGAATGTTACATCTGTGACGTAGGTGAAACAAACGCTGAGCTAGATGGCACCGTACGATCAGCAAATAAAGTTGGCAGGGGCACAGATGCCGGAAATAAGACGTTTATTTTTTAACTGTCAGTTTCTTGAGTTCACGACCAGAAAACGCTCAATCTGACTAGTTCTCCTTGTTAGTCGAAAGTTCGCGTGTTATCGGGCACAGAGTGTACGACACGTACTTCTATCCTGATATACAGGCTTCATCGCTACCATGTCACCGTATTTATATGAAACTTGCGATACCACAAAGACAGAAGACAAGCAAGAGTTAGGGCGCTTAGCAAGAAATACTCAGAGAACCCCAACACGAGATATACAGATGCGGCAAAATACCCAGGTAGAAGAGCATACGCAATTACCGTGACCAACAATCAAGGGAAGGAGCTAATCGCTGCCACCATACCGGCCAGAAATCCAGAAACGGCGGAGGAAGTGGCCATCGTCCTCGGCATCGCCACATGCAAAGACACAGCAATCATCTTGAGCGACTCGCAAACAGCATGTAGAAACTTACGAAAAGGCCGAATTTCTGCCGCAGCAGTGAAGATTCTCAAAGAAATAACAAGACGCCAAGAACTACCCGACACCTACGTCGCATGGACCCCAGGCCACGAACACCTGGCAGGAAACGATGCAGCACATGCTGTCGCCCGAGAGCATACCAGCCGGGATTTCCTGCCGCACGGTCTCCGGAAAGCGACGAGGGTGGAGGACATTCCCATCAACTACGCCGTAATATTGCAACATTACCGACTGGAAAGAAGACAATATCCTCCACCTCATCCAAAATTAGGCAAGGAAGAAGCCACCGCCCTCCGCAGACTACAAACAAATACGTATGTACATGGAATTATCATGCACCGAATGCACCCCACCAAATTCTCATACCTATGCCGGTATTGTGACGTACCAGACACGCTCCCGCACATGGTGTTGGTGTGCCCGCACCGCGAGAAAAACAGTGAAGATGATGCCTCAGAACCGCTACAAGCGATCGAAGAAACGTGGGAGGCAATGTTAAAGGCACAGAGCCTGGAAGATCAGCGAAGTCTGGTGGACCGGGCCCGGGCTGCAGCATTAGCCAACGGCTTTCTGGACTAAGAGAGCCGCCCACCTAGGGCGAAGAAAGGACACTTTCTCGCTGTTTCTTACAATAAACGTTCATTCCTCCTCCTCCTTGCGATGATCTTTCCCGGTGTGATAGGAGTTTGGACTATTTGAATGGCGCGGCCGAATGCGCGTGACTGCTGTGGGACGGCGACGGACGAAGAGGAAGAAGAGGGCCGGTGTGGCCCATTCGAGAATTGGAATGTGTTTTGTTTTCTGGTGCTCCAGCTTATAAATTACGTCCCCTTGTTCTACTTGAGCGGCAAGCTCTACGACTGTGTTGCGGATTTCCGAAATGTGTTGCCAATAACATACTACACCAAGAAGTCAGATTGCCCTCAATATTGTGTAGATTTCATTTACTGATGGTGTAAACAGCCTTAAATTTGTATGAATCCCCTATTACAAGATTGCAATACATATTCATTTCCCAGCCTGCGCTATTTTTCGGAGTACACTGGCATCGTTTTCATACACCACAGGTGGTCTTCGTACAAACATGGATCAATCCCTTAAATGTACGTCTCTGGGACGTACCGACTATTTGTTATGTGCGAGAGAACCTACAAATTACCTATGATGTCATCTACCCAAATAATGCGAAACTTCTATCTTAATGTATTAAACGGCTTATTACAGGACCATTTATATAGTTTATCTATAAGTACGGTCATAGTGACAGACGCCTCACAGTGTGAAGAAAAATCTGGAATTGGCAGTTTCTCTCCCGCTCTAGAGTGGTCATTTGCAATCAGGATTCCGGACTTCTTTTCCGTATTTTTGACTTAATTCCTAGCTGTAGTTCTAGCCTTACGCAAACTAAATTCGTCAATATCGGCGGTAGTAATAATAACAGATTCTTTATCCTTATGTTCCTCGCTCACAGCAAATGGTGCCACTAACTTTTTACATACATTTCATTCTCTAGTGCCTGTCCACATAAATTTAATTAGATTGCTTTGGGTGTCTGGACATAAAGGATTAGTCATGAACGAAATGGCTGACAGTCTCGCGAGAGCGGCCCTCAGTGGTCCTGTATACCATTACTTCCTCCAATAGCTTACCTTCAGGAGACATATGATTATTCAAGACTTTTTGAACCCAGCTGTAGGTAATTTTTCAGAATATCGACACCTCCTATTCCCTTGGCCCAAAAATTCCTTTCACACCAGAAGAACTGAAGTCATCTCTACCCGATTACGTTTTCGAATACCAAAATTAAACTTCTATCGTCACAGGGCTGGTATGGTGCCCTCCCCTCTGAGCCCAGTCTGTGGAGAAGATTAAACAATAGATCATTTTTCTCATATTCTGCCGCCGTTCTACTTCTTTAAAAGAAAATATTCTAGAATCAAGATTTACACAGCTTGGTTGAAGCTTTTCAATTATAAATATCCTTTCTCTAGGAGGCTCATCTCTTGTAAAGTGCCACAGGGATATTTGCTCAACCGTGGAGGAATTTATAATTGCTACAAAGAGATTCTCTTGAATTCTTAAACATTTTATTTTTGTTAATTTCCTCCAGTTAGCTTTACCAATTTTAGTATTTCATAAAACTTGCCTAATTTCATCCAAACCTTGGCCAATCCCCTATAGTGGGTGTGCGCCATCGCATAAAGAATACCGTACATAACCATCTGGGCTGGGGCGGCAGCCATGCGAACTGCCTGAGCTGTCTGGGCTGGCCTTCCGAACGAGCCGAGCAGTTCCTCTGCTCAAGGCCGGTGTTCCTGGGTGTGCTGGCAGAACAGGCCGGGCTGTCCTTGGGCTTCAACCGGCCTGCTCCACTGCTGGGCGAGCATCCGACGCCGACATGTTCCGGTGCAGTTAAGCCTTCCGAACGGTCTACCCTGTGGCAGGCAGACACTCCGAACCAGCTGTCACGCTTGTGGCTCGTCGTGTGCCGGGCATCCGCCCGGCCTCCAGCCCCTGCGCCACCCGCTGCTCCAGATTCACCTTTGCACCTCTTCGTGCCGTGAGCTTGTCATACCGACGCGCTATCGGACGCCTTCATACATAGACGCTGTGCTTGACTATACCTAAGCGACAGACACTCATGAAGGGAACCGTATGTGTTATCGTGTAGGTTACCCGAGTCCCGACCCCGTGTCAATAAAGCCTCTCTGTGTTCATTGTGCCATCCATGTGTGTTCGAGGCCTGGGCCCACATCTTCCTATCACAATTTTGGCGAGCCTGCCAGGATTTCCAAACGCACAGGAGGGACGATGGAGATTGAGAGGTTGTACGTCATAGGGAAAGAGCTAGGAATGACAGGAGCGGAGGTGAAGCGTTGGGTTGATACAGACATCGTGCGGGGACGCGACCTGCGCGCCCAACACTGGGAAGACACGAAAGCGCAGGCAGAACAAGAGCGCCTACGATTAGACGTGGACGAACTAGTGCTAAAGCTAAAGATCGAGCTCCAAGAAAAGACTGCTGGCGCACAAAGCGCCCAGAGTGACAGAACTAAGGAACGGTCGGTTACCAGTGCGGCTCCTGAGCTATTGAGTCCCCATAAGTTGATCTCCCCGTTTAACGAAGCCTGGGATGATTTACACGCCTACTTGCAACGTTTTGAGCGAGTGGCAACAAGTCAGGAATTGCCCCGCGCAAAATGGGGTCTCTCCCTCAGCCTCTGTCTGACAGGAGAAGCGTTGATGGTCATAGGACGACTTGATTCGAATGCAGCCCTAGACTGCGACCAAATGAAGGCTACTCTCCTTCAGCGGTGCACCGCTGAGGGATACCAAGAAGTTTCGAAACGCAAGGCCCGAAGACAATGAGACTGGCTTGCAATATGCAGGTAGAATATCGGGCTACTTTGACCACTGGCTTGAAATGTCGCATTTGAGAGGACCTTCGACTCCCTCAGGGACACCATGATTGCTAAACAGTTTTTGAGAAGATGTTCTGCGTCGCTGCGCATGTTCCTGAAAGAAATTAATTGTAAGACACTCGCCATGTTGTCAAAGAATGCAGATTGTTTTATATAGGCACAAAACCTGACCAATCTAGGTAGAGAAAAGATCGCCAAGGAGGTCGTGTTAGACTCTGCTTGCAAGATTGAACCTCCAACGGCAATGCCGCGCGCAACTAATCGGTGTTTCCTTCGTGATAAAGCAGGACATCGAGCTTCGGAGTGCTGGTCCCGGGCCAAATAGAACTCTGCAGGTCGCGGTTAGTCCGGCAGAAAGGGACAAGGAGGTGAAGCCTCAAGAAGGAAAAATCAAGGACAAGCTTCGTGTATTCTGGCTCCGTCGCAAGCCGAAAAGCCGACAGGAGAGGCTGGCGGATAGGCGTGCTTCAAGGTGGCAAAACGTTCCCAATAGTCAACGTGACGTTAATGCGACAGGGCCCCAAATGTGACAGTGCAAATCAACCCGATGGTTGCACGAAACTGGAACTTGAGGTCAACCTACGTCTTAAGGCTGTGTACAGACTGCCGAAATTTATCGCATAAACTGACTGCTACAATATTAAGTGCCCTGTTTCGCTTCAAAGAGATATACCTGGCACACTTTTGGCGAGCAACTGAATGATTCACCTCGAGACCAGCGCGAGTCGCGGGAACACCTTGCCTTGCTTTCGTTTTCGTTTAGGCTAACTACGGAGGACGGTTCGAAGAAGGCCTCGACCGCCAGGCGAATTCTTTTCGCCGAGAGCGGCGTCCAGCAGCTGATCATCGGACGCCGCGACAGGTGGGAGTTGCCGATCAGCGTGTCCAAGATGGGCGGCCGGCTCACTTGGCGCTTCCAGACGGCCTCTGGAGACCTGGCCGTCGGACTCCGCACGAGCAGCAGAACGTCTCTAGTTCCCCTGGAACGTATGGAAACGTGCAGCTATGTCCCTCAAGGAGGAAGCTGGCAGTGCGACACGCCTGGAACATGTACGTACCAGCTCTCTCATACAGTCCTTGATTGCGTTCGTGTCAGTAGGTAATGACAGGAATACTCAAGAAATTGGAAACAACCGTTTATAACTATTTGATTTGGTCAATGGCCCTAACGTGTGTATTAGGTTACTTGACCAAACTAAATTTCGCCCAAGTTTTGTGTTAAAGGTGACCATGAAGAGAGAGAGAGAAAGGCAAGGGAAAGACAGGGAGGTTAACCAGAGATTATCTCTGGTTGACTACCCTGTACTGCGGGAGCGGCAAGGGGATGCGATAGGTGAGAGATAGAAGGATTTAAAAAGTAAGAAAAAACGAAATAAGAAACTAAACACACATGCACGTACACACAAACTGTTTCTGTGGGCACTGTCACGCAGCCCGCAAAGGCGTTCCTAGTGCTATACAGTGTCACAGTACAATCCTGCATCACACAGTGAAGTAACAATCTGTCAGAAAGTCCAGTGTCTTTTAAATACCGCAGCAGCGCCTTCATAGCCGATCACGCTGATTTTCGCATAGGCCTGTTTCCAAGGATCTTGTTTTCTGTCATTGGGCGCTTGTCCAGTTTGTCTAGGGTGGCTGAAAGGACTGCTATTTGCGGGTTGAAACGAGAGCACTGACAAAGAAGGTGCGCGATTGTTTCATTGCACCACCAGAAGTCACAAAGTGGGCTGTTGGTCATTCCGATAAGAAAGGAGTACGCATTTGAAAAGGCTACTCCAAGCCATAGACGAACTAAAAGGGTGCAGTCGCGTCGTGGAAGCTCGGGCTGAATAGGGAGTTGTAAATTAGGGTCCAGGGTATGAAAGCGTGCACTTGTCAAATCGGATGAATTCCACTGAGGTAATGTCAGGTCATGTGCAAGTACGGCAATTTTTTTCGCTGCGTCGGCTCTCGAAAGACGAATGGCAACGCAGTTACGCCGTCATGGGCAGATCGGGCAGCTGCACCTGCTCGATCATTTCCATGTATGCCACAGGGATCACTGTTATATGATATCGTGTCCTTCGTCAACTATGCGATGGTGTATTTCTCTGATCTCTGCGACGAGCTGTTCATGTGATCCATGGCGCAGTGGTGAGAGTACACTCTGTAGGGCTGCCTTGGAATCACAGATGACTGACCATGCATGGTGACTATGAAATCAAGGGCTTAATCCCTATAGCCACGAATGCTGCATTACGATGCGGAGGGAGGAGGGAGGATGGAGGATGGACGTGCCCGCTCGTGTACCTTGAACTGTGAGCGCGTTATGCAATCTACACACGCTCTACGAAATAAGTAAACCAGAAGGCTAGCCGCGTGGCATCTGATAGTGAAAGTTGGCCTACACTCCAATACCTGCCAACTCTACCTTTCGCGAATCCACCTCCACCGTGCATATTCCAGACGAACTTATTACATTGAACAGGTACATCAGTGAAACGCAGTCGAACATTTTGCTATGGGAAACTTGCATGCTGTGCTCGGCGAACGTGCCCTTATATAGGCACCACTATTCTGTTTGCGGTTGACTGCTACGCGTACGGTGATATTGCAGCGACGATCCCTGATGTTAACAGTGTCCTTCTGAAACGCGTTCTTGTGCGTTTGCTGCAGACGTGCTCGAGTTCGACAACACCCACAGCTGGTTAGGCCGCAGGACACTCGCCTACATGGTGGACTTGCGTGCCCCTGAAGAGGGCGCTTGACAGACGGACGCGTTTCAAGGGGGCATATGCGATAAGCATGAAATAAAGAGTACCTTGCTACATTTTCATTCAATTACACTACTTTCTCTCTGAGCCTGAAAACCGAATGGAATTGGTGATTTTCGAAGCGTCGTTTCAAAGTGGAACATCTTCGGTGTTGCAAATAAAGATGGCGCTATCCACTAGACAGCACTGACCACGAATTTTTGGCAACAACAGACAAGGAAACTTGAGAAAGAAGGCATCAAGAATTAAATTTGCTGGATGCGTATAAAGCAGTCTTGTCGTCTCTTAGGAGAGACATACAAAAAGAAATTGCATGTCAAACGCACACGCTGGACTCTATGTGAAGAGAAGCTTTAGTCAAGTACCTAATTAAATGATTTACAACTAATGACGATGCTTGAATTTTATTTTTTATTTGCTTTCGTGCTATACAACTTGTAATATGATGCAATTTTTTTACGTTTATGCACTACATCGCTCAAAGGCTGTGCCGACATTCACACTCCAAGATACACACTGTGAGACGTACACAAAACGATGTCACAAGGACGAAGGCGATGCGTGATGCTCGTCGAGGAAATGATTGTGATGACAGGCGTCATCGCAATCATCACAAATCATGTATTATAACTAGTTTCTATGTAATAACATGAAAGTATCTACATGTACTTGTGTTTAAAATACTCTTATATCCACACTTTATGCGTGATTGTATTGATACACCAGACGCCACCATGCCTGTCTGTGAGACCGGAGTTGTCAAGCCGAAGAAGTTACGGCTTTATTTTTCCGGCTCTCCCTTTTCACATTGTATCCAGTGGCGAAAATAAAAATCATGATGATGACGATATATGCAAAGTAAAGTACGACACGTATCAAGCAACATTTAGGGGATTCTGTACCTTTTGCGCCACAGTGGGACAGACCCATTTTAGATGGTTGACCAAGAACAGGCACACCCCAGTGACACATACCGAATGGCTAAATCAAACAAAATAAAGTAACTCAAAGAATCCGTTAAACATAGCTCACCATTTATTAACAGATCCGTGTGCTTTAGCGATGCCTGTGAGCCGACAATATTTGTTCACATTATATGTAGGAAGTTATCTTTTTGTTAGGCAGAACCAAGGTACGCATATTTGGTCAGAATGCAAGAGTTCTATTAGCCGTTCGCTGCCACTTCGGGGCACATATAGCCTTTGTATGTACGGCTGTGTGTGTGTGTGTGTGTGTGTGTGTGTGTGTGTGTGTGTGTGTGTGTGTGCGTGCGCGTGTGTGTGCGCGTGTGTGTGTGTGCGTGCGTGCGTGCGTGTGTGCGTGCGTGCGTGCGTGCGTGCGTGCGTGCGTGCGTGTGTGTGTGTGTGTGTGTGTGTGTGTGTGTGTGTGTGTGTGTGTGTGTGTGTGTGTGTGTGTGTGTGTGTGTGTGTGTGTGTGTGTGTGTGTGTGTGTGTGTGTGTGTGTGTGTGTGTGTGTGTTTGTGTGTGTGTGTGGGTGCGTGCGTGCGTGTGCGTGTGCGTGGCGAAATAAAAACAGGTGTACCGCTGCGCTCAAATTTCGCATTAGGGAGTATCGTAATCGCCAGGGAATTCCCGTCAGAATGTAGAAGACGGGCGCTTGCAAGCCGAAACCATCAGCCAGCGTAAGTACCAGATCGGTGTTTCGCGAAATAGCTCCGCCGCTTAAAGAAAATAATAATAATAATTCTTCCGTCCCTGAACTCCTTTACCGCGACAGCAGCAGGCTGACCCAGCATACATCGTCGTCTTGGTTGTTTGCTTGCCTGCTTGCTTCTCAAATAACATCTCTCTACACAGTTGTTGTCTCTTTAGCTATGGCTCGTATTCACATAGGCAGAATGACCGCGGGTTCCCATGGAAACTGCACTATGGTTGACTCTATCTTTGTGCTAATTTGATGGTAAATAATACCAATTTAAAGAAACGCAACATAAATAAAGAAACGTCGGACAGGCCGATTTTTGATGAAGCCACATGAGAAAAGCCAACAAATAAAATGCGTGTTTACAACTCTAGAAGCAGAATGTTTAGCACACCAGTCTCACTGCAGCGACGATGTAGTCGTGCACAAACAGTCCTCCTCTCCTGCTTGTCACTGGCTGATCACACCAAAGTATCAAATAAGAGTAGACAGCCAACACGCGAGAGCGCTAGCTCTGCGTGTATCATTCTTTTGGAAGCATACTTTCGGCAATAGAGGATAAAATTGTGCCGTGATTCTACATCCCCTTGTGAAGCACAGAGTTTCGATCGCGTGCATCCGTCTACTCCTGTAAAGGTTTAATTGTGGAACTCGACACAATAAAAATGTAATCGATACCTCGCACTGTCGATATTCTCAATAACAGCTTCTTCTTTGTGATGCGCACAATGTCGTCTTCACCCGCTATAATAATGCCCGCTGGGCCCTCTGAAGTACGCAGACAGATGCCATACCTTTCAGACTTCGGGTGGTTCGATTGCTTTATCGTTCGATCGATTGGTCGATTGATTACTTCACTGATTGATCCATATACTGATTTATTGTAATTTGGAAATATAGACAACACGTAGAGTGCGTCGCCGCCTCTTAAAACGGTAAATTGTAGAATGAATGAAGGGTGTTGATAGCTGTGCAACATCGCTCAGAAATTGCCAGGCACGGTGTTGCGTGACAGCTCAGAGGCTCACGCGTCCGGTTCCCAACAGCATCTTGTCGCAAGTGCAGGAGTTCAAGCTGCGGCGGTAGGCACCACGGCTACAGCCATGCTTTCCTTAGCCGTATATGGTGAGGGTGAGGATGATAAGGTGGCCGGACTATACGTAACTGAAGGTACGGGCAAAGCAATCTCAGCTGCGAGCTTTTGAACTTGTGTCGAAGTTAAACGGCGAATAGGATTTTTCATGCTGTCCCTTTTGCACCGTCGCGCCCAACATTGGGTGCTCTCTACAGAAAAATAGTGTGCCAAATGTAGAAACTGCTCCCATGATCAGCCATGTCTCGCTGTCATGCTTTCAACGATAAATAGCGCTCGAGTGGCTGCTTTTTTCTTTCGAGCAGCGGACAGTATGCGGGTATTTATGAAGCGCACAATCCCGCCATTGTTCATGAGAATACATGCATCCACAAGTGGCGGTTGTCCCGATACACTTGGTAACGAGCGTCACAGGTCGCTTCGGGGATTCATCTCAATAGAAAACGTTTGTTTAGACACGTGGAGATGACATCGAAAAGAAAGTCTGCTTTCGAACGGTTCACTGGCGTTTTGCAATGGGATTTTGGGCTAGAGCGCGCTTACAATAACTTAGCGCTAGACAGGTGGAGCCAAGTATTGCAGTTAAAATAATATAACAACCTGTTGCTGTTCGCCACTTAATCAAGTTAGTTCATGTGTGCTCGGGAGTTACAAATGTCAATGCCTGTAATAAAAAAAAATTATACATATTCCACACACTGCTGGAAAGGATGTTATTCGATGCATTCTGCAAGTAGCTGGCTATTCAGCATTGTTCGGCTTCCGCAAAGCGTTACGAAGTGGGCCAACGTGTTCGTGTAAATCGATTACATCTTACTCTCTTATAAACCTAATGAAAGCAAAATAAATTTCTTCGCTGCCAAGGCACTGACAGACACTGCCTGGAAGTTGGATAGAAACTAACTTGCGAAAAACGTTTCGAAAGCCCTTGTTTTATGCACCAACTCGTGTTCTTGAGCTTCGATACTTATTCTCAAGCCACATGTTTACGAAGCCTACTTGTTTTATTACACGGCGCCAACTAGGCGAGTGGAAGTTTAGAAAAAACTCACTTTGCTGCAGCATCGCCAGGACTAGGTGACACAAAACTCAGTTCGAGTTACGTACTCGGGCAGCTTGCAAATACAACGATGCAACTGAAGCGGCGTTTGAAACGCTGAGGGGTTAAAGAAAGACAGGAATCTATTGGAACGTCGTTCGGAAAGGTTATTTAGGCCCCCTTCGCACATGACACCTTCTTGACACTCCTAATCAGTAGATACAGCCCCAACCGTTCAGTTCTCCTCAGTTCCTCCTCAGTTCAAGCCCCAGCCATTCCAAATTGGCCAGCACACCTTTATAGACACAACCATACAAACACAACCATAAGTGTTCCCAACGCTTTCTAGATAACAGAAAAAGACAGGGTTATCACAGACTCGACGTCATGGATCTGGACCGATGATTTCACTTCAAAACACGCCGCGTCGACGTACACTGACACACATAACGTGCCTACTTGCTTTACAACACCCTGTTTTGAATGCATCGGTCATCAGACGATTGTCACGGTTGCAAGCTTCCTTGCACAGTCGGCATCAAAAGCTTACTTATCCCCAGCTCTGAGAAAACGTTTCATTGCCGAGCACTTAGTGAGGTTAACCAGTAAAACCAGCAAAGGGACAAAATACAGTGCACATAGGAAGTAGCACACAGTACGGGTGCGTCCCCCCCCCTCTCCCGTTGTTGCTTCTTACCACTGTTTACTGTATCTTTACCGATGTTTCTTGTTTAAAAAGAAGCATATTAATTAACTCGCCGAATTTCACATTTTGCAACACTATAGCGATCGCACATCCTAGACAGGCTGGAAATCTGAGCCCATATTCGAAAAAAAAAAACTCTTACTTTAGAATTGCCCCCCCCCCCTAAAAAAAAACAACATACCCCGTCAATCATAATGCTGGACGCAATATTACCAAAGGCGACCGCACTTCCGAATGAAAATCTTTGCGAATTCGGCCTCTGAGATCCAGGCTACACGTGCCCAGACTGCGGAAGTATTCATCATCATCTCAAATCTTCCGGTAGGTACAGAAAGTTTGACCTTCAGCGTAGCATGAGGCAGGGGCTTCAATCTTACCCCAATAAGTTTTCTCTGTCTCGCGAACTCGAAGCCGAAGATGAGAGACGGAGGCGGAGGTGAGATGAACCTTACCAGCTTCGTGTCGGTTATCGGTCCGCATGGAGCGGACAGTTGCAAAGCCAATCGGCAAAGCATCATCTAAGCTCAGCTGTTCTATCAGCAGCGCTCGCGGAAAGGGCTCGCCGCAGCCTTGAGAACCGTTTAGCGTCGAAGCCAACGCGCGCTCGTAGTCAGTCGATCGACCGCCGCGGTGGAGAGCGGACTCGCAGCAGCTGGAGCCATGAGCGGATACCTGGGCGACTTGAGCGCACGTCAGCAGGCTGCTCTCGACAAGGTAGGTCTGAACAGTAACAGGTCAAGCTTTATATATATATATATATATATATATATACGAATAGTAAACAGAAAGGAGACAGTTTAAGCAGACCACAGAAATTCGGTTTGCTACCCTTCATAGAGAAGGGAAAAGTATAAAGGGTAGAAGTAGAAAAGCAGAACGGAAGTAGAATGAGCGAGAGAGAAATATTCTTTGAAACATTGAAATGGTAGTAAGAATAAACACCTTACGAATACAGAATAATATTTCATGCTAAATTCAATTGCGTTGTGTACATCCTTCACTTGGGCAACCATTTGACTAATACGCGGAGATAAGAAAATTGTACAAGTCTCGCCGTTTTTCGCCGCAGGTTTAGCTATACTGGCCGATGGGAAGCCGGGCCTTGACGAGATTCAGTGCGCAAGCAGGTGTTCGGAAAGTTTTATTTGTGTGTCAGTGCGAACGTCAGAAAGTGTAGATTTATGATAATTTCTTGTTCGTTGTTCTCCAAACGTAAAGTTGGCGCGTTTTGAAATTGTAGGCACAGTTCTCCCTCTACCGATTTGACCAGGGTTCTCACTCCAAAACAGTATCTTTTAATGAGCTCGAAATTTGTGCTAAACGGGCATTGCTTTTATTCCGCTCAGGTGTGCGCTACGCCGCATTTCTCGCGCGTGTTCATTTAAACGCGCACGTAGTAAACGCGCACGTGCTCTTTTTTTATTGTCTTCTTTTATTGTGCTTTTTAATTGTGCATTTAGGATCAACAATCTCGAAGAACAGTTTAATAGCTAGCCAGGAAAGCCTAGCCACGCGGCCACGACGTCTATGAATAGGGCCTTCCGGAGCCCGTAAAAGCCGCATGTTCAATTTTCGGCCACGGTTGACATTTATGTATAGGTGCGAAATGCAAGCACACCCTTCTACCGACATTAAAGTGGACATTAAAGAATGCCAGGTGGTCGAAATTGCCCGCAAGTGGGTTATACGGCATTGGAGGCCCAACTTTTGTTTTTGGAATAATAAGCCCTTACACTAGTTTTCATTAACACTGTCAACTATTCCTTTTTTGTAGACTAATGATAAAACCCCCTCATAGGGCCCCACCAAAATAATGCACTTCTCGCGAGAGCACATGGCGAACAGCTACTCTTCAGAAATGAACGCTTGTTGCGCTAGTCATGTTGCCGGAGGGTTAAATATTAGGATAAGAAGTGCACGCACACTTCAACAGGTTAAAATGACATTCCATGCATGCATGACGCTTTATGCAGTTTTGGTCGGAAACTGATTTTTGCCACTTTGTCTCTCCTGGGGCGTACTGAGCATTTGCAGTGTGTCTAAATTTTATAGTGTCGGTGGCATTTTGACTGCATTTCTGTGTAGTAATATTTCATGCTTTGAGGTTTTATTGTAATGTCACTTTACATCTTTGCTTCACTTTTGTTATGATATGTGACTTGTCATGTATTTCTATGTGAAAATGAATAGCCGGCCCGATCTTTTGGTGCCAACCCCACTTTATTTTTCACGTCGATAAAGAATGCACTGGTCACTGGATCTAACATCGCTTGAACAAACCATCGCAAAACAACAAGCTGTTGCAGCGTCCACGGTTCACACTCACGGTTCATATGTGCTAGCCGCCAGCCTTTGCTTCAACCCTTAAGCCCTTAGGGTACCTTTATTGATTTTTTTTTTCACTCTATACGACAGGACTCGCACCGATCTGTAACTTTGGCTTCAGTGACAACAGCTGGAACACTTAGTGCAAATGAATACCTAGGTGTACCCGTCATATGTTTTCCTCTAGCACTGCATATATTAGGCATGTAAGTACAGCCTTCGCTGCCAGTGGTAAGTTGCTTCTCTCGTTTGTGTGTGTCTGTTTCTCACGACCCGTGGAGTAGAGGACATCTGCGCACGCAGTGCTAATATAAATGAAAGCAGGGAATGAAGTTAGAGAAACATTTTCCCGTTATAGCAATTAACAAAATTTGATCGATACATGCCCCACTCGAAAGAGGCAGAAAGAAAACGCGTCGATATGGCATAGCCATGTTTCGGTATGAAAGGAGCAGCTGGCCTTGTGAGAAGGATGTGTTGGCGGCTGCTAAATCATTCACCCTGCGACAAGGCACGTGCTGCAGATTTCAGCGACGATCGTTCTCCTTGGGAACCGTCGTGAACATCCTAGAGCAGGCGCTTTCTTTTTTTTGCTAAGAACGTGGTAAATCCCTGCATATGACATGCTTGACCTTGTAGAAACGCGTCACAGGCCAACAACACGACGAGCGACCCACAGCGAATTGATGTTCGTTGTCCAAGAATGACTCATAGCCACTAAGGGGGATTAGGCAAGCTGCAAGTGGTTTTGCAAGTATTCTTATTAAGACTGTAACCGAAAAAACCCCGAGCGCACCTCAGTATTTCTTGTGAGTTGCGAATGCGAAAGCATTAATGTCCAATTGAATGGCCGATAAGAGACCCTTCGTGATAGGCTCTTAAAATGGTTGCAGCCTTTGGGGTGTATATTCACCCACAACACCAATCGTCATTTGACTTTCTGGCGGTTCCTTTCTCGAAAACTCGGCGCTCGCTACTTTCCTATAAAGAATGCTGTGTCACGGTGGGAACGCGCAAGCCGTTCGTCACTTAGAAGTATTGGGTTCGCCGTAAAGAAATGCGGGTAAGATTGATGGCGATTATCGTTGTGGGAGAAGATAAGTCCAATAGTATATAACATTTTTTTAAGAGAGTACGAACTCCGCGCGGGCAAGCGAGTACGCTTAGGCGCTTGGCGCGTTTTCACGTGGCCTTACCGAGATGCCGTTAGAACGCAGGCTTGCGTGCAGCACAAGGAGCGCGCGAATAACACGGGATTCAGAGAGCGAGAGCGAGAGTGACGTGGCGTCGCCGCGATGCCCTCCCTCCTCTCCCAAAACCTGGCGCGCTAGCGTGACAGCAGGTGTGCCCTTTCGCCAGCTCGGTTCCCCCAACCTCTCTCCCCAGCGTAGGGTAGCAAAGCGGATCTTCCCGTCTGGTCAACCTCCCTGCCTTTCCCCCTTTCTTCTCTCTCTCTCCGCTCCGTCGAGGCGCGTTCGTGACGTGGCGTTGCAGCCAGTGGGAATTCAGCTGCCGTTTCGCTGCTGCGGACGGCAGACGCCGGCTCTTCGCTCAATGGGTAATTTGACTCTTTCGCACCGAGAAAAACTTAGCATATGAGAGCGTAATTTCTGGAAAGAACGCGTCCCCTACCTTCTTTCTTCATCGTCATCTAAAAGGTGTGCGAGCTCGCTTTTCGCAAGCTCTTTTGTAAGCACTGTTCCAGTTTATTCCGCCCAACCAGGCATGCCAACGTGATTTTGAACAACTTGAAGTTTTCTTTACTCGGGCTGCATGCGGTCGGACACAGTCTGTTGGCATATACAAACTATGATGTTAAAGACTTATCAGTGAATGAATGTGCAGTGTAAATGGTTGTCGAAGCACGTGGTGCGCATAAGATCATTGACTGTGATGAATATGGGAGGTCAATGTTTCATACCTTAGCACATGCAAAACGAGTGATCTGGGATCATAAACACGTATTAAGGCTTGTAGCCAAGCTGGAAATAAACAAGAATAAAGAACCGTGATCTAGTGATTAGAGACTCGAGCTGATGTGCATAGAGGGCCAGGTTTGAAAACCGACCATCTATTTATTTATGTTATTTATTTGCATTGGCAACTGACTAAATCTAGTCTCCCAAGTTATAGGCGACCAGAAGGGAACAAATAGAAATGTGGAGGGAAGAAGAAAAGAAAGCTATCGCTTTAAATATCACGTGGTTTGCGCCGGAACTTGATATTCCAAGCGTGTGTCGCTGGCTATATTGAGGTAATAAGACTAGGGCGCGCCTGTCCTATTTGTGCGCCGATTTTATGACAGATGGTATGACACATTGGTCTGGAGCCAGCGATTTAGTTCGTGTCGTGTTGACAGCCGTCACGACGATGGTCCATAAGTGCCAGCTATGAATCAAGCCCATAAGATTGAAGTGCAACGCTGCCCTTACAACTCGTTGACCTCGGTCGTACTATATTGCAAAATATTAAGAGCCCAAAATACCACGGATAGCTATCTAAGTTAATGCATCGTATTAAGTACGCTTTTGAAAAAGTAATGATGAAATAGCAAAATGGTCTGAAAATTATTTAAACTACCGCACTTTGAGTAGAATAATCATAGGATACATACAAGTCTGTCCTATTCCTACAACCTAACGCACGTAACTTCCTCGTATCGCAAAAAAAATTTATTTTCCAGGTTGTTCTGGATGCACTTACTCTTACATGGTGTCGTTTCTGAAGGCGAAAATACTTCTTGCCTTTCGAAAGATCTAACTTTGACTGCCATGGCCAGCCGCTGATGAGTTTCGGAACTCGGTGAATGTATCTACTGGAACATGGAGTGCTCTGCTGTTCAAAGTCGGTTGCTAAGAAGCTTTGCAGGATAGCTGCACATGGCACTGTCGTCAGGCGGCACGAGGAAAGTTTCTTGGGTCTTCAGGCAAAGCTTCCACGTGACTTGGCGCTTTGGATTTGCGGCTAAGTGATAGTGGCGGAAGTTTGGGGAGCGGCGCAACGCACTTCTTGCATCGAGCTTAGCTGAAACGTGCGCCATTGGATTAGCACAGAAGTAACCCAGCGAACGCCTTTTTTTTCACTGGCTTGAAACTAACGCTGCAGAGTCATTGATGACGTGCGATGAGGCTTTGTTTTTTTCATCTGAATCTAGCGGAACATCCATATATACTCGGCTGTCTGTCTAGTTATCAATTGCGGGCGGATAATACGCTTAGTGCTACCAATCTATTTACTTACCCTGGCCTTTTATTTTCGGTGTATCAAAGGATAATGTCTAGTATCTATCATATCAAGAATCTCTCTTCTTGATATTAACAATGCAAGATTTGCAGAAAGTATGGACTTCATTTTGCCGTAGCTTCGGCCAAAAACGGCAGTCGGTACACGTTTCAGCCTGATCACTCTAAAACACAGTACCATGCCCCATATTGAAGAAACCTAACCGATTTCAAACATAACTCAGTTTTATTTTAACTTTTTAAAAGAACTTGTAACTTTCTTTATAATGGTATTTCATATTATTGTGTAATGCAATTAATTCAGCGCGTTTTTATTTTCTTCCATTTCCTGCAAGATTACACTGGCGTTCTTTTTTTTTTTTTTGCTTATTCTAAATTGTACCTTTGAAGTTTTTCGTAGCTAACAATTTCTTCAAAGCCACATGTTGTATTTCGATCATTTGTATATTATACATTTAAGAAGGCTTTATAATTACAAGTTTCGTGCGTTGTAACGGCTGTTACGTTTAAATCATTTTCACCTTATGCACAGGAGGTTCCAATTCAATTCATAACTACGGTACCTCCTTCTGCATAAACATATCTTGTGACTCCTGCTTCACTACTTAAATGAATAAACTGATACTGATTCTAATATAACTAGTAGGGTAAAGATTCGAGATTACCGAGTAGCGAAGATAATGGAAGTTTCAGAAGTTGCTAAATAGTTATAATTTTCCCCTATTTTGATTATCTCGTTAATGCCCAGAACACAGGATAAGTTGCACCACTGTGCCGTCCTGGGATCTTATCGGCTATCAGCGCTACTCAGGTTTTAGGGACCGAATGCAGAAGGAGACTTATAGCTGTTCTGAACAAGCTATAGACTGCTTGCTACTCGTTGCAGAGATAAAATATAGCAAGAAGTTGTCAACAAAAACTTTCCCACAGTCATTTTAAACTTGTGTTAAACACGCAAATTACAATAAATAAAATTTTACATCACTGGTGAAGTTGTGAGTCAATGATTTTTATTGAAGAAAGCCAAACTGCGTCCATTCTTGAGCTTAGCACTAACGGCTATGCGAACTTGGTTCGAGCGGGTTGACACAAGCTTCTTGCCCTTTCTTTTTTCTTGGATGCTCCCTCCTGTACATAGTACTTTTCCTTGCTTTCGTTCTTTTTAGTTCTTTTTTTTAGTTGACTTTTCGAGAAATAGTCAGCTAAATGGCAAATTTGTTTTAATATATCAGATAGCCGTCAGACATGTTTATCGAACACATCCGTGCATCGACCTTAACTGAAATTAATTGAAATGTTTAGTGATATTACACATATTTATTGCCACATGAGCCTAACGAGGGCAAAAGTATTATATTATCTTTTGTTATTTATGCTGTAGGCATGCCCGTGTCTTTACGAATGTTTAGACTCGCGCTCTCTCTCTTCTTAGCTTCAGGAGCGTCTGATTAATTCTTTTGTGCAGAGCTCTTTTAATGTTTATTCGCTCACTGAAGTCTTGATGATGATGACAGGAGTTTATTGGCGCAAGGGCCAGAAGTGGTCAAAGAGCGCCTCACTGAAGCCTTGAATGACACAATAAAGATGACACGCTGGAAATTCTCTGCTTTAAACAAGTTGCTTTGTCAACAGCGAAGGCAATTATGCGCTGTCGTTGCTTAATATCATGACATTTTCACCCGCCGTGGCGGCTTAGCGGCTGTGGTGTTTCGCTGCTAAGCACGAGGTCGCGGGATCAAATCCCGGCCGCGGCAGCCTCATTTTGATTTGGGCGAAATGCGAAAATGCCCGTGTTCCGTGCATTGCGCGCACTTCAAAGGTCCGCTGGGGGTCAAACTTAATCCGGAATCAGCCCACTACGGCCTGCTTCATAATGAAATCGTGGTTTTGGCACGTAAAATGCCAGAATTCTGTTAATACTACGATTTATGTCCAATCAGGTTAAGATACTGGTTAGGCTTGTGTGAAACTTTCCCGTTATTTTACGATCCATACTGTTCGAGCTGTTATTTATTAGGTATATCAGCGAACTGTTCAACTAACCATCTAATCCGGGGTCCTGTCTTCTGTGCAGTTCCGCGAAGCCGTGGCAGACGTGAAAAAGCCTTCGCACACGGATGCCTTCCTGCTGCGCTGGCTACGGGGTGAGCGGGCGAATCGTCGCTACAGAGATTCTCACTACGAGTTTAATCACGCCAACACCGTCGAAAGGCGGTCTGCGCTGCGGTAACGCGTGACCCCATGCCTCTATCCACTAAAGTCATATCAATGCGTACTCATAAAAGCCGCGAGCTTCTTGCTGGTATCGAGCTTTTGCAGAATGTTCAAAAGTGCTTCAACGGGGACAAGCTTGTATGCCATCACTGTATGGCGTGTGGGCATGGTGTGGGCTTTGCTCAAGGTTCGTGTTAGTGTTGTGTTTTCGTGTCAATGTCCCTGAGCGTACCACGTTAGCGATGCAACTATATGTCATGCAGTATTAAGAATGCTGCATTGATATGGGTCTTTGAATGCGCAGTGGACACTTTTCAATTCTTTCATTACCTCTACCCCTGTTCCCAAGTTTACCTTACCTATAGCAAAGAGAAACCACGTTAACCTTCCTGCCTTTTTCTTCGTCATCTGAATGTCTAATAACACTGGTTAGCTGCAAACACGTATTGCATAGATTAGGAGAACGAGAAGAAAACGGGTTAACCGAGGGCCCCGATTTTTATAAATTATATCATGAAAAGCAAACAAACAAAGCTAACACTCCCAATGTTAGTTGTAGTAGTAACACATAAATACCCGAGAAAGTGTATAGGGAAACTGCGCCGCGGTAGCTCAGTTGGTTAGAGCATCGCACGCGTAATGCCAAGACTTGGGATCGTTGTTTCTTCATCCACTTTCATTGCCATTCATGTATAATTTCTTTAATTCAGTAATTCAGTAAACTAAAGTAATTGCCCTTGTGTTGTCCTTGATGTCTTTGTTTGTTGCCTTCTTACAATATGATGAATAAATATCGGGCCGCTCGGTTAACCCCCGCTCTTCTCGTTCGTTACATAACGCGGGTCTCGAATCCGACAACATTGATGCCTTCAGGTAGCTCGTGTGGGTTTTACCAGTTACCTTCACCCAGAAAGATCACTTACTCGTGACGCCTGCGGCAGAAAAGATGTTCCACATCCGCCGCCAAGGATTGGGAGTGGTGGCGCTGGCTATTAACACTCCCAAGGTTAGTTCTAGCAGTAACAGATAAATACGCAAGAAAGTGGATGGGAGAACCTCGCCGCGGTAACTCAACTGTTTAGAGCATTGTACGCGTAATGCGAATACGTGGGATCGTTCCCCACCTGCGGCAAGTAGTTTTTTCATCCTCTTTCATTGCCATTCATTTATCATTCCTTTAATTCAATTAGTACGTACAAGCAACTTCCCCTATGTTTTTTTTTTGGTGTCTGTGTTTGTTGGCTTCTTATGACAGATTAGGAGAGTCTTTTACAAACTGTGATCGTCGGAACCCACCAGGTGCACTTAAAAGTGTCCAGAGAGGATCCAGGACGAATATTTTTGAAGGGCACAAGCAGCCTAATGAAGCTTCGTTTACATGAACTCGACGAGAGCGGGTCCAGCTAGTCATTGAGCTGATCGATCCCGACACGACTGCGTTCACGTCCATTTTGCCATTTGATTTGAGCCAGAGGAAACACCGCTTCTAGGTAGGTCGACCAATTTCGCCTCGGCGTTCGCTCGGCTCCACACGCTAGCGTTTACATCAACTCGACCACTGGGTTTCTGACTCACAAGCCAACTAGACCCAACTTTACTGCGCGCATGTAAGCGTAATTTTAGACGAAGCGTCTGAATAGGCATATTGATTTGCCGGAGGGGGGTGGAACCGTGCCAGCTTGTACGTATTCAAAGTTTGAAGCGCAGCTGTAACATACAACGACGATTTCCACAGGGCCGGAGCTTGCCGCTTTCGGTCTTCTTTTCAGTATGTTCTGTTTGCAATTTAGACCAGAAATTTCTTTTTTTTTTTTGTGGGTAAAAATGATTCACCACTTAGATTAAGATCACGTCGGAACCAATAAACCCAATTTCTCATGAGTCAGACTTGCGCTTCACTGCTTAACTCTCTGCAAGTACGTTATGACGGATTCACGCTCTTCAAAGGCATTCAATCAGGCGCCGTTTAAAACGATACGCGTGCGTTGTAAGAAAGCACAAATGTGCTCGATGGAGCGCGAAATCTAGCGCCTACTTCGAAACCCTACACCACTGTGCATGTCAGGACAATGTGCAGCAGGTGAAATCTGCAGCTATTGTTCACTCCTGCAGTAGTGGCTCTAAATAACCTTCTTATAACTGCCGAGAAGACGACCAGAAAAGCAGTGCCCTCTCCTGGTAATTAGCTTTCAACTAATTACCATATGATACATATTGCAATTTACAGATTCTAGCGGTTGAGACTGCAAGGCATATTCACTTGAAACTAATTTTGTGGGTCACATTTCCGAGATATGAGCCGTCAAGCTTGTGGCAAAAATGCAGTTTGTTCCACTTAATAACTTTAAAAAAGTCATATTATGCACTGAAGCAGCAAAGTAACTGGAATACCAGTGCATTTCTCCGCAAAGTTCGGGAATTGGTGTCTAGAAACTGCTGTCATCCTGAGAATTCGTTCCGAGTGGATCAGCCACGCGAGCTCCCCGGCTAGAGAGAGAGAGAGACAGAGGAAAGGGGAAAGGCAGGGAGGTTAAACAGAGGGGATGATCCGGTTTGCTACCCTACGCTGGGGAAAGAGTGGAGGGGGAGTTAAAGTGATAACAAAGTAAAGATACAGAAAGAAAGGAGCACAGACATACAATCACAGTCGGTCACTGTCACCGCACAGCACAGTAGCACTTGCAGCACTATGAACCATCTGTTCATGCTACAGCCGCTTGTCCAATTCTGTTGCCCTTAAAAACTGCAACAGTGCTCTCGTCGCCCTCTGCTGCGATGGCTTGTGATGACGGCATGTTAAAATAAGTTCCTCTGTTAGAGGTCTTCGGTCAAAGCACGCTATCGCGATTGCGAGTGATCGCCTCTGTAAATTGTAGCGAGGACAGCCACAGAGAAGGTGTTGAAGAGTCTCCTCGTCACCACAGTCGTCACACGAGGCGTCGTCGGCCCATCCGATTCGGAAAGCAAAAGACTTGGTGAACGCCACCCCTAGCCATATTCGACAAAGCAGGGTAGCTTCGCGACGGCATAGTCCAGCTGGAACGTAAAGGCGCAGAGAAGAGTCTAGGTTGAGCAGCCGGTTGTTTTGAAAACTTCCTGCATTCCAAAAGAAGAACGTGATATCACGGCTGAGCATTCGAAGCTTTCTAGCGGCATCTGTCCTTGATAATGGTATCGGCTCCTCTTCGTCGCCTTGAAGAGCCGACCGAGCAGCGTTATCGGCGTGTTCGTTCCCTATGACGCCGCAGTGACTTGGAAGCCACTGAAATGTCACGTGGTGTCCTTTCTCAGTCAAGGTATGGATTAGTTCTCCAATCTCGAATACCAGCTGTTCGTGTGGTCCATGCCGCAGGGCTGATAGCTAAGACTGCAGTGGTGAGGAAAGATGGGAGGGGGAGGTAAAGTGATAACAAAGTAGAGATACAGAAAGAAAGGAGCACAGACATAAAATGTAAATTGCAATATGTGCCACAATGTAATTAGTTAGAAACTTAATTAGAAAATTTTCGTTAACTAGTCGATTATGCATTTCAGTTTCTTCTTTTTTTTTTTTGCAACAACACTCGTATCTCCGAGCAGACCAGCTCACTGTCTAGATCTAGTAAACATAAATACCCAAGTTAGTGGAAGAATTGATAGCCGTCGCCGTAGCACTCTGTCCTGTCCAACCTTTTTTTTTTTTTCGTTAGTCTTGTTAGCGCTAGTAACTATGTCACGGTATAGTGCAACGGATGCGTAATGAGGGGGTTGTGGGCTCGGCTTCCACCGGCGACAAGTTATCTTTTCGTCCACTTTCATTTCCCATTTCTTCCTTATTTTGTACATTCCAATTGAAAACCACACTTAATTTCCCCGATATTTTCCTTGGCTTCATTGTGTGTTTGGTTTGTGTGGTCATGATGTGGTCAGCCCCTCATTTCCCCTTCTTCTCTCGTTTACATAATAAAGCCTACAAACAATGACACCACGTACAGCAAAGGGAAAGTACTTGTAATGCTTAAATGAAATAATGAAAAGATAATCGAATGAAACTGAAAGTGGATATACAGGGTGTCCCAGCTAACTTTAGCCAGAGCTTAAGAATATGCAAATGCCACGCATCTGGACAGAACAAAGGTAAGGTTGTTTGCCGTCGCTTAAAGATACTCAGATTATTTTCTTCATTCTAGCCAATTACATAACTATTCCTAAATATTTAATCAATTTCTCAAATATTATAAACGAAAAGTGTCAATGCGAAAATTGTAGAGCGACATGAAAACATCCCGATACAGCTTTCCTTTCCTCAATACGTGCTGCATAAAAGTTTTTCCGAGCGTGAAAGAAACACACGAAAACACATGAAAACACACGAAAAGTGCCTCGAGCGGCCAGTCGCGCGGAAATTTCGTCCGCATTTGCGGACTACTTTTAAGCTCGAAAAAACAGTAGTGCAGATTTTTGGGCTAGTCGGTTCGTTGCATCAATTGAGGTCAAGGCGCCGGACTGACACGGACAAGAAAGACGGCAGGACGTGCTTCTACAAAAAAAAGAAAAAAAACACCTTTTATGCGCTTATATGAAAAACACATATAAAAACCTCACATGTAATTAATTTATACAGAACATTACACGATAGAACACTATGAAACGATGTCATATTATTGCTACATTTGTATAGTACAATCATTATTGCAAACACGAGGTGTTATCACGAATAGATTATTATTCATACTGTGGCATCTCACAAGTATTGTAATCTGCTATAATGCAGTTGTATAATACATTGTCTTTGTATTCCGTAACAGCAGACGCATACGAACTGCTTTTTTTTTTCTTGCGCATTTTCATCGCATATGGCATGACCCAACTAGCCCGAGAGTTTGATGTGGCCAAGGCGCAGCGCATGTACCGTAACGTGAGTACCACTGTTTCTTCGCATGTCAGAATACACAGTCCTTGAGGCACCCACGGCCAAACGGAAAGCTTGAATTCACTTATACCAATTTCTTCTTTGTTCTTTATTTCAGCTCGACCAGGTCTTTTTTGATGACCTGTAAGAGATAGCGCTGTTCCCTCTTTTCAGGTGCATTTCTGAAGCGGCTAAACTTATGTGTTTAAGACATAGCCATGTCTAAATAAGTAAGGATATCCACTAATTAAGCACATAATTATTCGCTTTAAGGGTTACTCACAGGATATTTTCGACTGTTTATTCGTCGCGGTAAATGAAAGTGCTAGGCTTCTAATCCCTACATGAAGCACTGACAAGCCTCGGAGCACTAAATTAATTAATTATGGGGTTTTACGTGCCAAAACCACTTTCTGATTATGAGGCGCGCCGTAGTGGAGGACTCCGGAAATTTCGACCGCCTGGGGTTCTTTAACGTGCACCTAAATCTAAGTACACGGGTGTTTTCGCATTTCGCCCCCATCGAAATGCGGCCGCCGTGGCCGGGATTCGATCCCGCGACCTCGTACTCAGCAGCCTAACACCATAGCCACTGAGCAACCGCGGCGGGTAGCCTCGGAGCACTGTTGATCATTTTGATATAATAGCTTTTCTACAGCCAGTTTCAGTTCCGTTTCCACGAGGGTATTGGTCGTGACTTCATGACACATTATGTGGCATCTGAACTTTGCGACGCTTTAACATTCACTCCGCCTCGCTTGGTCGCCTCGTACGCTGCTACATTCGCTCTCACAACGAGTAGCAGCATTCGAGACAGCCGAGCCAGCCAGAGCGAGTGTCGGAACGTCACAGTGTCCTCCTCCCACGTGACTACCTGCTGTCTCATGACGTCACGACAGGGAAACGAAACCTCTGGGAAATGAAACCGAAACTTGCTGTAGAAAAGCTATCATGTTAAATTATTTACTGCACTCTGAGGCTCGCCAGTGTTTTTTCTAGGGTTTAGAGCTCTAGTACATTCATTTGATGTAAAGAATTACTAGTCAAAAATATTCCGTCAGTAACCCTTTAATTGTTTAAGGCTGGTGATGCAAGTCCTAAAATGAAGCAGAACAACAGTAATACTATGCCTGTTCAACAATAGGTATCTGTCCTTGACATACTGTTCGGAGTACTTTGGCGTTCCAGTTAACAGATTTCTTGAAGCGTGCGTTAAGAAGATCGAGATAGTTGTAATCGATGCGGCAATGCAGTTTTTGACAAATCTTTTTCAGTTTTTATCAGATCTTGTAGGCCACTTGATAACGTGTAACGCACTATCAGGACGTTCTGCTCAATGCACCTTCAGCGTTTGGGAAAAATCTTTGTTACAAATAATCGAGAACGAAAGGTCACTGTCCTTTCGCGATTTAGAACAATATCTCAATTAGGGAGGGAAGAATGTTGGGCCAGTTGGCGCCTATTCCAGACTTGAGACATTGTGCAAGTGCTTACATTGGACAAGCGGGTCCGTGTTTGAGCGATCGCGTGAGGAAACACAGGGCAGCTGTGAATGCTTTGGCGACTGCTGGCCATTCGGCTGACCATCGCTGTAGGCGCTCGTGCGACGCTCAGTTTCAAAGCAATCGTGTGCTCAGACGGCTCCAAGAGGCAGGTCGATCACAAAGAAACATTCGAAGCGTTTTTGCTTTTTTTTCATAAAAGAGCATTGGTATACGGAAAATAACCTGTGCATTGATTTGTTCCGCAAGCTTGACCCGCCGTGGTTGCTCAGTGGCTGTGGTGTTGGGCTGCTGAGCTGGAGGTCGCGGGATCGAATCCCGGCCACGGCGGCCACATTTCTATGGAGGCGAAATGCGAAAACACCCGTGTACTTAGATTTAGGTGCACGTTAAGGAACCCCAGGTGGTCGAAATTTCCCGAGGCCTCCACTGCGGCCTGCCTCATAATCAGGAAGTGGTTTTGGCACGTAAAACCCCATAAATAATTGTTCCGCTAGCTTCCGTGAAAGAGCGAAGGAAAGGGAAACAAAAATAGAAATTTACTTCTGCGCGTCGGGACTCCACACATCTTCACGAATGCTATGTACGTATGCGTCAGCGCAGCGGAAAAGTTCGGTTGAAATGCAGAGTCGTGTGCTTCTCGTTCCGCGTCTTCTTAGCGCTAGTTTACAATGTCTTAAGAAGAAGCTTTAGCTCGGGTGCTCCTATGTAAATACATGTAAAAGGAGAATTCGTTTTTCTCGGCAACCACTGCACCAAATTTGACGAGGTTTGTTGCATTTAAAAAAAAAAAAACTTGAAGTATAGTGACTGTTGGTTTCGAATTATTGTGTTCGGTCGTCAATTTTTTATTAAAAATTGGCGAAAATCGAAAATTTTCAGAGAACGAACCGTTCAGGTTTACAACCCTGTAACTGAACAACGACAAATGATAACACAATTCTGTGAAGTGCATCTAATAGTACATCTAAAGCGGACAAAATTGATATGTTACACATGAATATATATAAAAAAATTGTAATATGGAAATACAGCTTTTGCAGAACCCTTGTAACCAACGTAACAAATTCACGTAAGATGTAAAATGACATATGAATTTGTCCACTTTGAATGATCTATTGGATGCCGTTTACAGAACCGCGATAGCTTTATTGATGCAGAGCTATGAATTTGTGAATGTCGTGCTTCTATTTTTTTCAAACATCCGAATTTCTTAAAATCTTTTTACGCAATTTAAATCCTAAATCGAAATTCCGCTTCCAAACAGTCACTAGAACTTAACTTTCTCTCTCAAATGCAACAAATTTCGTTAAAGTCGGTGCAGGAGTTATCTCAGAAAAAAACGTTTTTGCGTTTTACATGCATTTGAATAGGCCGCGTCGGAGTTGGGCCCGAGCTAAAGCTTCCTCTTAAGTCTGAAGGAATATCCCCAGCATCACGCTTGGGCACACATCTTATCTTCATTTTTTCCTGTATATATGGCATGTTTTCTTTCAGATGAATTAGTCCTCTCCTCTGTGACAGGACAGATAGCGTGCTACACACCGGATAACCTCTTTTCCTCTGGTTTTCTTCGTTCTTTCTTGAAACTTTTGCTTTTAAGAAATAACTGGCTAATATATATATAATTTTGGAATCACATAGAATCCGTAAAAATACACGTGTTCATTATTGCTGTTTCTTTTCCTAACGTTTCCTTACGCCCTTATTCTTGACCCACAGGACCTCGAATGGCGTAAGGAAAATGGCGTCGACGACATATTAAGCAGCTACAAGATACCAGAAGTAGGTTTTCTGCTATGATAAACAGTTGCCGTGCATGTGGTGGCCGATGTACCTAAATTTACTGTGCGATACCTTGGTGAGCCAGAGAGAGAAAAAAAAGGATGCATAGAAAGGCAGGGAGCTTAAGCAGAGGCAGTTCCGGTTGGCTACCCTGCAAGGGGTGAAGGGTGAAGGGGGATAAAAAGAGAAAGAGAGCGGAAGGGGGAGATAGAAAGAAATAGAGAGGAGCACGACCAAACCGCGTACGCTACAGAGCGGTAGCGGGCGGCGTTCTTACAGTCTATCGTGAAGCCCCGCAGACCGCAGGAACCTTAATCACGCGAGTAAGGCTTTTAGCGTGGATGTTCTGAGGGAGTACTGACCTAAAGCTCTGAATTCTGATAGTGGACTATTGTCGGTCCAGTACTCTGCACAACACTTGTCTATGGGCACTATATCGCAGGCAGACACAGATAATATATGCGAGAGTCTCATCGATGTTGCATGTGGCGCACGTGGGGCTGTTGGCCATTCCAATAAGGAAAGCATACGAGTTCGTAAATGCAACGCCTAGCCACAGACGGTACAGCATGTTCTGTTCACGTAGTGGTAATCCAGGCGGGAGGTGCATCCGCATGTCCGGAGACAATGAACGCAACCGACACATGGTGAAAACATTTGAGTCTCACAGGGGGAAGTACACTCACGGAACATCAATCGCAGCTCAGCCGCAGCGTCTGTTCGCGAAAGCGGAATGAAGTCTCGTTGACCACTTTCATGTGCAGATCAGGCGGCTTCGTCGGCTTGGCCATTCCCGCTGATGCTGCAATGTCCTGGAAGCCATTGAAAGATTATGTTGTGTCCCCTGTCATGGCTACGATGATTATTGTGCGGAATTTCTGAGGCCAGTTGTTCATTAGGTCCGTGGCGCATTGGGCTTTGTATGCGCTGAAGGGCTGCCTTGGAGTCACTAAAGACTGTCCATTGTTGCGGTGGTTCCTGATTAATGAAATCAAGTGCTAGTGCCTTTCTGTCGGAGTATTGCATCCATGTTCTCCGTGTTTTATAGTGCGATTTTTGCTCATACGAAATGCAGTCAGTAATGCTAGCTGTAATTATTCGCACATGATGTTCACTTTCTGATCCTAAACGGGACAGTTCAGTCTACGCTTGTCGCCGTAATCAAGCTAACGTTTGGCGCCTCTCACCCCGCCATCGTTGCTCAGTGGCTATGGGGTTGGGCTGCTGAGCACGAGGTCGCGCGATCGAATACCGGCCACGGCGGCTGCATTTCGATGGAGGCGAAACGCGAAAACACCCGTGTACTTAACTTTACGTGCACGTCAAAGAACCCCAGGTGGTCAAAATTTCCGGAGTCCTCCACTACGGCGCGCCTCATAATCAGAAAGTGGTTTTGGCACGTAAAACCCCATAGTTTAAATATTTTGGTGCCTCTCAATAGGATCTGTTTGTACCGAGACATACGCAACTTATGGAGCTGTTACAAGCGATAATATTTCTTTGATAAAACTACAAAATTTATCTTTGTGGCTGTACACGCATTCTTATCTTGCGATTTACGAATTGTTTCTTAGATATTGGCACGTATTCAGCGAAGACACTTTTATTAAATGTGGTTAAATCAATTGAGACCCCGCATCTTGCTTATCAGCCATAGTTTCATTACTTTTGTAAAGATCCAATTTTCAATTAGCGTCCGAAAAACGTACAGCATGCTCATTTCCCTGCCGATGAGATATCATTGCTACCCGTAAACTGTACGTAGAGGAAGTTAAATGGTATATCTAAAAAAAATAAGGAGTAAAACTATAGATCTAGCCGCTGGCTGCTTCCTGAGCTATATAGGTCTGTTAGCTATAGCGTGTGGTTAATCAACGTGCTTACGTTACCGCAGGTGGTGAAGGAGAATTTCCCAGGCGTAATACTTCACCCATGCAAGGATGGACGACCTATGTGGCTTATTCCAGCAGGAATCGACATGAAAGGTGACTCTCGACCTTGACCTTGTTGAATGTAACGCTACGGTTCTAAGCTCGAGGAGCGATGCAGGTAAATAAACCTCCCTGCTAAAAGGACTAATTCATTATACCAACGTTAACACTTTTCTACTTTCACGCTTTCTTTTTAATTAAAAGCAGCCTCTACCTAACGGGTAATACAAGTATGATAAAATATAATTGAAGTATAAGTTACAATTTAACAAAAATATGACTTACACTTTCAACTTTTATTTCCTTCTTATTGTTGTTCGAGTGCCCTCCTGATTATAGTTAGTTTATTTTTATCTTTTCTGTATCTCTATCGCTACTTCACGTATCTTCACCTTTGCTTGCCCATTCGTAAGCTGTAAGCATTCTGTGTAATTACAGTACCGCACAAACAGAGCCTGCGTGTATCTTCTGCCATATCCTGTGCCGCCACACAACAACAAAGTTAACTCGACAGAAACAATTTATATGCTCCAAATACAGCTAATGGTTTGCTTGCAACGCAGGGCAAACAAGCTTACAATCTATTGGCACTAATGTACCGTAAACTGAAACCTTGGTATTAACAACAGTACTGGCATTGAAGACTGGGTTGGCTAATGCATAGACATGACGTGCATATGATAACAAAACGATAACGCAGGAGGAATCGCGGATCGCGCGTCATTTGCTCGTATCGTCATTAGTTTGACTGCATTACCCCATTCGTGCCAATGAGACCCGACGTTGATTGTAGCTACGTGGGCTACTTTGTATGGCATCTTCTACTTTGTTGTAGCGCGGGAAGAACGACAGGGACACAGAAAGGCACACAAGTGAAACACACAGCGGCGTGTGTTTGTCTAATCTGCCTGTCCGTGTCACTGTCGTTCTGCCCGCGCTACAACAAAGTCCAGGACGCCGTTGAACTTCTGTGCGTTCGTGTAGCTCAGTCAAATCCTAAATTACAAGCCTTATGACGTCATCTTTTGCATCGTGCAGCACTTGTGGCGGCCCTGACCCCAGCCGTTGTGCAGCGACACTGCATCTACCTGCAGAGACATACGGAATCACTGAAACTATCCGTATCAAAAGGGGTGAGCCACGACTAGTAACCGAACTCTCTGCAATTATTGTGTGTGGTGGAACTGTTCAACGGCAGAACTTTACAATGACATTAAGGAAAATAATCATTGCAATATATGAGTCATAATTAAGCTTTTGCATTTATTTAACTCTTCTGTCTCTGTCGCTCTCTCACCTTATTACTGAAAATGAATATCTCCGTGACATTACTTCAAAGCTAAAGTGCATAACTTTGTCTCCATAGGTGAATTTCCTTCCTCCGATTAGTTTTTTTTTTTTTTTTTTTTAGGCAGCAACTGAAATGGAGACCCACTACCTGGTTATTGACGTTGAAAATTTCGCCCTTCGTCAGGTCTATAGCTGGCAGGGTAAGTAGCAGCGGAGCTTGATAGATGCCAGTAAAATCTTCGCTCCAAGTCCAGCGTTTCTTTCTTTGTTTGTGCGCGCCTGTGTATTACGTATACACATTACGTATACTGGACTGCAATACAATATTAACTGTGGAATGCGAGAAAAAGTCGAATGTGTCCACAATCTCGCAATGCTGCCCGGTATCCTGATTTCCAGCCTGCAAGTATATGCAAACAACGTAGGGCACCGTTTTACTGGCTACGGTCGCAAAGTACTCGCAAATTCGTTTTCGCATGTTCAGCTGTCCGCAAACATTCGGTTGACTGCACGTGCGTGCACGCGAGCTTGTGCGTGTGGGAGGAGGGAGGGAGGGAGTGAGGGAGGGGGGAGGATGGCACGCCGGAGATTTCACGCACAATCTAAGAGACGGCTGCAGCCCCATCTGCTAGAATAACGCATTGTCTCATACTAGGCTCTACCTTCAGTGACTGACGTACACCTCGGTTCCAAAAGTTGCAAAAAATTCACTCTGATGGCGCCCTGAGTACAAGATTATTGTACTCCTCGTATCGGATTAATGGATCCACGATAACTTCCCTAACTTGAGCTGCATATGAGCAAACTAGCAACTTCGCAGAATGAGTTTCCAGCGCTCTCTTTGTTCATATGTATGGACATCAAATGTTGCAGGCTAGACTCGTTCAAATTGTGCGTCAACATGTCCTTATATCATGTCACTTAAAAAAAAAGCAGACGCGGAACATATCTTACGTCGCAATTTTTGTATCCAATGTATCACTGTAGGACACTGTATCCTTTGTTGCTAAATTGCTCGTTGGCAGTGCAGCCGTAAAGACCATCACGGACATGCTGCAAATGATGGAGGAGCACTTCCCCGAGTGTCTAGAGAAGTGTATTATTATAAACGGTGAGTACGCCCACAAGTATGCCGAAACGTGGCTTGTTTTTCACGTTGGCTTTTGCCCTGCTCTCTTTCTTTGTTACCTATCAACTAATTTGATACAAAATATCGTGATTTGGGAGCTACGGCTATATGAACGTCATTGATTGCGCGGCAAGATACTTAGTAACTAATTGCCAAATAAGGGCTAGCAGATTAATTAAATACAAACATTAGGTAGCGGCAAACACGTCTCTTCTTAGCTACCTGGTGTGTCACTATTGCGCAGCGGAAAGCCTATAGGAGGAGACAACCAAGAGGTCTGTTTGCTGGCTGCCAACTTCAATACTTATTGCGTGAAGATTTTTGGTGTTTTCGTGGCTCCTTTCGCATACGTGTACCATGACTTTATTAAAGCTTTCACTTGTTAGCTAAAGATTCCATTCTCCTAGGAAACATGTTGCAATAAAATAACAGGTCGCAGCTTTCTGTCTTCAGTGATCTTTGGTTCAGTTCTTTAAATATTGAACAGCAGGCACGTAAGTTCGTACATGTATAATGTAGGCGTGTTCACATACTATACTGTCATTGTGTAAGCGATTCGTGCACTTGTGCACTACTTGATGTGCGCCGGCTTAAGAAACCTTTGATATTGTCCCTGTGGATCCTCTCACAGTTACTCCCAGTGCTCACTCTCTCTCTTTTTCTCTTTCTATTCCCCTTTCCCCCACTCCCAGTGTAGGGCAGCAAACTGGGTGCTCGTATGGTTGACCTCCCTGCCTTTCCTGTCTTTGCTCTCTCTCTCTCTCTTGATTCTCATCATCCACGAACAGGCTGCGCTAGCTTTAGGGCAGCTGACAGGACATTAGTTCTTGAGCAGCAATCAACTTATTAATGAACTGCAATCTGCTCATCGAATAAAACCTTGTTTTCAATTGGAATTCGCCACCTTTAGTCATTTAACAGCATAGACTTTGTAAGCATCCATAAAGCTTATATACCGTGAAAGGAACCGAGTCCTTAAGAGAAAAATCTTTTAGTGATATCGGCATTGCTTGCGACAAGCTCATGGACTGCCTCGCGCAGCGCCCAACTTTTTCCCCGTCATGTGGAAGCTGATACGGCCCTTCTTGACGCAGAGGACGACAGACAAAGTTGAAATCTTCGCAAAAGGTGAGTTTAACGATACCCACACTGGTTTCTGCCTAGGTCTGCGGTATCAGGGGGACACAATAACGGCAATACCTGCGCTTCAGGTTAAAACCATTATAGTGATAACGTGTGAAGAATTCGTTTTCATTCCGTCGTCGATTACTGCCGACATGCATCATGAGGGTCTGCCGACATTTACATATACATGTCTGCTAACGAGCTTCATCAGCCACTTTCACACTAACGTTAGTCATGTACTAAAGGGACGTCAATAGGAGTGGAAATGTCGATCGCCGTATGTGCTTCTGGGAGCTTCCTACTAAATATTCCTTGGAGACACAAAAGAATAATTCATTTAGTGGCTAAAGGATTATCGTCTACGTCATCTCACTTGCCGCGCCCGAGCAACGGCGACGAATAGGTATCGCACAGACTCGATCCTTCGTAAGAACTTTCACAAGGACCACGTTGACTACTTTCAGATATAAAACATCGGGCCATCAGTTACTGCTATGCGTTACGCGATGAGGGCTTAAAACATTACACAGATCTTTCCAAAACAAAAAGTGTAGTCCTTGCTTGTAAAAATTATGCTGTGACTGAGTGATAGAATGGAACCGCAAACAGCAACACAGTTTAATAAATTTTACGTCAGAATATATCAGCCTGGTCCCCACCATGCACTAATTCATAGTCAGGGCGAGAACTTATTGACGTTTTTTTTTAACAAAGATGCAGAAATGCGGCAGTGCTATTGGTGTAGTTACTTTTTAGGCGGTCGCCTTTAAGCGCCAGCTTTTACTCGGGGCCAACTCCGATTCTTCTATTCAAATACACACATGTAAAAAGTGGTAGTGCTTTTAGGGGACAACCGCTGGACCTATCTCAGTAAACATTCATTTAAAAAAAACAAAAATTAAATTTTCGATTAATGCGTTGAATTTTTTTTAGGTTCCCCAATATTGCTAACTTTCATGCAAGAATTGAACACGTAGTTTAGAAATCAGTAACTACGCAACAAAAAACATATATAGCAGTTCCGTAAACTGCATCTGTTTGGGTATCTAATGTGGGCAAATCTGATATATGAATTAACAACTTACGGGAAACGTTTGCAACGTTTACAAAAGCTTAACAGAAATCCTACTCACACATTGGTGGTATATTTCATAGCACTTTACATTACATCATTTTTTGCGCTTTAGATATATCATAAGGGCAGTTTACAGAATTGTGATGACTTTCTTATTGCTGAGCTACTAAGTTGTGAACCTAATATTTCGAATTTCTGAAATTTTGTAATTCTCAGCGCTTCCTGTAAAAATATTGACAGCAGAAATAAGAAATCCGCTTTTCACAGTCAGTATATTTCAACTTTTCCCTTTAAACGCAGAGGGTCATTAATATTTTTGAGTAGTCGCCGAGAAAGAACGATTTCTTCGTTTCGTGTATTTTAATACGAGCTCCCGAGCTAATGATTCCTCTTAAAAGTGGGCATTGCTTCGTGGATTCCATCGCAGCTGACGCCTGGAAGGAGCGACTGGTGGACATCGTTGGCGCGGCCTCCCTTCCCGCTCACTGGGGAGGAGACATGGTCGGCCCTGACGGAGATCCACGCTGCAGGCACATGGTCAGTGCTCCTGACTACTGACAGGCACAGGCCAGTAAAATTCACATGCATGCGGGAACTAACATGCTGTGTCATTAACAAGTAATGATAGACGTACGTTGTAAGGCGAGCTGGGGCGAGTTGAACATCTTAGATTTTTGCAACGAATACAATAGCCAACTCAGTTTTCGTTCTTGTCTTCGTATTTTTTTTTTCGCTGATAGCTAACGTTAACCAACTAGCGTTACTCACATCTGAGTCATTAACGAAATTGAAGGGAAGCCAACCACGAATTTGTGAACAAACCCGTTTTTGAGACCCCGCGTCTAAGTATGAATTCGCGCCTCCCACGCAATGTCAAGAGCAGTTAGCTATACCCGACAAGAACACTTGTAATCGATATCTCCAGGTTTCAGAAAAAGCGCTTTCGTCGTCTTTGCTGCTCTTTTTTACATGGCTTCATCCTCGAGCACAAGCAGCTGTTCTTACAATGCTCATTTTAATACACGGTTCGCGCACTATCAACTCAACAGTTGACGAATTTTAACACCTTAATGGCAGTCAAGTGGAAAGAGATCGCAGAGCCCACTTAAACTCTCACAGAATAAGAACCAAGTGCGTCCAGCGGGCTGTGACTCGTTAAATCAAATAACGTTAATATCTAAGCATGCGCACTCTCGCACACAGCCTTGGTGTCTTTTAGTGACGCATTCGAAGAAACCTCGAAACAGTGCTAAGATCTGGTAGGATACACCTGAATAATACAAAGCAAAGGAAGGCGAATGACGAACAGCTCAAAGGCTCCATCCCCGCGCTAATTACATGAATGTATAACTATAATCGCAGATGCTCAAGAGAAGCGCCACCAAAGGAATCTCAGCTTCGTAGTTTCGCGCTACGCTCAGGTGGTTGAGAATTTTACCTTTTCGTGCAAATGTATGCTGAAGCAGTGTTTTGACAAAAAGACCATACTGATACATGTGGAAGTTTCTTAGTAAGGTTATTTTAGGCATATGTTATCAAAATTAGGCGCTTTTAAGTATAGCGTCGTGTTACTAAGACAAGAACGAACATCCAAAGACAATAAACCGATGAATGTTCATGAATTGTCACGGCATAGACCTTTGCGCCAACATATCAGCAGATTCTTCGCGCTTTGCTTGAATGCGTATTCATATCTTGTCGCCACGTACACTGCTGTTATTGCCTTTTTTATGGCTGGTTTTAACGCTACAAAGCAATAGCGGAAACTATGAGAGACGCCGCAATGGAGGCATGTGGATTCATTTCCATCTACTATATACAAGTCTTTAGCTTGCGACCATAGATCGGGGCTCGAGCGTTTCTGCATTCCTCACGCATCAGAATGCGAGCGCCATAGCCAAGAATCGAATCCCAATGAGCACGTGCTTATAGCTGTAGGTCGCCGGAGCCACTTAAGGTCTGCGGCAGTCGCGCCTTATTCTAAGCCTACGGTGTCGTTGACGCGCAGAAGCTAGACTGTAACTCTCTAGCATTACGTGTGCGTAAACCTTAAGCTCTCTCATGTCAAGTTAATGGTTCCCGTGTGCAGGTCAACTACGGCGGTCGCTTCGAAGAAAGCCCAGATCGGCCGACATGCTCCCTGTTCGATGAGCCGGGCGCCAAGAAGCAGATCATAGGTCGGCGGGACCGCTGGGAGCTGCAGGTGAACGTGTCGTGCGCGGGAGTGCAGCTCAGCTGGCGTTTCCAGACGGCCGCGGGAGATGTGGCCTTCGGATTGCGCATGTGCGATGGAGAATCTCTGCTGCCTCTCCGACGCATTGACGCAAGCGGTCTCATTCCCCAGGAAGGCAGCTGGCAGTGCGCGCGGGCCGGAACATGTACGAGCTTCCAAGTCTGCTGAAAAGTTGTTCCGTTTCTGAGGACCGGGGCCCGTGTTCGCAAAACCTTTCTTACGTTGGTCGTTTACTCCGATGTTCGGGCGCTTATTGTTTGTGAGGCACACTGGAATGGTAACCCACAGGAACGACGAGGTGATGGCCGATTGCGAACCACGCTTCCATAGGAGAAAGAGAACGCAAGAAAAGGCTGGGAGGTTAACTAGACGGACGTCCAGTTCACTACCCTGGACTGTGGAAAGAGAATCACGTGTGATTAACCGACAGATGATGCAGTTGCTCACGGACATCAGAAACATTTGGCCACTGTCATGTCCTCACTATCAAGCGCGCTTCAGAAAGATATTTACGAACTCCTACACCGCATGGAGTGCACCCCCCCCCCCCTCCCTACTGTGACTCCGCTAGAGTTCCTCAGTTTCTAACGAAATACCGCTTATAACGACGTATAGTGCCTGTCCCGATGCCTTAAACATAACGACGGTCTACTATGTCATGCTGCGGCTAAAAGCCTGTTTTCTCTCCGCGCATGTTAATAAGTCGTGTCGCTGTAGCGGGTAGCTGTGTTGCAGTATCGACGTATTCCAAATGTGGGTCGTCTTTCTGTGTCTCGTGCAGACGTGCTCCAGTTCGACAACTCCTACAGCTGGATGACGGACAAGAAACTGGCCTACGTCGTCGAAGTGCAGACGTCGGATGAGAGCCACGTGCCTTAGGATGTACCAAATAAATACATGTATTTTGTACAGTGGTTAACTGGACTCTAAGGAGAATAGTAAGGCTGTACTGGTCAATTACCCTTCTGAAATAGCAAAACTAAAGACGAGAACTCGCTAGCATATCAGGAGAGAAAGCTCGCAACGCCAGGAATGGCACTAAAGCAGGACAGGTGGCAACGCCACCTCGAAGTTGTCGCACCAGCCAGCTCCCTATGACGTCATTCTGACAGAGACTGCTCGGGCTCAGTTAATTGTTAATCAATAAAAACGGATTACATTGTGTTTTAATCTAACCCAAGACTCCGCCTTTTTCTAGCGCTAAATCTGCCCAAATACCGACAAGCCCGAAACCTCAACTTACGATATCGTAATTTTTGTTTGCGGCCCCCCTTACTTAGTAAAACTAGGGATAAAGATTAACTAATTCACTCACTCACTGGATTTTACGTCTCGAAACAGCACGGTATAAGGCAAGCTATTTTTTCACGCGTTAGATTAACATGCAATGACGGTGTTGAACCGCGGCACCACACAAGCGTGGTTTCCATGGACGATCGTCTAACCAGGATGTCGGGATGAACAATGAAGTGCTGTATCTCTCCAACACCTCTCCGATCGTGAATTTTCTATTTCGATGCCAATGAGTGAATTATAATTAATTATTTAAGCTCATACATAAACAATCACACAGAGAAACAGAGAAGGGGCTAGGAAGTGTCTCCTGAAAGGAACAGAACACCACGCCCGCCTGCTTCGAGAGGAGAGAAAAAAAAGGGAGGGAAAGAGGAAGGCGCGCTACCACACATCACGTCATGCAAACACTATGTGCACTATACACAGACGAGAGTCTGGACCGGTGGTTGAGAGGAATTATAGCACAACTTTGTGAGCCTTCTAGATCAAGTTTCCGCACGACCTTTCGGAAATAAATAATTGATGGCGTATCGGGAAATAATTCCTGAATGAACCAATAAACAAACAAACGAACATACACAGCGTATCGGGACGTCTACGGTTTCCCGAATGTCACATCCGTGACGTAGGTGAAGCAAATGCTGAGCTAGATGGCACCGTACGATCAGCAAATAAAGTTGGTAGGGGCACAGATGCCGGAAATAAGACGTTTATTTTTTAACTGTCAGTTTCTTGAGTGCACGACCAGAAAACGCTCAATCTGACTAGTTCTCCTTGTTAGGCGAAAGTTCGCGTGTTATCGGGCACAGAGAGTACGACACGAACTTCAATCCTGATATAGAGGCTTCATCGCTACCATGTCACCGTATCTATATGAAACTTGCGGTGATGGCAAACGCTTCGAGCAACAAGCGCGCCCAAATAAATGTAAATAAACGCGGCATTTTTTTTCTTTACACACGTGTGTTACTTCGCAATTACTCATCCAGTGCTCCTACAGCAACTTTATTGCTCACATTTGAAAAAACGCACTCGAGCAGGCTCAGCACTTTGCGAAGCGTGCTTGTTGTATCGGCACAGGACATACAAAATAACGAAAGTAGAAATGAGCTCGCGATACAACGATGCTCTAGAACAGGATTTTGAATTCGTAAACGAACTGAAATGTTTGGTTAAGCTGACCTGCCAAATCTCTCCGTTCCACTTGTTGAGTCAAGCGGAGGCGGACGTCTGTTAAAAGGTGGGGATGTCGATGGCACATAGGCAGGATTGTTCGCAACGTTGTTTTTTCTGTTACCGACGAAGTGGCGGCTGCAGATTCTTGAGTTTTCGCTTGGTCACCACGGTCCTCCATCAGGGCTACGCAACACAATTACAGAAGAACAAAACTGTCGCACTTTCTCATGCGAGCCGCTGTGTTGTGGGGAATGCAAGTAATCCGATTACCCAACAGGTTGAACGGCCCGTATGCAGCGCTTTCGCCTTTCCCCTTCATACGATCGCGATGGAAATCGGTGAAATTGAACGTTTTTATTCCGTCCTTCACGTTCATGGCAATTTACAGCACAACAGTAGCGTCGATTGCGGCGTTTCTTCGTAGCGCGCGGAGCTATCGCGGTTGCCGTCGTTTCCGCCATCAGTCTGAAGAGTGAGCCAGCAAGCGCTTAATGGCACTTAGGCGGCGCGTCCGACTAGCGTAGAAATTCATAGCTCTCTGTTTGGGTGTTAAATGCGCAAAACACTCGTAATATGGACCAAAATCTAGTTAAATCGTTGTTTCGCAGTCGCTAGCTGCATAGGCAACTCGGCAAGGGAGCCGGGCTTCGCACCACTCAATTACTGCGTCTTCGCACCCGCAGGTGGCGCTACGCGTTTTGCAAAACTCCCGAGTCTGACGTCCATTCTGGCTCCGTCGCAAGCCGAAAAGCCGACAGGAGAGGGTGGCGGATACGTCGTGCATCAAGGTGGCGAAACGGTCCCTATAGTCAACATGATGTTAATGCGACCGGGCCCCAAACGTGACAGTGGAAATCAACCCGATGGTTGCTCGAAGTTGGAGCTTGAGGTGAAGCTACGTCGAAAGGCAGTGTACAGACTGTCAAAATTTCGCGCATTAACTGACTGCTACAATACTGTCACGTGGTAGTGACTGTGAAGAAAGCAGCCAAACTGAGAAAGACGAAACTAGCGTTTGTTGGGCGAACTTGTGCCCTCAAAAACAGGCTACACTCAAAGAACGGCGACAGCGGCGAACACAGTCGGCGATCGTCGAAAATCTGATCAACGGGTCGAGCGCGTCGGCTTTTATACATCAAGCGTCGAACGTTCCAGACTAATCGCCGGGACCCGCGTGCCTTCCACAAAGTTCTACATCATTCGCACCGCGCACACATTCGATCAGATTACACAAGGTTCGGTCACAGACAGCGGAGGAGGTCGGTAACATTACAGAAACTTCCCACACATGCAAGCGCGTCCTGCGCTGTGCGATAACATTTGTTAGGCGGTGAAACGTGTCGCCCGATGAAGACATAATATATAATAATATTTGGGGTTTTACGCGCCAAAACCACTTTCTGATTATGAGGCACGCCGTAGTGGAGGACTCCGGAAATTTTGACCACCTGGGGTTCTTTAACGTGCACCTAAATCTAAGCACACGGGTGTTTTCGCATTTCGCCCCCATCGAAATGCGGCCGCCGTGGCCGGGATTCGATCCCGCGACCTCGTGCTCAGCAGCCCAACACCATAGCCACTGAGCAACCACGGCGGGTCGATGAAGACAAGTACACCTGTCAATATTAAGTGCCCTTTTTCGCTTCAAAGAAATGTACCCGGCCTACTTCTGGCGAACAACTGAACGATTCACCTCGAGACCAGCGCGAGTCGCGGAAACACCTTGCCTTGCTTTCGTTTTCGTTTAGGTTAACTACGGCGGACAGTTCGAGGAAGGCTTCTACCACGAGGCGAATTCTCTTTTCGGCGAGAGCGGCGCCCAGCAGCTGATCATCGGACGCCGCGACAGGTGGTAGTTGCCGATCAGCGTGTCCAAGGTGGGCGCCCGGCTCACTTGGTGCTTCCAGACGGCCTCTGGAGACCTGGCCTTTGGACTCCGCACGAGCTGCACGCTATGTTCCTCGAGGAGGAAGCTCGCAGTGCGACACACCTGGAACATGTACGTGCCAGCTCCCTGCTGCAGTCCTTGTTTGCATTCGTGGGAGTAGGTAATGACAAGAACACTCAAGAAATCGGGTACAACCGTTTCTAACTATTTGATTTGGCCAACAGCCCCAACGTCTGTATTAGGTTACTTGACCAAACTAAATTTCTCCTAAGCTTTAGGTTAAGGGTGACCTTGAAATCAAGGGCTCAATACCTATATCCACTAAGGCCGCATTACGATGCGGAGTGAGGAGGGGGCATGGACGTACACGCTCATGTACCTTGAACTGGGAGCGCGTTATGCAATCTACACACGATCTACGAAATAAGTAAACCAGAAGGCTAGCCGCGTGGCATCTGATAGTGAAAGTAGGCCTCCGCGCCCATACCTGCCAACTTTGCCTTTCGCGAATCCACCTCCGCCTTGCATATTCCAGGAAATTGAACACGTACATCAGTGAAACGCAGTCGAATGCTTTGCTATGGCAAACTTGCATGCTGTGCTCGGCGAACGTGCCGTTATATAGGCACCACTATTTTGTTTGCGGTTGACTGCTACGCGTACGGTGATATTGCAGCGACGATCGTTGTTGTTATCAGTGTCCTTCTGAAACGTGTTTTCATGTGTTTGCTGCAGACGTGCTCGAGTTCGACAACACCCACGGCTGGCTAAGCGGCAAGACGCTCGCCTACACGGTGGACCTGCGTGCACCTGAAGAGAGCGCTTGATGGGCAGACGGGCTCCAACGGGACTGATGCGAGCAACATGAAATAAAGAGCACCGCAATACATATTTATTAAATCACACCAATTTCTTTGTAAGCCTGAAAGCCGAAGAATTGGTGGGTTTCGAAGCCTGGCTCCAAAGTGGAACATCTTCGTTGTTGAAAATGAAAATGACGCCATCCGCTAGGCAGAACTGACGATGAATTTTCGGTAACAAGAGACAAGGCAATTTGAGAAAGAAGGCATCAAGAATTAAATTTACTGGACCGTGTAAGTATTGTGGTCTCTTAGGACAGAGATACAAAAAAAATTTTGCATGTGAAACGTGTGCGTGTGTGCGCGTGTGCGTGTTTTAGCGCACAATGTTTAAAAAACCCGCCTGTATTGGAGAGCGAAATCGTAATGCTTGAACTGGATTGCTCGAAGCAATGGGCTTTGCTCGCATGTGAAATCAAAATACCTAATCGATTAATTAAACAACTAATTAACCTTTTTAATTAGTCAGCTTGCGGCACCTGTTGCAATTCGTGAGTGTTTAACGGGTCATTTTGCAAGTCATTTCAAGTTGGAGTTAATACTGAGGACGAGATCAGTTTCGAGATATGCGCCCTCAAACTTGCGAGAAAATACGCTGTTCCACTCACTTCGTCTGGGTAATCTTGTCTTACGCACTGAAACATGAAATCACTGGGCCGCCAAAGTATCTTGTCGCCAACTTCAGGAATTACTATCTCGAAACTGGTATCATCGTAAAAATTGGTTCCAAGTGGATATAGCTTCTGAACTCTCCGCCTACAATTCGTAAATTGCTGTATGTGTCATAAAGTAATTAATTGGAAAATTGGTTAGCAATATATTTAATTACCCGATCATGCATTTCGACTTTTCCTGCAAGTCATGTCCACCTCTTTGAGTAATCCAGTTCAATGACTAGAAATGTAGTATTTGCCACATGCGATTTTTTAAGATGTACGATTTTGAAAGAAAGATATCCTGGTACATCCGCAAATACATCCACCGAAATAGCTAACTGACCTAACAAAAAGAACCAAGCAGTCGGGCTGCCGCGCAAAACTCAAGAAAGTAGGCAAACAAAGTTTAGCAGAGAACTTTTTGATATTGTTGACTGACTGTTCTTGCGATTTTCTGTGCTGCATTTTGTCAAAAATTCTGAGACAATATTTTTTTTTTTTTTTGCCAAGTGACGAGCAGAAGCTGGTTCCACTTAAAGTCGCCAACTTCTCCCATTGCATCGCGTCAATAACAATAAATAAGCTCAGATTTAAACTAAACCTAAAAATTCTCAACTAACATAAACAAAGCATTACAAGAGAAACAAAGAAATAAAACCTGTTGAATTATGCCCCAGATACTCTATGCTACGGGTGCTAATGGATGTGTAGCGTCAATATTTGTGTGCTTGTGACTTGTATTCGTGTGGCTAGGGCGTGTTCATATTTTCTTCTTGCTTTCTTCCTTTCTACATTTAAAATTAAAGAAGGAAGAACTCACTCTGTTCTTTTATTTATCTTGTCTTTTTATCCCCTTTCTTCGCGCTCAGAAAAGTCGGGAAGAAACAACAGTGGTTAAGCACATTGCATTTACCTTGAGAGCGCAGATCTTGTCTTGTCTTGTCTTGTGTCCTCAACAGTGGCGCGTAGCCACTATGGGGGATTGGCCAAGAAGCAGGCGGTTTTCCGTATGGTTAGAAGTATAGAGAAACTAGATTTGATTAGGGGAGCGTGGGCCGATAGAACTGTAATTTAGAATTGCAATAAAAATATCGTTAAGAATTTTTTGAAAAATAAGTTAACGTAAAGAAATGATATAATATAAACTATGGATAATTGTACAAAATCAGCAAGGTACTCTTTTTGTATCTCTAATAAAATTGTAAACTGCAACTTAACGTTACAGAGCAAACACCTAAGACGAACCACAAAAGGAAGACACGACACACACTGGCGCTGAATAGTCAGCGCCAGTGTGTGTCGTGTCTTCCTTTTGTGGATCGTCTTAGGTGTTTGCGCTGTAACGTTAAGTTCATAAGTATGTACCAACTAGGCCCAAATGAAGTTTTACTGTAAACTGCAAGAAAAGCATCCCTGCGGCTGGATCCCAGTGAAGTCGCCCCAAAAGAAAGAATGCTTGGAGAGGTTATTGATAGGCCAAGTTTGGTAAATGAGTATTCTAATAGTTTTCTTTGTCTTAGAAAGCGGCGGCATGAGAGAAAATAATGTTCGATAGCTTCAGGTGCACTGCAAAAAGAACGTAGAACGGACATAGCGGGACCAATTAAACCTGTGTAAGTAAAAACTTAGAGGAGGTATACGACATCTCAATTTTGTAAAAGATACTTCCAATTGCCTTGTAGGACACCAATTAATATTCTATGGAAAGCCAAGATGGTGGAATTCAGAACACGGTGTTAGCATGGATATTGCTGTGTTTTGAGATATAGCGAAATATGATATGTTTTACATATGTTTTTGTCTCTCAACATATCACGAAATGAAAACACGTATACCGCTGCGCTCAAGTTTCGCATTAGGTAGTATCGTAATCGTCAAAAATCCGGAAGAAGCAAAATCAAGAACGTTCCCACCGCGGCTCCAGGCAGCCGCGAAGAGCTACGACCGAAACGAACAGCTGTGGACCACCCAGCAGGTCCTCGGGGCGTTCGAAAGGCAGGGACCCAGCGAGCCGGCAACGGCGAGCGGCGACCCGCGCCGAGTAACGGCGACTTCGTAGATGACGTAGGCCCTCGTCGGGGCGCGCGAGCGCCCAACTGCAGGCACAAATAAAGTTGGCTTCAATCCAATCCAATCGTTAGGGAATTTCTTACCGTCAGAATGCAGAAGACGGTCGCTTGCAAGCCGAAATCATTATCCAGCATAAATACCAGCTCGGTGTTTTTCGAACTAGCTAAATAATAATAATTCTTCCGTCCCAGAACTCCTTTACCGCGACAGCAGCAGGCTCTCCCGGCATACATCGTTATCTTGCTTGTTTGCTTGCCTGCTTGCTTCTCATACATCTCTTTACACTGTTGTTGTCTTTTTAGCTATGGCTCGTATTCACATGGGCAGAGTGACCATGGGTTCCCATGGGAACTGCACTATGATTGACTCTATTTTTGTGCTAATTTCATGGTACATAATGCTAAGTTAAAGAAACGCAACGTAAATAACGAAAAGTTGAACAGGCCGATTTTCGATGAAGCCACCATGAGGAAAGTCAACAAATAAAATGCGTGTTTACAACTCTAGAAACAATATGTTTAACGTGCCTGCCTCACCGCAGCAAAGATGTAGTCGTGCACAAAGTCGCAGTCTTTCTTTCCTGCTTATCGCTGGCTGATCACACCGAAATATCAGATGAGAAGAGCAGTGAGACAATACGCGAGAGCGGTAGCTCTGCGTATATCATTCTTTTGGAAGCATACTTTCGCCAATAGAGGAGAAAATTGTGCCGTGACTCTACATCTCCTTGTGAAGCACAGAGATTCTATCGCGTACCTCCGCCTCCTCCTGTAAAGTTTTAATGGTGGAACTCGACACAATAAAAGTGTAATCGATACCTCGCACTCTCGATATTCTCAATAGCAGCTTCTTCTTGGTGATGCTCACAATGTCGTCTTCGTCCGCTATAATATTGCCCGCTGGGCCCTCTGAAATGCGCTGACAGATGCCACACCTTTCAGACTTTGGGTGGTTTGGTTACTTTATCGATCGATGCATCGATTGATTACTTTATTTATCTATTAATTGATTGATTGGAAATTGGAAATGTAGACAACAAGTACAGTGCGTCGCCGCCTCTTAAAACGGTAAATTAGAATGAATGAAGGGTGCCGATAGCTGTAGAAAATCACCCGGAAATTGCCAGGCACGCTGTTGTGCGACAGCTCAAAGGCCAACGCGTCCAGCTCCCAACCGCATCTTGTCGCAAGTGCAGGAGCTCAAGCTGCGACGGTAGACACCACGGGTACAGCCATGCTTTTTTTAGCCGTATATAGTGAGGGTAAGGATGATAAGGTGGCCGGACTATACGTAACTGAAAGTACGGACAAAGCAATCTCAGCTGCGAACTCTTGAACTGGTGTCGCAGTTAAACGGTGAATAGGATTTTGCATGCGGCCCCTTTTGCACGGTCGCCGCCCAACTCAGCGTGCTCTGCACAGACAAATAGTTTGCTAAATGTAGAAACTGCTCCCGTGATCAGCCGTTGCTCGCTGCCATGCTTTCAGCGATAAAGAGCGCTCGAGTGGCTGCTTTCTTTCTTTCGAGCAGCGGACAATATTCGGGTATTTATGAAGCGCACAATCACTCCATTGTTCTGGTATGAGAAGACGTGCATCCACAAGTGGCGTTTGTCCCGATACACTTGGCAACGAGCGTCACAGGTCGCGTCATATCAGCTCGCTTAGTGGATTCGTCTCAATAGAAAACGTTTGTTTGGACAATTGGAGATGACATTGAAAAGAAAGTCTGCTTTAGAGGAGTTCACTGACGTTTTGTAACGTTATTGTGGGCTATAGGATGCGCTTAGAATAATTTGGCGCTATTATGTGGAACCAAGTATTGCAGTTAAAATATTATGACAACCTCCTGCTGTTCGCCACTTAATGATTTTGTTTCATGCGTGCTCGGGAGTTACGAATGTCAAAGCATGTACAAAATTGTAGATTCCACACACTGTTGGAAAGGACGTTATGTGGCGCATTGTGCAAGTAGCTGGCTGTCCAGCATTGTTTAGGCTTCCGCAAAGCGTTATGAAGTGGGCCAACGTGTTTGTGTAAATTGATTACACCTTACTCTCTTATAAACCTATAATGAAAGAAAATTTAATTTCTTCCCTGCAACGGCACTGACACACAGTGACTGGAAGTTGGACAGAAACCGAATTGCGAAAAACGTTTCGAAAGCCCTTGCTTTATGCACCATAACTCGTGTTCTTGCTCTTCGATACTTATTCTCAAGCCAGAAATGCTCACCAAGCCTACGTGTTTTCTTACACGGCGCCGACTACGCGAGTGGGAGTTTAGAAAAATGCCACTTTGCTGCGGCATCGCCACGTCTAGGCGACACAAAACTCAGTTCTAGTTACATACTCGGGCAGCTTGCGAACACAGCGATGCCAACCGAACTGGCTTTTGAAACGCTGAGGAATAAGGGAAAAACGGGAATCTGACGTCGTTCGGAAAGGCAGTTTAAGCCCCCTTCGCACATGACACCTTCTTTACACTCCTCCTCAGTAGATGGTGTTCAAGCCCCAACCGTTCCAAAGTGGGCCTCACGCCATTATAGACACAGCCATAGAAACACAACCATGAGGGTTCCCGACGCTTTCTAGACAACAAAAAAGCTAGGCCTATCACAGACTCGACTCACGGATCTAAACCAGTGCTTTCACTTCAAAAGCACGCCGCGTCAACGTCCACCCACACACATCACGTGCCTGCTCGCTTTAAAGGACCTTGTTTTGAATACATGGATCGTCAGCTGATTGTCACGATTGCAAGCTTCCTTGCACGGTAGACGTAGAAAGCTTACAGATCACCGGCTCTGAGAAAACGCTGCACTACCGAGCACTTAGTGACTTTAACCAGTTAAACTAGTAAAGAGACGAAAGACAGTGCACATGGGAAGTAGCACACAGTACGGGCGCTCTCTCGTTATTGTTTCTTACCACTGTTATTGTATCTTTTGCGATGTTTTCTTTTAGGAGAAGCATACTAAACAACTCGCCGAATTTCACATTTTGCAACACTATAGTTATCCCACATCCTGGACAGGCCGGAAATCTGAGCCCATATTCGCACTAAAACTCTTACACTAGAATTGCCCCAAATAAAAAAAAACATACCACGTCAATCCTAATGCTGGACGTAATATTAGGAAAGATAACCAGCCAATGGAAAATAGCACTTCCGAATGAAAACCTTTGTGAATTCGGCCTCAGAGATCCAGGCTGGACGTGCCTGGGGAGCAGAAGTACTCATCATCTTCTCAGATCCTCTGCTCGGTAAAGAACGTTTGACTTTGAGAGCACCGACAGGCAAGGGCTTCAATCTTCCCCCAGTAAGTTTTCCCTGTCTCAAAAACTCGAAGCCGGAGATGGGAGAGGGAGGCGGAGCAGGAGCGATGAACTTATCAGCCTCATGTGGGTAATCGGTCCGCATGGAGTGGACAGGTGGAAAGGCAATCGGCGAAGCAGCATCTAAGCTCAGTTGTTATGTCAGCAGCGCACGCGGAAAGGGCTCGCCGCAACCTTGACAACGTCGTTTAGCGTCGAAGCCAACGAGCGCTCGCAGTCAGTCGATCGACCGCCGCGGTGGAGCGCGGGCTCGCAGCAGCTGCAGCAATGAGCGGATACCTGGGCGACTTGAGCGCACGTCAGCAGGCTGCTCTCGACAAGGTAGGACTGAACAATAACAGATCAAGCTTTATATATATATATATATATATATATATATATATATATATATATATATATATATATATATATATATATACGAATAGTAAAGGGAAAGCTAGACAGGTTAACCAGACCACAGGGAATTCGATCGGTTTGCTAACCTACACGGGGAGGGGGAAAGTACAAAGAGTGGAAGTAGAAAAGTAGAAGGGAAGTGGGATGAGCGAGAAGAGAGAAATATTCGTTGAAACACTGAAATGGTGGTAAGAATAAACACCTTATGAATACAGAATAACGCTTCGTGCAATTGCGTCGTGTCCATCCTTCAGTTGGACAACCATTTGACTAATGCGCGGTGAGGAGAAAATTGTATAAGCCTCGCCGTTTTTCGCCGCAGCTTTAACTATACTGGCCGATGCGCAGCCGGACCTTGACGAGATTCAGTGCGCAAGCAGGTGTTCGGAAAGTTTTATTTGTGTGTGCGTGCGAACGTCGCAACGTGTGTATTTATTGACAATTTCTTGTTGGTTGTTCTCCACACGTAAAGCTTTCGTGATTGCGAAATTGGAGGGACAGTTTTCTTTTTACAGACTTGACGAGGGTTCTGACTCCCAAACAGTATCTTTTAACGGGCTTTAAAGTTTTCATAAACGGGTATTTTTTGTATTCCGTTCAGATGTGCGATACGCCGCATTTGTCGCGCTTTTGCGTGAGTGCATGTAAACCCGCACGTGCTCTTATATATATATATATATATATATATATATATATATATATATATATATATATATATATATATATATATATATATATATATATATATATATATATATATATATATATAGTGTGTGTGTGTGTGTTTAGGGTCAACGACCTGGAAGAACTGCTTAATAGCTAGCCAGGAAAGTCGTAGCCACTCGGCCACCGCGTCTATGACTATGGCCTTCCGGAGCCCGTAAAAGCCGCGTGTTCAATTTTCGGCCACGGTTGCCATGTATGTGTAGGCGCGAAATGCAAGCACACCCTTGTACCGACATTAAAGTGGTCATTAAAGAATGCCAAGTGGTCGAAATTGCCCGCAAGTGGTTTATACGGCATTGGAGGCCCAACTTTTGCTTTTGGAATAATAAACCCTTACACTAGTTTTCATTAACACTGTCAACTATTCCTTTTTTGTAGACTAATGATAAAACCCCCTCGAGGGGCCCACCAAAATGAAGCAGTTCTCGCGTGAGGACATGGCGAACAGCTAGTTTTCATAAACGAAAACTTGTTGCTCTTGAAGAGTTTTTGGGAGCTAGTCATGTTGACGGGGGGTTAAATATTAGGCTAAGAAATGCATGCACATTTCTCCAGGTTAAAATTACGTTCTGTTCAGGAATGGCGTTTTATGGAGTTTTGGTCGGAAACTGATTTTTACCAATTTGTCTCTCCTGGTGCGTCCTGAGCATTTGTAGGGTGTCTAAATTTTCTAGTGTCGGTGGCATTTTGATTTCATTTCTGTGTAGTAATATTTCATGCTTTGGCGATTTATTGTCATGTCACTTTACCTATTTGCTTTACTTTTGTTATTGTATGCGACTTGCCGTGTATTTTTACGTGAAAATGAATAGCCGGCCCGATCTCTTGGACGCCACCTTATTTTTCATGTCGATGAGAACTGCATTTGTCACTCGTACTAACATCGCCTAAAGAAACCATCACAAAACAACGAAGTGTTGCAGCATCTACGGTTCACTCTCACGGTTCGCATGTGCTAACCGCTAGCCTTTGCTTCAAAGCCCTTACGATTCCTTTAAGTGATTTGTTTCCACTGTATACGACAGCATTCGCACCAATCTGTAACTTTGGCTTCAGCGACAGCAGCTGGAGGACCTAGTGCAAAGGAATACCCAGGTCACTGTCATATTTTTCCCTCTAGCACTGCATATATTAGGCATGTACGTGCAGCCTTCGCTCTGAGTGGCAAGTTGCTCTTGTTTTTTTTTTTTGTGTGTGTGTGTGTTTGTTTTCACGACACGTGGATACGATGACATCTGTGCGCGCCATGCAAACATAAACGAAAGCAGGGAATAAAGTTAGAGAAACATTTTCCCGTTAGAGGAGCAAATAAAATTTGATCGCTACCTGCCCCACCCGAAGGAGGCAGAAAGAAAAAAAGTCGATGCGGCCTAACCATGTTTCGGTATGAAAGGAGCAGCGTGCCTTGCGAGAAGGATGTGTAGACGGTTTCTAAATCTTTCACACTGCGATGTGCTGCAGATTTCATCGACGATCATGCTCCTCGAGGACCGTGGTGGACATTTTAGAGCAAGCGCATTTGTTTCTTTTTTTTTTGCTAACAAAACGTGGTAAATCTTTGCATACAACATGCGTGACCTTGTATAAACGCGTCACAGACTGACAACACGATGAGCAACGCGCAACGAATTTCTGTTCGTTGTCAAGGATAGCTCATATAGCCACTACAAGGGATTTGCCGAGATGTGTTAGCGGAATCGGAAGGGAAGGCTGGCAACAGAGGAGAGGGAGATGGCGGCCGCGAAGGAAGGCAGTCGTCACGCTGCCTTAAACTCCTTTTTTCGTTCATTTATCTATTAAAGAGCGCCTTTCTTTAAAATCTGTGCGTCTGCGAAGAAATTCCTAACAGATGCAGGTTGTTCTCCAAGTGTTCTTATTTATAGACTGTAACTGAGAAAACCCCGAGGGCACCTAAGCACTTCTTGTGAGTTGCGAATGCGAAAGCCTTAATGTCCACACTCTAAGAAAAGTTTACACCCTCTGAGTCGTATCTTGCCACACAACAATGTCTTGTCCTGTCTTGTCCGCATTTCCTTTCTTTAACGCTGCGAGCCCGGTACTTCCCAGTAACGAACGGCATTCGCGTTATTGGCATAACATAGCATTGCCGAGAGGAAAATAGCGGGCGCGGCGTTATCAAGAAAGGAAACTCAAGCAAGGCACATGAGAATTATTGTTGTGTGGCAGATATACACCCCAAAAGGTGTAAACTTTTTTTTTAAGTGCAATTGAGTGCCGCCGAGAGGCCCTTCGTGATAGGCCCTTAAAACAGTTGCACCCTTCGGGGTGTATATTCGTCTCACAACAACAATCGTCATTTGCCTTGCTTGCGCTTCCTTTCTCGAAAACTCGGCGCTCGCTACTTTCCTGCCAAGAATGCGGTGTCACGCCGATAACGCGCAAGCCGTTCGTGACTTCGAAGTACCGGGCTCGCAGTGTTAAAGAACAAAAATGCGGGCAAGACTGATGGCGATTATCGTTGTGGGACAAGACAAGCCCGATAGGACATAAAAATTCTTAAGAGCGCACGAACTCCTCGCGGGCAAGCGAGCACGCTGAGGCGCTTGACACGTCATGATTTGGCCTTACCGAGGCGCCGTTAGAACACAGGCGAGAGCTTGCGCGGATACGGGCTTCCGAGCGCGAAGGTGACGTGGCGTCGCGTCGACGCCCTCTCTCCTCTCGCAAAACCTGGCGCGCTAGCACAGCAGCAGGTGCGCCCTTTCGCCCGCTCTGGTCCCTCAACCTCTCTCCTCAGCGTAGGGTAGCAAACCGCATCTTCCCATCTGGTTAACCTCCCTGCCTTTCCCCTTTCTTCTGTCTCTCTCTCTCTCTGCTCCGTCGAGGCGCAGTCATGACGTGGCGTTGCAGCCAACGGGAATTCAGCTGCCGTTTCGCTGCTACGGACGACAGACGCCGGCTTTTCGCTCAATGGGTAATTTGACGTGATGAGCATCAGATGATTGACTGTGCTGAAGATGGGATGTCAATGTTCCATGCCTTAACACATGTAAAACAAGTATGATCCGAGATTATAAACACCTACTCAGGCTTGTATACGAGATGGAAATAAAGAAAGAAAAAGAAGAGCTGTGATTTATCGATTAGAGGTTCAAGCTTATGTGCTTAGAAGGCCAGGGTTCAAAACCGACCATCGTATATTATTATTTATTTGTGTTATTTATTTGTACTCGCGAATGACGAAATCTAGTCTCCCAAGTTGCTCATCGACGGCCAGAAAGGGACAAACGGAATTGTGGAGGCAAGAGCAAAAGAAAGCTTTAGCTTTATATATGTCATCGGCTTGCGCAGCAACTTCATATGCCAAGCAGGCGGCGCTGGCTATTTCGGGGTAATAAGGCTACGGCGTGCCTATCCTGTTTGTGCGCCGATTTTATGACAGATGGTATGACACATTGGTCTATGGATAGTGATTTAGATTGTGTCGTATTGACAACCGTCACAATGATGGTCCATGGAGTGCCCGTTATCAATTAAGTAAATAAGATTGAAGTGCATCACTGCAGTGACAACTCCTGAACGTCAGACGTACTACTTCACAACATATCCTTAAGAGCCCAAAATACCACCGATAGGCATCTAAGTTAATGCATCGCACTAAGTACGCTTTTGAAGAAGTAGTGATGAATTGCCAAAATTCTTGCAAAATAATTTAAACTACCGTACTTTGAGTATAATTTTCATGGGATGCATACAAGTCTGCTCTTCCTACATGGTTATAACAGGAGAATGCCAGCAAACTTCGAAGTAGAAAAAATCGAGAAGCAGACAGACAAAGTGACAGGAAGGTGGCTGGTCACTTTGTCTATGTTTGCTTCTCGATTTTTTCTACTTTCAAGTTTGCTGACATTCTCCTATTATAACCATGTACCAACTAGCCCAACAAGTCGCTCTCATGAGCTCTTCCTGCAACATAACGCACGTAACTTCCTCACATCGCTAAAGAAATATACTTTTCAGGTTGTTCCGGATGCACTTACTCTTACATGGTGTCGTTTCTGAAGGCGAAAATACTTCTTGCATTTCGAAAGATGTAAATTTGACTGCCATGGCCAGCCACTGATACCGAGCTCCGGAACTCGGTGAATGTATCTACAGGAGCATAGAGTGTCCTGCTGTTTAAAGTCGCTTTCTAAGGAAGCTTTGCAGAACTGCTGCGCATGACACTGTCGTCAGGCGGCAAGAGGAAAGTTTCTTGAGTCTTCAGGCAAAGCTGCCACGTGACTTGGCGCTTTGTATTTGCGGCTAAGTGATAGTGGCGGAAGCTTTGGCAGCGGCACACGCACTTCTTACATCGAGCTAAGCTTAAACGTGCGCCGCTAGATTAGTGCAGAAGCAATCCAGCAAACGCCTTTTTTTCACCCGCTCGAAGCTAACGTTGCAGGGTCATCGATGAGGCGCGATGAGCTTTTCTTTTTTTAATCTCTGCTGTCTCTCTAGTTATCAATTACGGGCTTAGTGCAACCAATCTTTTTACTTACCCTGGCCTTTTATTTTCAGTGTATCAGAGGACAATATTCTGTACCGGTCCCGTCAAGAACGTCTCTTCTTGATACTAACAATATAAGATGTCCAGAGAGTATGAACTTTATTTTGCCGTAGCATCGGACAAACTACGGCAGTCGGTACATTATTTAGCCTTATCACAGTACGAAACTCCATATTGCAGAAAGGAAAGCTAACAGATTTCAAACATAATTTTTAATTTATTCAAACAACTTCTAACGTTCTATATCACTGTATTTACTGTTATAGTGTAATGCACCTAACTCAGCCAATTTTTATCTTTTTCCTTTTTTCTGCAAAATTGCGCTGGTGTTTTTTCGCTTATTCAACACTGTACATTTGCAGTTTTTCATAGGTAACAGTTTATTCAAAGCCACATGCTGTATTTCCATCATTTGCATGTTACAACATTTAAGAGGGCTTTATAAATACAAGTTTCATGTGTTGTAACGGCTGTTAACCTTAAATCATTTTTTGCATCATGCACAGGAGGTCGGAATTCAATTTATACTTACGGTACCGCCTTCTGCATAAACATATCTTGTTACTCCTACTTCACGACTGCGATCAATAAACTGATTCTGATTCTAATACAACTAGTAGTGTAAAGCTTCGAGATTACCAAGTAGCGAAGAAAAGGGAAATTTCAGAAGTTGCTAAATAGTTATCATTTTCGCTAATTTCGATTATGTTGTTAATGCCCAGAATACAGGATAAGTTGTACCACTGAGCTGTCCTGGGATCTTATCGGCTATCAACACTACTCAGGTTTTAGGGACGGAACGCACAAAGAGTCTTGTAGCTGTTCTGAACAAGCTAGCCTTCTTGATACTCGTTGCAGAGATAAAATATAACATGGAGTTCTCAGCAAAACCTTTTCCACAATCATTATAAACTGGTGTTGTTGATTAATGCAGCCGTGTCCGCATAACGGCCAGTGAACATATCCACCCTTGCGGGTTACATTTTGAAACTAGCGAATTAGGCGTCCGGGTGCACTCCCCAGGCGATAAAACCCGAACACTACCCGGTAATGGGTTCGGGAGCGCCTGTACCCATCTCTTTCTTTTTTTTTTTTTCGGTGGGTGCGAGGGGTGGGTTTCGAACTGTCCGCCTACCGCTGTCGTGGCGGTCGCCCTATACATTATGCCACGACTGCGGTATTAAACTGGTGTTAAGCATGCGAATCACAATAAATGAAACTTTACATCAGTGGTGAAGTTGTCAGCCAATTATTTTTATTGGAGCAAGCCAAACTGCTTCCATTCTTGATCTTAGCACTAACGGCTATGCGAAATCGGTACAAGCGTGTTGACACAAGCTTCTCGCCCCCCCCCCCTTTTTTTTTTTCGTGTGCTCCCTCCCGTCCATGGCACTTTTCCTTGCTTTCGTTTTTTTTATTTCTTTTTTTGAGTTGGCCTTTCGAGAAGTAGCCAGCTAAATGGCAAATTTGTTTTAATATATCAGATAGCCGTCAGATATGTTTGCCGAACAACCTGACAAGTATCATCCGTGCATCGACCTCAATTGCAAATAATTGAAATGTTTAGTAATTTTACGCATGTTGATTGCCATACGAAGCTAACGGGGGCAAAAGAAGCATATTTTGTTATTTATGGTACAGGGATGCCCATGTCCTTACGTATGTTTCGACTCGCACTCTCTCTCTTCTTAGCTTCAAGAGCGTCTGCTTCATTCTTTTGTTCAGAACTCAGTTTTAATATTTATTCCCTCACTGAAGCCTTGATGATGATGATGATTGAATTTTATCGGTGCAAGAGCCAAAATTGGCCAAAGAGTGCCTCAGTGAAGCCTTCAATGACACAACAAAAAAAATGACACGGCTGGAAGGTCTCTGTTTTAAAGCAAGTTGCTTTGTCAAGAGAGTAGGCAATTTACGCTGTCGTTGCTTAATATCATAACATTTTTACCCGCCGTGGTGGCTTAGCGGCTGTGGTGTTGCGCTGCTACGCATGAGGTCGCGGAATCAAATTCTGGCCGCGGCGGCCGCATTTCGATGGGGGCGAAATACAAAAACGCCCGTGTTCCGTGCATTGTGGGTACTTTAAGGGTCCCCTGGTGGTCAAACTTAATCCGGAGTAACCCCACTACGGCATGCTTCGTAATGAAATCGTGGTTTTGGCACGTAAGACCCCAGAATTCTGTTAATATGATTTTGTCCAATCATATTAAAATACTGGTTAGGCTTGTGTAAACTTTTCCAATTGTTTCGAGGTTCATACTGTTCAAGCTGTTATTTATTAGGTCTATCAGCGAACTGTTCAACTAACCATCTAATCCGGGCTCCTGTCTTCTGTGCAGTTCCGCGAAGCCGTGGCAGACGTGAAAAAGCCTTCGCACACAGATGCCTTCCTGCTGCGCTGGCTACGGGGTGAGTGGGCGAATCGTCGCTACGGACATTCTCTTCACGAGTTTCATCACGCCAACACCGTCGAAAGGCGGTCTGTGCTGCGATAACGCGTTGCCCCATGCCTTCACTCACAACAATCATATCAATGCGTACTCATAAAAGCCGCGAGCTTCTCGCTGGTATCAAGCCTTTGCAGAATGTTCAGAAGTGTTTCGACGGGGGCTCCTTTGTATGTCATCACCGTATGGCGTGTGGGTACGGTAGGGACTTTGCTCAGGGTTCGTGTTTGTTCCGTATTTCCGTGTCAATGGTCCTGAGTGTGCCCCGTTAGCGATGCAACTATATGTCATACTGTATTAAGAATGGTGCATTGATATGGGTCTTTGAATGCGCGGGGGACCCTCTTCCCTTTCATTAACTCTACCCCTCCCTGTTCCCACGTGTACCTTACCTACAGCAAGGAGAAACCACATTAACATTTCTGCCTTTCTTCTTCGTCCTCAGAGTGTCTAATAACACTGGTCAGCTGCAAACACATATTGCATAGGTTAGGAGAGTCGTTTACAAACGGCGGTCGGCGGAACACGCGTCGCACCAGGTGCACTAAAGAGTGTCCACAGAGAATCCGGGACGAATATTCTTGAAGAGCAGACGTGGCCTAATGAAGCTTCCTTTACATGAACTCGACGCGAGCGGGTCGAGCTAGTCGTCGAGCTGATCGATCCCGACACGACTGCGTTTACATGCATTTTGGCATTTGGTTTGGGCCAGAGGACACACCGCGTCCATGTGAGTTGACCAGTTTCGCCTCGGCGCTCGCTCGGCGTGACACGCTAGCGTTTAGTTCAACTCGACGACTGGGTTTCTAACTCACAAGCCAACTAGACCCGACTTTGCTGCGCGCATGTAGACGTAATTTTAGGCGGAGCGTCTGAACAGGCATTTTGATTTGCCGAAGGGGGGTGCAAACGTTTCAGCTTGTAGGTATTCAAAGTTCGAAGCGCAACTGAAACATACAACGACAATTGCATTGTGAGCAAAGTCATATGTGCTCGATGGAGCGCGAAATCCAGCGCTTACTTGGAAAGTCTGCGTCACTGTGCATGTCAGGACAATGGGCGGCACGTCAAATCTGCCGCTATTGTTCTCTCCTGCAATGGCTCTGAATAATCTTCGTCTAACTACCGAGCAGACGACCAGAAAATCAGTGCCATTTCCTGGTAATTGGTCGAAAACTAATTAGATATGATACATATTGCAATTTACAAATTGTAGCGGGCGAGACTGGAAGGCATATACACTTGGAAAAAATTTTGCCGATGGTACCGTTGCTGAGATATGCGCCGTCAAACTTGTGGTAATAATGCACTATTTGATCCACCTAATTTCTGACGAAAAAGTCGATTTATGCTCTGAAGCACCAAAGTAACCGGAACGCCAATGCATTTCTCCGCAACGTTCAGGAATTAGTATCTCGAAACTGTTGTCATCCTGAGAGTTCATTTACTTCTCAACCTCGTGAATCTCAACCTCAACCTCGTGGCTAGAAATTGTAAATTTCAATATGTCCCGCAGGGTAATTAGTTAAAAACTTAATTAGTGATTGATATTTGGTAATTCGTTTAATATGCATTTCAATTTCCTTGTGCAATAGTACCTGTCTCTTCGAGCAGACCAGCTCACCAGCTTAACCAGCTTAATAGCAGACCAGCTTAATAGAATTAATGGAAATACAATCGAAAGGAAATGAAAGTGGATATACAGGGTGTCCCAGCTAACTTTAACCAGAGTTTAAAATATGGAAATGCCACGTATCTGGACAGAATAAAGGTAATGTTTGCCGCCGCTAGGAGATACTCAGATTATTTTTTTCATTCTATCTAAATACATAATTAGTCCTAACTCATTAATCATTTTTTCAGATACTTAAGTGAAAAGTGTCATTGAATAAATTGTAGAGCGACATGAAAAAATCCCGATACAGGTTTCTGTTGCTCAATACGAGCTACATAATAGTTTTTCCGAGCGTCAAAGAAGCCCGCGAACACACGCAAATTGCATCGAGCGGCCAGTCGCACGACAATTTTGCTTGCATTTGAGGGCTTCTCTCATGCTCGGAAACACAAGAGTGCAGATTTTTGGGCCAATTGGTTCGTTGCATCGATTGAAGTCATAGCGCTGGATTGACACGGACAACAAACACTACAGGACGTGCTTCTACGAAAAACACTTTTATGTGCTTATATCAAAAAGCACGTTATGTAGCACGTATTGAGCAATAGAAAGCTGTATGGGGAGTTTTTCATATTGCTATAGAATTTTCTCATTTACACTTCCCAGCTAATTATAATATTTGGGAGGTTGATTAGTTAAGACTAATTATCTAATTAGGCGGAATGAAAAAAAATTGTCTGTGTATTATAGAGCGACGGCAAACAATATGATATTTGTTCTCTCCAAATACGTGTAATTTGCATATTTTTAAACACTGGCTAAAGTTAGGTGGGACAACCTGTATATTGGTGCCATTGTTTGTTGGTCACTTATATGATTAATAAAAATCGGGCCCCCTCTGTTGCTACCTTCCTTCTCTTTAGCACACACACACACACACACACACACACACACACACACACACACACACACACACACACACACACACATTATATATATATATATATATATATATATATATATATATATATATATATATATATATATATATATATATATATATATATATATATATATATATCAACCGTTAAGGTGCGCCCAGTCCCATAGAAACATAATTGTGGCTATCATGGTTTCGTCCGAAAGAATGAGCCAATAAAGAGAAAGAAAAAAAAAACGCTACGACATGTTGTAGTTCGGGCAGACGGATGAGCTGCATCGCTCCATCTCTATTAACTCTCGGGGTCATGCATTCGGTAAGCCTCGTAAGGATGCTATAGCGATGCTTGCACAGATGTAGCCCTCATCAAAAGTTCAATAAGCTAGAAAGAAAGTTCTTTTGTCTTGCTCGTCTTTTGTCAGGTGGAAGGCACCTATGCGCGCGCTCTTGCGCACAGCGTTTTACTGGAATTTTGCTTCTTTTAACTGGTTTAAATTTACTTGCTGTGCGCGCGGTTTGAATAATTGCGTCAATGATACTTTGGCACAAAAGTCCGTCCTTCATTATACCTGTGCCCGAAGCGAATCATTCGCAGGACACAATTCCTCTCTCCAATCATAGCAAACACGTTGGTTGGAAATTGGTGAGCAAATTGGTATGCAAAATAACAGACTTTGACTCAATAGCGCGCGTCATATTTTACACGACAACGCAATTTTAACAGTCACAGCAAGAAAGTATCACAATTTCACATTTTTCTGCTGTGTTGCGTTCAATTGTGCTGCAACCCAATTACGTGTCTAATTTCTGCGCCTATGTACAAGTAAGATGCTTTATCCAGAAGTAGATTACTTTGAGCACATCTAACCGCCCATATAATTAACATATACAGAACATTAGATGATAGAACACAATGAAAAGATTTCATATTATTGCTACATTTGTATATTACAATAATTATTGCAAACACGATGTATGATTATTAATAGTTTGTGCTCCATACTATTGCATCTAACAAGTATTGTCAGCTACTATAATGCAACTGTATAATACATTATCTTTGGATTCCAAAACCGTACATTCATGCGAACTGTGTTCTTTTTCCTGTGTATTTTCATCGCATATGGCATGGCCCAACTAGCCCGAGAGTTTGATGTGTCCAAGGCGGAGCGTATGTACCGTAACGTGAGTACCAGTCTTTCTTCAAATGTCAGAATGCACAATCCTAGAGGCACCCACGGCCAAACAGATAGCTTGAATTCACTTAAACCAATTTCTTTTCTTGTACTGTTTTTTTTTCTCAGTTCAACCAGGTCATTTTCCATCTCCTGTAACAGATAGCGCTGTTCCGTCTTTTAAGGTGTATTTCTGAAGAGGCTAAAGTTACGCGTTCAAGAAATTGCAATGTCCAAATAATTGAAGAGCTCCCCAAATTAAACGTAAAACTTCGCTTTAAGGGGTACTGGCAGGATATTCTCGGCTATTCATTCGTCGCGTTAAATGCCTCTTAAAAGGCCTCTAATCCCCACATAAAGTTCTGACAAGCCTCGGAGCACTGTTGATAATTTTGATTTAGCAGCTTTCCTACAGCCAGTTTCAGTTCCATTTCCAGGAGGGTATTGGTCCTGACGTCATGACACATTACGTAGGATGTGGACTTCGCGGTGTTTTGACATTCACTGCGCTTCGCTTGGTCGCCTCATACGCTGCAACGTTCGCTCTCACAACGAGTAGCAGCATTCGAGACAGCCGAGTGAGCCAGAGCGAATGTCGAAACGTCGCAGTGTCCTCTTCCCACGTGATCACCAACTGTCCCATGATGTCACGGCACAGTATCATCGTGGGAAACGAAACCGAAACTGGCAGTGGAAAAGCTATCATGTTAAATTATTTACTGCACTCTGAGACTTGTCGCTGGTTTTTTTTTTTTTTTTTTTTAGGGTTTAGAGCTCTAGTACGTTCATTTGATGTCAAGAATGACTAGTGAAAAATATCATGTCAGTACCCCTTCAATTCTTTAAGGCGTGTGACGCAATTCTTAAATTGAAGCAGAGCAGCAGTAAAATCATGCCTGTTTAGCAGAAACCATAAAACTCCACTTTTTAGGTATCCGTCCAGGACATACTGTTCGTAGTACATTGGCATTCAAGTTAACATCTTCTTAAAGCGTGCGTTAAGAAGATCGAGACAGTTCTAACCGATGCGGCAATGCAGTTTTTGACAAAACTTTGTCAGTTTTTATCAGATTTTGCAGGCCACTTGATAACGTGTAACGTACTATCAGGACGTGCTGTTCAATGCACCTTCATCGTTTGGGTAACATATTTGCTTGAAATAATCGAGAACAAAAGGTCACTGGCCTCTCGCGCTCTAGAACAATATATCAAATAGGGAGGCAAGAAAGCTGGGCTGGCTGGCGCGTATTCCAGACTTGAGACATTGTGCAAGTGCTTACATTGGACAAGCGGGTCGGTGTTCGAACGATCGCGTGAGGGAACACAGGGCAGCTGTCAGTGTTTTAGTGACTGCTGTCCTTTCGGCTGACCACTGAGGTAGGTGCTCGTGCGACGCTCGGTTTCAAAGCAATCGTGTGCTCCGACGGCTCCAAGAGACGGGTCGATCACAAAGAAATATTTAAAGCGTTTTTTCATAAAAGAGCATTGGTGTACGGAAAATAACCTGCGCATCGATTTGTTCCGGTAGCGTCTGTGGAAGTGTGAAGGAAAGGGAAACAAAAATTGAAAGTTGCTCCTGCGCGTTAGGGCTCCACGAATCTTCATGAATCCTATGTATGTATGCATCAGTGCTGCGCAAAAGTTCCGTTGAAATGCAGAGTCGTGTGCTCCTCGTTCTCTTTCCGCGTTTTCTTAGCGCTAGTTCACAATGTCTCAAGTCTGAAGCAATGTCCCCAGCATCATGCTTGTGCGCACATTTTATTTTATTTCTTGTACATATATATAGTATGTTCTGTTTCAGACGAATTAGTCTTTTCTCTGTGACAGGATAGATAGCATGCTGCACACCAGATAATCTCTTTCCCTCTGGTTTCCTTCGTTGTTTCTTGAAACTTTTGCTTTTAAGAAATAACTGGATAATATATATATCTGATTCTGGAATCACGTAAAATCTGTTGAGATACACATGTTCATCATTGCTGTTTCTTTTCCTAACGTTTCCTTACGCCGTTATTCTTGACTCACAGGACCTCGAATGGCGTAAGGAAAATGGGGTCGACGACATATTTAGCAGCTACAAGATACCGGAGGTACATATTCTGCTATTATATATAGTTGCATGCATATAGTGGCCGATGTACCTAAATTTACTGTGCGATACCTTGGTGAACCAGCTAGTGCGTTTCTGTCCGCGTTCTTGAGTCCATGCTCTCCATGTTTCTTTGTGGGATTTGTGCTTATACGAGCATGCAGTCAGTAGTGCTAGCTGCAACCAATCGCTCATGATCTTCGCTTTCTGATTCTAAACGGGACCGTTCAATCTACGCTTGTCCCCGTAATCAAGCTTTGGCGCATCTCAATAGGATCTGTTAGTATCGAGACATACGCCACTTATGGAGCTGTTGCCAGCGATAATATTTCTTTGATACAGCTACAACATTTGTCTTTGTGGCTGTACATGCATTCTTATCTTGCGATTTACGAATTGGTTGTTAGATATTCCACGTAATCAGCGACAATGCTTTTATTAAATGTGGTTAAATGAAATGAGACCCCGCATCTTACTTATCAGCCATATAGTTTCATTACTTTAGCAACGATCCCATTTTCAATTAGCGTCCGAAAAGTGTACAGCACGCTCATTTCCCTGCCCATGAGAGATCGTTGCTACCCGTCAACTGTACGTAAATGAAGTTAAATGGTATATCTAAAAAAATTAAGAGTAAAAATATAGATCTAGCCGCTGGCTGCTTCCTGAGCTATACAGTCTGTTAGCTAAAGTGTGGTTAATCAACGTGCTTACGTTACCGCAGCTGGTGAAGGAGAATTTCCCAGGCGCAATACTTCACCCGTGCAAGGATGGACGGCCGACGTGGCTTATTCCAGCAGGAATCGACATGAAAGGTGACTCTCGACCTTAAAGGGACACTAAAGGTTACTACGAAGTTAAAGTGATAAAGCAATGCTCTAGAACCTCTAAGGCTTCAATATAATCGCGAACAGAGCTTTAGTAACCGAGAAATAGAGGTAAATGCATGACACGATTTGAGACCCCCCAGCGACATTCCAGTACTAGCCCGATGACGAAGGCACCACTCATCATAATTTATGTCACCAGTACTCGACTACTGGTATTAAAAATACCATTTCATTAGATTATAAGACGGAAAAAAATGGTACATGTCTACTTCTATTCGACTCTAAAAAAAATAACATTTTGACGTTACCCTTGAGTAGTATGGGTGGTCGAAAGGTTTCGTTTACGCTCGACTCTGCGCGCTCGACTCTTCGCCGCGCGCGCTTTGGAGTTTCAGTTGTTTCATTATCGCGTCGTGCAGCGCTGGTTCGGCTGGCTCGCGAAACTTGCATTTGGAACAAGCAGCGAGAATGCCACGTCCATGTGATGTCGTGGGATGCGCGAACGGTCCGCGGAACTTGGCCAAGGGCAGTTGCAGCGGCGAATCCAACGTTACTTATCACTGTGTGCCAACGAGTGAACCTCTCCGTTCGAAGTGGTTAAGTGCCGTACCTCTGCCACAGAGCGTTGGCAAAGAGCCCAAAAATCCCATAGTGTGCTCGCTGCACTTTCGTACAGAGGATTACCAGTTCAACGCCGACTTACTGAAGTCATGTGGAGTGCCTTTCAAAGCAATGCTTTGCCATAGCTCTGTTCCGTCGGTCTTGCCTGCATAATCCGAACCGCAAGAACAAATGCAGGTCGAAGACGGGGCGGTGAGTGCGGCATTTGGTTTTCACGAAGGAAAAGCTACAAATATGCGAATATGTACAGCCATGACATACAGTTGCCGTCGTAGTAGTACGCAACGACGCAGGCAGCGCGAGCCCCCAGCAGCAGGTCACGTTCATCAGTGCTTAAATCGCTGAAGTCGAGCCCAGCATCGCGAGCCAGTGTGTCGTTGTCAGGGTCGTCCATTGCAACGAGCGTTGAAGTTGGCGTCAGAAAATAAAGCAGCAGCTTATCGTCGCATGCTTTCCCTTCCACTAACCACCATAGTTCCGCTTTCGCGCTGCTGTCGGCTATGTCTTGGCTCGATTTCTGGCCGCGCGTTTGCGTTTTGCGCAGAAAAGGCGCGTCGCCGTCTGCGGGTGCTGTTTTACTCACCGACAACACAACGTCACTATGAGACCATGACGTCACCACTCCTCGATCGGAGGGCGGGCGATATGAACTGCGCTATAGGTACGCGGACACTCCAGAACGCATTTTCTCTCAAAATAAGTTTCTTCTTCGCATGAAACAAGCGTTTCGAGGTTTCTCAGATGGTATTTCAACAGTCCACGTTGACTTAATATTAACCTTTAGTGTCCCTTTAACCTTTTTGAATGTGACGCTACGGTTCTAAGCTCGGGGAGGGATGCAGGTAACTAAACCTACCGGCTAAACGGATTAATTATTTATGGCAACTTTGACACTTTTCTGCCTGCAAGCCCACAGTGAAATTAAAAGCACCTCCTACCTAACGGGTAATACAAATATGATAAAATATAATTGTAGTAAACTTACAATTCAACAAAACTATTACTTATACTTTCAACTCATATTCCCTTTTTGTTGTTCGAGTGCCCTCTTGATTAGAGTTAGATTATTGTTATCTCCTACGTATTTGTATCGCTACTATACCGGTCTTCACCTGTGCTTGCCCGTTTGTAAGCTGTAAGTATTTTGTGTCAGTACAGTGCTGCACAAACAGAACCTGCATGTATCTTCTGTCATATCGTGTGCCGTTACACAACAAAAAGTTAACTCGGCAGAAATAATTTATAAGCTCCAAAAACGGCGACTGATGTGTTCGCGACACAGAGAAAGCTAGTTTGCAATCTATTGGCGCTGATGTACCGTAAACTGAAACCTCGGTGTTAACAATACTGGCATTGAAGACTCGGTTGGCATCGACAAGATGACGTGCATAGGAGAGCGAAACGTCAGCGCAAAAGGAATCGCGCCACGCGCGCGATTTGCCCGTATTGTCATTAGTTTGACTGCATTGCCCCACTCGTGTCAATGAGACACGATGTTGAGCTTGTTTGTGTGGCACCTTCTACTTCGTTGTAGGGCAGGCAGAACGACACGCCCACAGAAAGGCACGCAAGAGAAACACTCAGCGACGTGTGTTTGTCTAATGTGCCTGTCCGTGTCCCTACATGTGGTTCTGCCCGCGCTACAACATATAGTACAAGACGGCACTGAACTTCTCTGCGTTCGTTCAGCTGACTCGAATCCTAATTACAACATTATTCGCCTTATGACGTCACTTTGTGCATCGTGCAGCATTCGTGGCGGCCCTGACCCCAGCCGTTGTGCAGCGCCACTGCATCTACATGCTGGAATATGCGGAATCACTGAAACGATCCGCGTCAAAAGAGGTGAGCCAAGACTAATGACCTTCACGACAGACTCTAAGAATGCCCCCTAAGCGCTTTGTTTGTGCTTGTCTCTTTTCTTTCTATCTCCTCCTTCCACTCTGTTTCTCTTTTTATCCCCCTTAACCATTCCCCCTGCGAGGGGTAGCCAACCGCACAGCAAATACCTCTGGTTAACCTCCCTGCCTTTCTCTGCATTATCTTATCTCTCTCTCTCTCTCTCTCTCTGCGAGTAACCAAACTCTCTGCAATTATTGTGTGTGATGGGCCTTTTCAACTGCAGAACTCTATAATGACTCTAAGAAAAATAATCATTGCAATATATGAGTTATAATGGAGCTTTTCGCATTTATTTAACTCTTCCGTCTCTCTCGCTTCCTCACCTTATTACTTCAAATGGATATTTCTCCGTGATATTAATTGAAAGCTAAAGTGCACATCTTTCTCTCCATATATGTTTATATGCTTCCTCTCATTTCTTTTTGTTTTCTTTTTTTTAGGCAGCAGCTGAAATGGAGACCCACTACCTGGTTATTGACGTAGACAATTTCAGCCTTCGTCAGGTCTACAGCTGGCAGGGTAAGTAGCAGCGGAGGTTGCCAGATGCCAGTAGAATCTTCGCTCCAAGTGCTGCGTTTCTTTCTTTCTTTGTGCGTGCGTGCATATGCGGACTCCATATACTCGACGGCAATACAGTACGAACCGTGGAACGCGAGAAAAAGCCCAATATGTCCGCAGCCTCGCAATGCTGCCTGGTAACCTGATTTCCAGTACGTAAGCATATGCAAACAATGTAGTGCACGGCTTTGCTGGCTACGGTCGCAAATTACTCGCAAATTCGTTTTCTGATGTTCAGCTGTCCGTAAACATTCGGCTGACTGTACGTGCTTGCACGACAGTTTGTGCGTACAGCGGGAAGGAGGGAGGGGGAGGATGGCGCGCCGGATATTGCACGCGCAATCTAAAAGACGGCTGCAGCCCCATCTGCTAGAATAACGGATTGTCTCATACTAGACTCTATCTTCAATGATTCGCGTACACGTCCGCTCCAACAGTTGCAATAAGTTCACTCTGATTGCGCCCTGAGTACAAGATCATTGTACTCCTCGTATAGGATCAATGGATCCACGAAAACTTCCCTAACTTGAGCTGCATACGAGCTAACTAGCAACTTCGCAAAATGAGTTTCCAGCGCTCTCTTTGTTCATTTGTATAGACAGGAAATGTTGTAGGCTGGACTCATTTCAAGAGCTGAGGATAAGCCGGTGCCTTAAATTGTGTGTCAACATCTCCTTATAACATATCACTTAAACAAAAGCAGACGCGGAATACATGTCGCAATTTTTGTAGCTGTCAGGACACTGTATCCTTTGTTGCTAAATTGCTCGTTGGCAGTGCAGCCGTAAAGACCATCACGGACATGCTGCAAATGATGGAGGACCACTTCCCCGAGTGTCTAGAGAAGTGTATTATGATAAACGGTGAGTACGCCCACAAGTATGCCAAACCTGGCGTGTTTTTGACGTTGTCTTTTTGCTCTCCTCTCTTTCTCTGTTATCTATACACTCATTTGATACCCAATATTGTGATTTCGGAGCTGCGGCTCCATGAACATCACTGAATGCGCGACAAGGCGCTTAGCAACTAATTACCAAAGAAGGGCTAGCGGAGTCATTAAATACAAACAGTAGGTAGCGGCAAACACGCCTCTTCTTAGCTACCTGGTGTGTGGCTAAATAGCAGTGGAAAGCCTATATGAGAGGACACAAGCAAGAGGTCTGTTTGCTGGCTGCCAACTTCAGTACTTATTGCGCGAAGATTTTTGGTGTTTTCGTGGCTCCTTTCGCATACGTGTACCATGACTTTATTAAAGCTTTCACTTGTTAGCTAGAGATACCATTCTCCTAGGAAACTTGTTGAAACAGAAGAACAGGTCGCGCAGCTCTGTGCCTTCAGTGATCTTTGGCTCAGTTGTGGACATATTAAATAGCAGGCATGTAACTTCGTACATGTATAATTTCAGGCGTGTTCACATACTATACTGTCATTGTGTAAGCGATTCGTGCACTTGTGCACTGCTTGAAGTGCGCCGGCTTAAGAGACCGTTTATAATGTCCCTGTGCATCCTCCCACATGCACTCAGTGCTCATTCTCTCTCCTTTCCTCTTTCTATTCCCCTGTCCCCAACCCCCAGTGTAGGGCAGCAAACCGGGTGCTCGTCTGGTTGACCTCCCTGCCTTTCCTGTCTTTGCTCTCTCTCTCTCTCTCTCTCTCTCTCTCTCTCTCTCTCTCTCTCTCTCTCTCTCTCTCTCTCTCTCTCTCTCTCTCTCTCTCTCTCTCTCTCTCTCTATTCTGATCATCCACGCACAGGCTGCGCTAGCTTTAGGGCAGCTGACAGGACCGCAGCTCTTGAGCTGTAATCAACTGATTCATGAACTGCAACCTGCTCATCGAATAAACCCTTGCTTTTCGATTGGAATTTGGCCACTCTCTGTCGTTTAACAGCATAGACCTTGTAAGCAACCATAAAACTTGCAAACCATGCAAGGAACCGAGTCCTTACTAGAAAAACGTTTTAGTGATATCGACATTGCATGCGGCAAGCTCGCTCATGAACTGCCTCGCGCAGCGCCCCACTTTTTCCCCATCATGTGGAAGCTGATACGGCCCTTCTTGACGCAGAGGACGACCGACAAAGTTGAAATTTTCGCAAAAGGTGAGTCACAACGATATCCATGCTGGGTTCCGTCTAGGTCTGCGGTATCAGGGAGCTACAATAACCGCAATACCTGCGCAACAGGCTAAAATCCTTATACGTGATAACTTTTGACGAGTTTGTTTTCATTCCGTCGTCGTTTACTGCCGACGTCTATCATGAAGGCCTGCCGCCATTTACATGTGGATGTCTGCCTAACAAGCCTCATCAGCCACTTTCATACTAACGTTAGTCGTGTACTACAGGGACGTCAGTAGGAGTGGAAATATCGATCGTTGTATGTGCTTCTTGGAGCTTCCTACTAAATATTCCAACAGAAAGCGCACTTACAGACACAAAATAATGATTCAGTTAGTGACAAAAGGGTTGTCACGTCATGTTCACCTATCGTGCCCGAGCAATGGCGACGAATCAGTAGCGATCATTAGTAAGAACTTTCACCACAAGGTCCACCTTGACTACTTTCAGATATAATTCATCGGGCCATCAAGTACTACTATGCGTCATCCGATAAGCGCCTACAACATCACACAGATCTTTCCAAAACAAAAAGTGTAGTTCTTGCGTGTAAAAATATATGCTGTGGTTGAGTGATAGGATGGCACCGCAAATAGTAACACAGTTTAATAAACGTTATGTCGGAATACATCAACCTGGTCACTACCATGCACTAAATCATAGTCAGGGCAAGAACTTATTGACGTTTTTTGAACCAAGATACAGAAATGCGGCAGTGATATTGGTGTAGTTACTTGTTAGGCGGTCGCCTTTAAGAGGAAGGTTGTGCTCGGGGCCAACTCCGATTCCGCTATTCAAATACACACATGTAAAAAGGGGAAGTGCTTTAAGGAGGTAACCGCTGGACCTGTCTGAGTAAACTTTGTTGCACTTGAAGAAAAGAAAACATGTTAAATTTAGGATTAATGCTTGGAATTTTTTTTTCAAGTTACCCAAAACTGCTAACTTTCAAGAAAGATTGGAACACATAGTCTACAAATCAGTAACTATGCGCCAAAAAACATTTACATATATGTAAACTGCATCTGTTAGAGCATCTAAAGTGGGCAAACCTGATATATCAATTAACAACTTACCGGAAATGTTTGCAATGTTTACAAAGGTTTCGCAGAAATCCTACTCATAAATTGGTGGTATATTTCATAGCACTGTATACTACATGAATTTTTCCGCTTTACATATGTCATAAGGGCAGTTTATAGAATTGTGATAAATTTCTTATTTGTTGAGTTACAAAGTTGTGAACTTGATACTCTTAATTTTTGAAATTTTCCAATTCTCAGCACTTCCTGCAAAAATATTAACAGCATAAACAAGAAATCCGCATTTCACAGTGGGTAAACTTCAACTTTTCCCTTTAAATGCAGAGGGTCATCAATATGTTGCAGTAGACACCGAGAAAAAAACGATTTCTCTCTTTCATGCGTTTTAATAAGAGCTCCAGAGCTGATGATTGCTCCTAAAAGTGGGCATTGCTTCGTGGATTCAATCGTAGCTGACGCCTGGAAGGAGCGACTGGTGGACATCGTTGGCTCAGCCTCCCTTCCCGCCCACTGGGGAGGAGACATGGTCGGTCCTGACGGAGACCCACGATGCAGGCACTTGGTCAGTGCTCCTGACTACTCTTTGCGCAGGCCAGTAAGATTCACGTATACGCCGGAGCTAACCTGCTGTGTCATTAACGAGTAATAGTAGACGTACGTTGTAAGACGAGCTGGTGCGAGTTGCCTATGTTAGCTTTCAGCAACGAATACAATAGCGAACCGAGTTGTCATCGTTCTTGTCTTCGTATTTTTTTTAGCTGAAACCTAACGTTTACCAACCACTGTTACGTATGAGTCGTTAACGAAATTGAAGGGAAGCCAATCACGAATTTGTGAACAACTCTACGTCTAAGTATGAATTCGCTCCTCCTACGCAATGTCCAGAGGAGCTAAACGTGTCAAGAACGCTTGTAATCAACATCTCCATGTTTCAGTAAAAGCGATTTCGTCTACTTTCCTGCTGTCTTTACAATGCCTGTTTTAATACATGGTTCGCGCATCATGATCTGAACACTTGACAAATTTTAGCAGCCTAATAGCAGTTAAGTAGAGAGAGGTCGCATGGCCCACCTAAACACTGACAGCGTAAGAACCAACTGCGTCCCACGGGCTGTGATTTCTTGAATAAAATTACCTTAATATCTAAGCATGCACACTCTGGCACACAGACTTGGTGTCTTTTAGTGACGCACTCGAAGAAACTTCGACAACAATAGTAAGATCTGGTAAAATACACCGGAATAATCCAATGCAACGGAAGCTGAATGACAGACGGCTCGAAGGCACCATTAACGCGCAAATTATCTGAAGGAATAACTATAATCGCAGATGCTCAAGAAAAGCGCCACCAAAGGAATCTAAGCTTTCCAGCTTCGCGCTCAGCTCAGGTGATTGACAATTTTTACCTTTTCGTGCAAATTTATACTCAAGCAGTGTTTCGACAAAAGACCATATTGCTATATGTGAAAGTTTCTTAGTAAGGTTAATTTAAGCATATGTAATACAAAAACAGCTGTTGTAAGTATTGCGTCGTGTTACTAAGAAAAGAACGAACATCCAAAAATGAATGTTAGTGAATTGTCACGGCCCAGAGCTTTGCACCAACATAAAAGTATAGTCTGCGCGATTTGGTTGAATGCGTAGTCATATTCTGCCACCACGTACACGGCTGTTATTGCCTTTCATGATTGGTTTTAACGTCAGAAAACAACAACGGAAACTATGAGAGACTCCGCAGTGCACGCATGCGGGTTCATTTCCATCTCCTATACAGGTCTTTAACTTGCGACCATAGCTCGGTACTCGAGCGTTCCTGCCTTACTCGCGCATCAGAATGCGATCACCATAGCCAAGAAGCAAATCCCTTTGAGCACGAGCTTATAGCGTAGATCGCCGGGACCCCTTAAGCGCTGCAGCAGTCGCGTCTACGTCTACGGTATCATTGATACGCAGAAGCTAGAATGTAACTCTCTAGAAATGCTTGTGCCCGTAAACCTTAAGCTCTGTCATTTCATCTTAATGGTTCCCGTGTGCAGGTCAACTATGGCGGTCGCTTCGAAGAAGGCCCAGATCGGCCGACATGGTCTCTGTTCGACGAGCCGGACGCCAAGAAGCAGACCATAGGTCGGCGGGACCGCTGGGAGCTGCAGGTGAACGTGTCGTGCGCGGGAGTGCAGCTCAGCTGGCGTTTCCAGACGGCCGCGGGAGATGTGGCCTTCGGATTACGCATGTGCGATGGAGAATCTCTGCTGCCTCTCCGACGCATCGACGCAAGCGGTCAGATTCCCCAGGAAGGCAGCTGGCACTGCGCGCGGGCCGGAACATGTACGATATCTTCCAACTCCACTGAAAAGTTGTTCCGTTTCTGAGGACCGGGGCCCGTGCTCGCAGAACCTCTCTTACGTTGTTCGTTTACTCTTTATCTCGTGTTTTATCCGATGTTCGTGCGCTTACCGTTCGTGAGGCACATTGGAATGGTAGCGACAGGAACCACGCGGTGATGGCCGATCGCGAACCGTGCTTCCATTAGAGAAAGAGAAAGCAAGAAAAGGCTGGGAGGTTAAATAGACGGACGTCCGGTTCGCTACCCTGAACGGTGGAAAGAGAATGAGGGATTGAAAGAAAGAAGGAGAAGGTAAAGGAGAAAGACGAGTGAGTTCACGTGCACAGTAACCGACACAGTAGATTTATAAGCGCCCTCGAAGGTCATTTCGCTTGAGGTCATGAGAGCGTACGTAACTTTGTGGGTTGATGATGGCTGAGTTTACGCACCCAGAATGTTTGCTTCTGTAAAAGGTCGGCCATCTAACTAGCTGAGCACGCTCCGAAGAGACGTCCAACGTCAGTATCTTCAAACGAGAAGCTTTGTCACTGCGAGCCCAATTCTTGTTAGCATCGCGGTTCGTTATCGTTCATCGTTGGCATGTGGTTCAAGGCTGGCTGACCGGGACCTCTATTATTGCCGTCCGTGCCACTTGTTCAAATCTGATTGCACTAAGAGCGCAAGCCATTCCGTTTAAGCGGCGTTTACATGCTGCCGCACGTAGAAATTCAGTATCATTATCCCTGGCTGTAGGTGCCCAACGTGATCGGTGTGGAATGGCTTGGCTTAAAAAATGACGGAGTGCTCGAAGTGCCAGGGCAGGTGTAAAGAAAGCCCGGAAAGCGAAGTGGTGGCAGATTTTCCTGGAACCCACGTGAAACGCCGCGCAGTAAAAGCGAAAACAAAAAGTTTTGCTCACGGCTGTAAAGTTCAGCCTGTAGCCGTATGCCTAGCAAGCCAAGCTCCTTTGTATTACTATAATGAAAGAATTTAAAAAAAAAACAAGAAAAAAAATAAATATGCAACAGAAGTATAAGAGTGCAAGATATCTATATATTTATATAGCCGTGCATTGTTATATTTATGTATTAAAATTTATTTCCGATGTTCTAGGTTAGATGAAGAGTTCCCTTGTTTAAAATATTTGTGCATCTGCTTCTTTTTCTTCTGTCGAGCATGGCTGTATCGCCGACATTATGTGTAACAGCGCGCGGGGAAAGTGTTCTAAATTCAATGCAGTACTAAAATTTCCAGTTGTGAGTATTTCGGAGTGACGTTAAATTTACGTGTGTCGTGTACATGCGCACGAGAATATTAACCTCCCGGTGCCCGACATTTCGTTTTTCATACGCTGAGTTTAATGCGGCAACCACAGTAGCATTTCGGACGCGCCGTAGCAAAGATTCAGTCGCGTATAGGTCAGTAAACAGATGACTGAATATTTCAATAGTATGCTAAGTTATATTTCTCTGAAATGCCATTCGTATTTTGTATGTATTTGTGCAAAAGGAAGAGAGTGGACTTATGAGACCAATTTGTCATCTAAAAAAAGTAAACGCATTTTTTTTCTTTGTCGCAGTGACTTAAGAAGAGTGACAACAGTGACTTCTAACACCACCGACGAGTTTACGTTGCGTGATTCTCATTCGCAATATGTTTGCAACGATAGCATTCTACGGATGCCAGCTCTAGGTTCCCATGTCACGCTTGCATGCGGTGTTGGGATGGGTTCGCAAACACATTGTGCACCTTGAAAAAGTCTACGAGAAAGTCCGTGTTAGGCTATTGAGGTTAACCTCGGGACAATGAGCTCGGGACAATCAACTAGCTAAACAAGCCAGATACAAAGCAAGGGAGTCATTTTTCCCGACATCTCATCTCTTACGCACGCGAGAGGGAAGAGAGGAGACAGGGAAATGAAATCCCCAGAAATCAGCTCATAGCTTTACGCGGTCACATACAGCGTCAGCTGGCAAAAACGAAGGTTCGAAGAGAGCGACACCAACACTTTATAAGAAGCTGAAGACGTAAGCCTGTCTCCATGCCACACGTCTGTCCTCATGCAGAAAAAAACAAGCACACTTATTCTTTATAGAGCACATTGAAGTCTTGTTATAACTAAATCGCTTTATCTGAAATATCGCTTTATTCAAAGTTTCCTAGGGTCTCCATTGCAGTGTATGCATATTATATCGGATTACTTGAAGGGCAGTGGCACCGAACCCCCCTTGTACGAAGTTCGGAGCAGGAAATCTGCCCCGCACAGTGCAGAACAGACGGTGACCTTTTGCGTTCTTTAATAGCAACCTGAAAAGGACAAGAGCGTCGCGAAGGTAACTCCCCATAATACCGGCAGCTTATTTGACCTAACTGTATCACCTGTGATTAACCGACAGATGATGCAGTTGCTCACGGACATCAGAAAAATTTGGCCACCGTCATGTCCTCACTATCAAGCGCGCTTCAGGAAGACGTCTACGAGCCCCCACAGCGCATGGAGGGCACCTCTTCCTCCCTATTGTGTCTACGTTAGAGTTCCACACTCTCTAACGAAATTCCGCTTTAACTAAGTATAGTGCCTGTCCTGCTGACTTCACCATAACGACGGCCTACTGTGTCATATTGCGGCTTTAAGCCTTGCAAAGCCGCGACGATGCCTTGCTCACGGACCGAGTATATCACGTAGATAAGTCACAAATCTCGGCGCGACAGTTCAAGGACCGTATTTTGTCACTTCTTCTCTGCGCGTATGTTAATAAGTCGTGATGCTATAATGTGTAGTTGTGTTGCAGTAATGACGTATCTCGAATGTGGGTCGTCTTTCTATGTCTCGTGCAGACGTGCTCCAGTTCGACAACTCCTACAGCTGGATGACGGACAAGAAACTGGCCTACGTCGTCAAATTGCAGACGTCGGATGAGAGCCACGTGCCTTAGGATGTACCAAATAAATACATGTATTTTGTACAGTGGTTAACTGGACTCTAAGGAGAATAGTAAGGCTGTACTGGTCAATTATCCTTCTGAAATAGCAAAATAAAAGAAAACGAAAACTCGCTAGCACGTCACGTGAGAAAGCTCATAACGCCAGGAAATGCAATAAAACAGGACAGGTGGCGACGCCACCTCGAAGTTGTCGCACCAGCCAGCTCCCTATGACGTCATTCTGACAGAGACTGCTCGGGCCCAGTTAATTGTTAATCAATCAAAACTCTTTACATTGTGTTTTAAACTAACCCATGACACCGCCTTTTGCTTGCGCTAAAACTGGTCAAACCCAAACAAGCAAGAAACCTTAACCTACGATATCGTAATTTTTGGTTGCGGCCCCTTTCTAGCTTGGTAGAAATAGGGATGAAGATTATAATTCGCGCACTCACTGGGTTTTACGTCTGAAAACAGCACGGTCTAAGGCAAAGTATTTTTTAACTTGTTATATTAGCATGCAATGACGGTCTTGAACCGTGGCACCACACAAGCGTCTTTAACATGGCGGAGCGTCTAAGCCAGATGCTGGGATCAACAATGAAGTGCTGTATCTCTCCAACACCTGTCCGATCGTGAATTTTAAAGCGAAAGCTTTACTGGCCGCGAACTTGCGATTTCGCCGTGGCGGTGCTCCGAGGAGGCACATGATGTCACACCGCTTTCCTGGTCACACCGTATTCGTACACCGCGTTCCTCGTCGTTGCGTTCGCCTCCGCTCGCTTCGCCAGCTGCGTCGCATGCCTGATAACATGTCGGAGGATTGAAAAGGAGAGCTCGCGTGCGCCGCAACCACAGTTGAGGCGGCAGTATGGACGGCGACAATTCTGATAAGCATGAGGAGGCCTGGAATCGACTTCGTAACGTGATGAAGAGGAAACGAATCGCTCAGGAAACAAACGAACAGTGCGCCGAACGACTGGCTAAACGCCACAACATAGCTAGACAACCAGACTAACCTGGACTTTCAATCAAGATTAACCAAGGCTAACCATGCTATGCCTCAACTTTCGATACGTATATCCTGGCATAGCCGAGCTAAGCTACTGCTTATTTGTTCTATTTCACTGCCAATTAATGAATTGACAATAATCATTTAAACTCATACATAAACAATCACACAAAGAAACAGAGAAGGGGCTAGGAATTGTCTCCTGAAAGGAACAGAACACCACGCCCGCCTGCTTCAAGAGTAGAGAAAGAAAAAGAAAGGGAGGGAAAGAGGAAGGCACGCCACAACATATCACATCGTACAAACACTATGTGCACTATACACAAACGAGAGTCTAGTCCCGTGGTTCAGAGGAATTAAAGTACCACTTGGTGAGCCTCCTAAATCGAGTTGCCGCACGACCTTTCGGAAATAAATAATTGATGGCGTATCGGAAAATAATTCCGGAATGAAGCAGTAAACAAGCAAACGAAAAAACGCAGCCTATCGGGACCTCTCCGGCTTCCCGAATGTCACATCTATGACGTAGGTAAGACAAATGCTGAGCTAGAGAGCGTCATAGGATCAGCAAATAAAGTTGGTGGGGGCGCAGATTCCGTAAATAAGACGGTTTTTTTTAAGCGTAAGTTTCTTGAGTTCACGACCAGACAACGCTCAATCTGACTGGTTCTGCTTGTTAGGTGAACGTTCACGTGTTATCGGGCACAGAGAGTACAACACGTACTACTATCCTGATGTATAGGCTTCATCGCTGCCGTGTCACCGTATTTATATGAAGATTGCGATGATGCTTCCCGGAAAAAAAGCAGAGACGTGTAAGTTGCTAAGCACTTGTGCGTAGGGTAACGCATATGATTGGTTCCCTTCCTGCATGAGGCAGAAGGGAATATTTACCAACCTGCCGCCAGGTCTGGGGGGCTTATGTCGTTGCTAAAAATTAATCTATTCCTTTTTCTGTGATGCAGTGCTCTCTTTACTGTTATTACCGCAAGCGGCAAGCATTTCACCAAAAAATTAAATTACCGAGTTCATACAGCAACTGCATTACGTAAGTTGCCTCTCCCCGTTCACTTCAAGTTTGCGCAAGCTGCTAGTGTCTGTAACAATTTTGGGGAGGAATCGGCAATGAGATAAATTTATTCTTCTCTCCTTCTGTCTACTTTAACTTTTTTTATGCCCTTACCACAGTGAGAAAGTATTTCACTGGCTAAACTGCCTCTCTATCCCTCTCTTCCTTTTTTTTTTTTAATTTCTCTTAGCCAGCACTAGAAACATGTTTACAAACAAGTGCAAAACTATCAGAATCGAATTATGATCGAAGTGTTCCACTGCTGGCTGAGCTCTTGTGTTTTCTCCTTAAGTCCGACTGCTGCTATTCGCTAGTGAGAACGGTCCTACGCCAGGCCGCTAAGTAACTATTAGTGGACAAACAATCGGAGCAATTACTAGGCCAGGGATCACTCTATCTTTTGCCCTTAGGAGAAACGTTGGCTAAGAAGCATGCATTATATTCTGTTGCCTCTCAACAGAATGACTATTCAGGCAACAAAAAGAGAACATGTTTCTTATAAAGAGGTTTGCAAGCCTGGTTGTGGTGCTCTCACTCACTCACTCACTCACTCACTCACTCACTCACTCACTCACTCACTCACTCACTCACTCACTCACTCACTCACTCACTCACTCACTCACTCACTCACTCACTCACTCACTCACTCACTCACTCATTCTCCCACTACGCATATTTAGGCTTTTCATATATATAGCGTTGAAAAATGCTCGTTCCAAACTAAGCAAAGCAACACACTTCTGAGGTCACTCAACCAGTTCTGGGAAAGCGTACTCCCCAGTGTATAGACGCATCACGAATGCACATAATTCATTCATTCATTCATTCATTCATTCATTCATTCAAAATACCCTCTAACGCAAATGCATTCTAGAGGGGAGTGGTTACAAAGGAATGGTAAGTTATACAAAGTTACACAAAGTTATACAAAAGACACGGTAATACAAAAACTAAGACAGAATACAAGAAATAACAAAACAAAAAGCGGACGACGATAATCCAGCTATGCGTTCGTTTACACAGTGCGTCTACTGATTGCACAAAATTTGACAGCAATAAATGGATGTTTGTCAGTCTAGATAGTTCACTCAAAGACAACGCAAAAGAGGTTGCTTTTCGCGTGGCTCCGCAAAGGCCACTCAACCGCTACATTCGCTATCTCGAGTTTGTCGAGAAGCTCGCTTTACTAACAACTTTGAAGGCCATGTATGAAGGCCGTGTATCGCGATAAGCTCATAGACGACCTCCGACAAGACCAGTAAACGGCCCAGTTTAGAGAAAAGCGCTGCAACCGGTAGTTTTGTGCAACCGCATCCCACGAGCACTTTGCGGTGACGTCACCGGGGCGGTAGAACGTTCTCCCTCCTCCTCGAAACGAGGAAGGTGCGCGTAGAGTGTCGACTTTCAGTCAGACGATTGCCGAGACGACCGCGCAGTCAGCGTCACCGTGAGAAGCTGCGTGGAGCTATGAGTGGCTATCAGGGCAGCTTAAGCGACCGCCAGCAAGCTGCGTTAGATCAGGTGAGTGTTTCATCGGTTCTTATTATTCATTTATTTATTTGATTTTAAAAGATATCCACGCTTGATAGGAGAATGAAAAGCGAGGAGCAGGCTGGCAACCTCCACTCAAAGGGGTACAGCGCCTGCCTACTGTTTAGAAAGGAGGAGACAGAAGCATAGAAATGGAAGATAGGAAGGAGGGAAGGAAACAGCAAAGAAAGAACAAGATGACACATCTCAAGGAATATAGCAGAACGCGCATAGTACTGATCACGCACAGTAGGGCAGGTCCACTGCAAGTCACACTACCAAGGAATGTTAAAATAGTTTGGATAGTAATTTGAATGCAAAGAGCGTGGAGCTTTTAGCCATCGCGTGAAAACGCCGGCTGCTCGCGAAGCAGGATTTTTCCGCATGTGTAAGCGGGGATTTTATTAAGCCTATAACGACCGTCGGAAGAGGAAAGTAATCCTTGGGTTGGAGGCGTTGTTTCCTTAGAGTGCGTTTCCTTATACCTACAGGCAACATGCAGGAACCGGGTACCTTTGACATGCAGAATTAATGAAAATGCACGCATGAGAACAGAAGAAAAAAAAGGATAATTAGAATCGAGGCTCCGGCTTGTGAACGATTGAGCCGTTCACTTAGGGACGTCGATGCAAAAATATATTAATTGTGCCGGGCGTATTCGTGCGAATTTTTAAAGCATAAAGATAACGCCGCATGCGAAATATGAGCAATCCCAGATGGTGGGGGGTGCGTGTAAATACTGGATCAAACCGGAACGCCTGGAAGCTTACACGTGGCTGACGGTCTCAATGTTTTCCTCGCTTTGCAGTTTCGCAATGCGGTGGAGGACGTGCGGAGGGCCACGGACACGGACGCATTCCTACTTCGCTGGCTGAGAGGTAAACTGAGCTTCTGTCTCAGGTCGCACGGGTCTGGACCATCGTAAGCTGAAGAGTGGGTCAGCGCGTTTCTGGAGAAGCCGTTGACATTGATAGTACTCCTCTGGTAGTACTATATACGCGAGCTCAGGAGACAGGTCACATAATGAAGCACAACCTCCCCTTTGACTAGCTGAGACATAGCGAAAGAAGAAATCGTAGCACGAAAACGCTGCATAGAGGGCACAGCCAAGACTATAGCGCTACGCTTCCAACTAATGATTTGTCTTTAAAAAAAGACTGAAAACGCCCCATTGAAGTAGAAGTGCATCCCCAGGACGGACATCACGAAGATAAGAAAGGGTTAAGCAGATAAGGCCATCCTAATATGACAACAAATAATTGTTCATCATATGAAAAATATATGTCAATATGTTGCAACTTATTGAGAGAAGTTGCAAGAAATAAAAGAAGAGCCACCTAGAGTAGAATCGGGGCCTGCCCCGGGATACCGTTTCGAAAATCAACGTTTGTTCCTCTTCCTCCACCGACAACTTCTGGAGCATGTTTAAAGAGCATGACGAGTCGGTGGTCCACATAAACGTCACGGATCTTACTATACTGCACTAGTGAAATTCGTGACGTTATAAGCTCCAGCAGGTGAGAAGTACGTATATTCACTGGCCCGGCCACTTTAGTCTAAGTAAATGAAGACGTTTGCATTTCGCCCTCTAAAATGTCGCCGCGGTGTCCGGGAATTAAAACCGTCACATCGCGTTCTGGAGGAGAACGCCATTGTCACTGAGAGACTTTGGTAATTTTTTGGATGTTCAGTCACGTGTCGTCTTTCAAAGGTGAGCAACACTTGGTCGGCCGTGCTGACGTCAAAGAGTGCGGTTCACCTTTGCAGCGGCGAGCGAAATCAACTGCGTGCTGAGGAAAGACAGAGAAAAGAAAGAAAGGGGAAAGACAGGGATGTTCAGGATAACATAAGGTCTGGTGTAATTCAGAGAAATAACTTATGAAAGATAGAAAAAAAGTGTTGCAGCTACGAAGTCTTCCTGCCGTTTTTGAGCGCCCAGAGATATGAACCTCGCTTTATTAAATTGACTCGTCAAAAATACTTTGCGATTGAAGCCGGGCGACGAGGGGCTGACAAAAAGAAAAAAAAAGTGACTCTGTTGACCAGCTCCGCACATGATAGAGCTAAAAGAATTACTATTTAGTAAACAACCAGTCACAAAATAATGCGCAAGAGAAGCGCAATACTAAACCGACGTTCCAATTAACTTCGGATCGTTAGCTGCAGCAATAACACGCCGTTTGGCTGCCTGGTTTTTTCCCGCGACACACGGTTTGTGTTTTCTTTTTATCTGTTTCGCCAGCTTCAAGGCGCGATTAAACCAGAGACCTATTTTCCTCGTCACAACACAAACCGCCAAGTCGCTAAAGCACTTAATAGCAAGGTAAGTGGTTACGAAATCAAAAAGCATTGAGAAATTGTAAGGTGCATGTCGCACAGACGTGGAGATTTCGGAGCATAAGTGTTCGATCAGGGAGTCTTCTAGCGAAGGTCCTCTCGTCCCAGTTGCATGCGACGCAACCGGTTAGTCGCCTCTTTTTTCTGTCATTGTCGAAACGTAGGCAGTTGAGCGAACTTCTGATTAGCAGAGGACGAAGCTTATTCTGGTGCCATATTTGTGCTCCGTACTCCGTGTCAGTCGCCTTGCCTCTTCGTAGAAAATATGCACCGCTTTCCATGAAAATTCGCCGATGATTCCCAGAGCACATGTGCTCGAACACGTCTGCAATACACGCGCTAGCATGCGCTATGCGCCAGCAAGGATTGTACGGTGCTTCTTCGCGACACACGATTATCCTATTGCGCACATGCACGAAGAACTATGTAAAGGTTAGTGCTGCGGTCGCTGATCAGTCAAGCCCCGAAGATATTCTAGCCCTAGAATGTCTTCGACTTGGCGGTTCGTGTTGTGACGAGGAAAATAGGTCTCTGGTTTAATCGCGCCTTGAAGCTGGCTAAGTAGATAAAAAGAAAACACAAACCGCGTGTCGCGGGAAAAACCAGGCAGCCAAACGGCGTGTTATTACTGCAGTTAACTATCCGAAGTTAGAATGTTGGTTTAGTATTGCGCTTCGTTTGCACATTATTTTGTCACTGGTTGTTTACTAAATGGTAATCATTGTAGCTCTATCATGTGCGGAGCTGGTCAACAGAGACATTCTTTTTCTTCTTTTTGTCACCACGTCGTCAACCGGCTCCAATCGACAAGTATTTTTGACGCGTCAATCTAATAAAGCGAGGTTAATATTTCTGGGCGATCAAAAGCGGCAGGGTGACATCATAGCTTCAACGTATTTTTCCATCTTTCATAAGATCTCATGACATTACTGTTTTATCCTAACAACCTTTCACACCAACATAAGATAAAGCATGCGGGCGAAGCAGTGCCAGTTATCATTCCCTTACAGGCAAACATAAGTCCGCGTCCCGGACCAGGACGAATTTTTCTTCAACTGTGAGACTTTTCTTTCGAGCAACCCGTATGGGTTTCCTTTCTAGCAATTTCTACGAACGGGTGGATGTCTGATTTTCCCTTTATTAATTACTTCTCTCCACCTTGCGGGTTCCCGCAAAACTATTACGTCAAACCCCGACTGTACAATAATTTGTTCTCTTTCTCTCTCGCTCACCAACTCGTAAGTTGAAAATGGGGTTTGAACTTCTGCTGGACACCGAAACACCTAGAGGAATGTAGCAGTTTGACTGCGGAGCAAAGTTACCTGTGTGCTTGTATATTCTTTATCTCGTGCTCTTTGTCTGTAATCTGAACGACATAGTTGCCAGAGTTGCTGGTTATACTTTCACTGCGCCATATTGTGTCAGGTGCATGTTGAAGCACATATACGAAAGTTTTCAGTTACAGAAATATTACGTCTGACTTTCTATTCTGGTATTCGAACGAACATCAAGTTACAAATGTATACTCTGCTTTTAACACCGTCGTGTAAAAAAAAATAGTAAAGCCTATAGGGGTCCCAATCAGTGGCCTTATCTCTATTACGTCACTCGCATGTGGTGGTCGGTGCGCAGCGCGGGACTTCGACGTGACCAAAGCGGAGAAAATGTACCGTCACGTGAGTACCACTAACTGCCATCTTGCCATAATGGTACGCTGAGGTTCTCACTGATGTCCCCGTCATTTTGAGGGCGCGGCCACCTGGAGCCAAAGCAAGTGTGCGGTAATGGTGATATCTAATCGCTACACAGTAATATTAAGGCGACAGCCTTAAGTGGCTCATACTCCCCGATGGTCTGGAAAACGCGGCATGCGGTACAGAAAGTCATGTGAGCTCGCCTTGCTCCGACACGGGCTCGCGCCACTGCTCGCGCATTCGTCGTCGTCTTCTTCCGCATCTGGATCCGATGCTGCTCATCATGCCAAAAAAAAAAGGCAAATTTCATTAAGATGGTGTTAATCTAGGCCCTTGGACCCACGACCTTCGGTGGGAGAAAATAGGTATTAAGAAGTAACAACGCATTCGAATGAGAATGCCAAGTAATTTAATTAATGTATCTTGAGTGCGCAGACTTTCGCCTTCACCGTCTTTGGCGTATGGTAAAGTGGCTGTAATTATTGTTTTATGAAAGCTTTCTCGGTAACTCATGCTAAATTCAATCTCACGCCAAAAGTTTTTTTTTTCCTTTTGCAGAGAGATATATATATAATTTTTAATGGCGTAATGGTGCAGAGGTTGGCCTGAGTGAAGTTCTTCGAGCGTGCTACTCAACGTCAGGGAAGGGATGAGGTGGAACTCCTATGTGCCACGGCCACTCAGGACAACAACAACAACAACAACAACAGCAGAGATAGCATGTGAAGAAGAAGGAGGGTGGTGGTATGGTGAAGATGATGATGAGGGCTGCACAGGGCCCTGTTCCTGTGCAACGCGTACATGCACAATTCACAGCACAGGGCAATGATCCTCTCGGGTAGAGGTTGTTACTGCAGTGTAGCTAGGAGAGTTCGTTTACAGCTTACATAATTTTTTTCAGCTGTTAGCGCCACTGGCGAATTTCAAGCAGACCGTAGCAGTGGCAGGGTGTCGATTATCTATGGCAGCGCGGTTTTGATGAGAGAGTTTGGTGCGCTGACGTTGCTCGCGCTGGCGGAGTTACGCAAATAAAACTAAGTGTGTGCGAGTATTCGGAACTTTGGAGTAATGAATCCAATATTGGCCCTATTCGACTCTGTCACCGAATCGAATTGCCACGATTCGAATATACGAATAGTTTCCTAATACTTTACGTCGTAGATCGTACCCGAACAAACGTGAAATTGAAGCGAGAGTGCTACGCTTTTCATCATATCCCCAGCGCAGCCTGCGTCAGTGAGCCAGCCAAGCTTTTCCGCCTAAACACGATCACTCGCGATAAAAAGTTATTTAGACATGGAATGCAACAGTAGGTATCGCTTATTATCTGACATGGATGCAGCACCTGTGTCCTCTCATCTTATTAACTCAGAATAGGTTTCATTGCAACATACTTCACATAATAGCGAAACCATGTGCTGCGACAATTCGAACTCGAGAAACAGGGTTTTTCATTTTTCACTCTGCCGTTTCCACAGAACACACAGATGTCTGGTTGTGACTGTACATCGGCCATTTATTGATACATAAGGTTACCTTTATAAAGTCACAATGCATGACCACGTATTCTTTAAGAAGTCCCGAGTTTGTGAAAAATCTTAGTTGTTTCTAATGGTCCCTTTGTGCTTTTAGTGAAGCATGCTTTGGAATGTGCAGCCTAATGACAAACTTCCTGTTGTTGTGAATACCAGGTAGTTAAAATCGTTTAATATTAATGGAGAGAAGGTTGTACAATATTCGCAAGCTATTCGAAAAATACTCGATAATACCTGATATTCAATTTGACTTGATTCGCTTCTGCTACTGTTCAATTCGTATTCGGTTGGCTTCTGTCACTATTCGAGGTTCATTTGATTTGGCTTCTCAAAATTTCTTGTAACACGTATGTAAACTAAACAGATGAACTATGGAAGAAGGGAACACGAACCTAGTATATATCCTTTTACGTGAGACGGCGTAAGGAAATTAAGTAAATGGAATGCGTGCTCAAATTGACTGTGTGTCAGTGGGCAAGACGTTGGATAACACCAGAGAACGTATGATCATTTTTCTACCAACAATCAACAAATACACAGAAGATGACTAGATACATGCAGTAAGTACGAGTGATTACCTACTCCTGCACTATGCTCGATAACTGTCAGTAACTGCAGCGAAAGGAATTCGACATAGCTGCTAAGCTCTTCATGTCGCAGTAGTCTCTCGAGTATGTTGATATGAATAAATTAAGATTACTTTGGTTACAGTTGGGTGGCAAATGTTCGGACAACTTTTCGAAGCAGAACATTCTTATTTGAATCACTGCAGTTTAAATTATACAAAAAATGAAAAGAAAAGAAAACTTACTGCCAACTCCATTCAGTCAGCGTACCACTTATGAAGCAACGACGCTTCCCTGCAAAGGCTAATGCATGTTTGCTAGGTATAGCCATAGCAGCAATACCTCACTATTTCACGGTGAAGCCAGAAGGACCTGGCCACCTGCACGAGTCGTTACTGCATGCAGGCTACGGCAAACGTTCTGCGTTCGAACGCACTGGCGTATCCGAGCCAGTCCTGCGGATGTATCGTGTCTACATCGTCAGCCGACTCGAAATGTTATGCATAAATCAGTGAATAAGGTGATATCTTATTTGTTTTCTCAAAGAGCACGCTCACCCGAAATGTTGTGTGTGTGTGCGTGCGTGCGTGCGTGCGTGCGTGTGTGTGTGGGGGGGGGGGGGAGCAGGTAGTTGTTTCTTCTTGTCACGTAAAGGACGTGATAAAGAGATGCTTAATGACACGGCGAATTAATGAAAGGATCGTTAAGAGCAGCAAATAATTTGAAACAACGTGATATATGCGTTTAATGTACATTACGTTATAATTATCTGACGCTACGCATAACACTATAATTTGGATTTACCACCTTCAGCTTTCCCCTGCGCGTGGCCTGTGGCAGCGGAAATCGTTTTACACTGCGGCTTAGAAACTAGTACTTGTTCGGAACAATGGCACAAGTACGCCGTAAGCTTGGCTTAAAAGCTAACTAATATAATCACATAGGCCCGTGTTCACATAAGAATTCCTTACGCTATAATTGCCCTTAAGAGTAGTTGTCGGTCAGTCATGATCCAATGGAAAGCAGCAATTGCCAACGAAAAAAACGTCGTGCATCGGCTCCTGGTTCATGCTGCGATGTTTCACACAGTGTAAATATTAGCTACCAATTATGTTCTATTAAAAGTGAATGAACGATGCACGAGCTGTTTCAGCGATGTTGAACATCTTGTTGTCCCAACGGCAGCACCTCGAGTGGAGGAAAGAGAACGGACTGGACGACATTCTGCACAGTTATGAGATGCCTGAGGTAAGCACGTTCCACTGACCATAAATTATGTGAACATGTACTTTGCCCATGTTGTAATATGAATGCATGCATCTAATAAAAGAAAGCTTTCGGTTCCTTTAGCTGTCATCCGATACTTCTTGCTGCATATTAAACAAAAACTAGCTACACATTGACGAAACCAACTGAACAAATGCGATGATGAGACACGCGATGTCACCAGAAGTTTGAAGTTGTGTTTTCATACCTTTTGTCTTAGATCGCGTGGCGCTGCCATAGCACCACGCACGATCAAGAATTCGCCGAGTTTTCTATTCTAAATATTACATTAAGGACGGGCGGTCGGTCAGTTAAAGAGCACGTGACGGGTCAACGCAACGGGAATAATATCGTGCACACACACATACATTCAACACGTAGCTTTGCGCTTATAATATAACCAAGCTCATTATTCTAATTTATGGCTTCATAATGCACACTTGCCACTTCCCTCGCTACTTTAGGCTTGTCTTATGCGTCTTTATCTTTAATCAAATTGATGTTTCCGTGTGGTGTTCCATGCGTTTCACCTTGCCGACATTTAGCTACCATCAGGTAACGATTGTCGTGTCTTCCTTCACACAGCTTGTGAAGGAGAACTTTCCTGGCGCATTTCTGCACCCAGGAAAAGACGGTCGGCCTGTGTGGGTATGTCCAATGGGCTTTGACATTCACGGTAAGCACTCTCTGATTGCCGCGCACGTGCAGAAAGTAGAAGCAGCTGCTAAACGGCGTATAGCTTTATTATGTCCAAAATGCATGATGCGTGCGAGTCTTGATATTTGCTTTCCCTCAAATGCTCATTTGTTCCAGCGAAGGTTTCTTTGCTTCTTCCTCCGACTTTCGCGTTGCCTTGCCGCCGCCCAGGCGGCAACGGCGGTAGCTGCAGCTGCTGCTGTTGTGGACATTACTCGAGATTACTAAGGTGACATTACTTCGAATATGACCCACGTATTCGGCAAAAGCCGCCTTCATTCGCACCATATACGGTGCTTGTTAGCGCTATGCCCCGTACCGGCCAATCGTCCGAGACTATAGCCAATAAGGATGACGATGCATATGGGCGACGACGAGGACGTGATGAAGTCTGCTATGAGCAGATAACAGATGAACAGATAAGGAACACACACTGATAAAACAATGCACGCGCATAGATATGACAGTCAAAAGCAAGATTTAACACAGAATACAAAATAGTACCACACGTAACATACAAAAGCTCATAAATATAAATAATGAAAACAATTGTCGTTACATTGTGTGCTATTCGGTGCGGCATCTATAATACTCGTTAAGGGTACCTGTGTCTTCGAAAAAATGTTTGAGTGCGTTCAGTGCTTTTCGCTATTATATTCGGTGGCGAACGGCCCACCAATTATGCAAATGAGAAGGGTCGACGGGTATCAAGAGAGTGCAATTCTTGTTCATTTTTCCGTAGTGGTTCCAGTGTTGTCATGTCATAGTCGCCATTTCATTCTTGTCATTGCGTCTTCGTCAGCAGGTCATCTTCATGCTGTCGAGAACGTTCCGTCGTCGTCAATCCTTCGTCGCGTGTGACATGCGCATGATCGAGCGCCACGTGTCTATGTCGAGCGAGGCGGTTCCCAGCGAAAACGTGTACAACTGGGTCGTGTAGTCTCTACTTGCAAATGATGGTTAGGCAGGATGAGCGTTCTTCACAAACAGCAATGGAAGATTCGCTTAAAGAGAGGTTATTAGAGACAATACAGAGGTTATTGTTTTGCAGTTTTATGTTCATTGGATTACGTGTTCATCTTCCACAGCGTTTCTGCAGTTGTTGACACCCAGCGTTGTGAGGCGTCACATCGTCTACCTGATGGAGGAATCGGAATTTATAAAGCGGGATTCCTCAAGAAAGGTGATTAAGATTTCGGTCAATTCATTTTTAATTCACCGCGCGAAAAAAAAAAACCCAGCCGATCGTTGTGACAACGCACTCTGGATACTGACGAAGCATGAAAGGGAAAAGAATTGGAATATAATCTTTACATTATTCGCGCGCGTAAATGAACTCGGGTATTGACCCTACAAGCATCCTGAAGGTATTATACCACAGCGTGAAAAATTAAGTTCTGGGGTACTACGTGCCAAAATCCTGTCCTCATTGTGGGGCCTGCCGTAGTGGATGACGCCGGCTACACTTTGACCATCTGTGGTTCTCTAACGTGTACCCAACGCACGGTGCATACACACCATTCCATACGTAGCGGTCAATGCTTTGGATGCTAGAGAGACTTCTTGCAGTGGCTTCGTTCACACTTGGATATAGCTTGATGTCTTTTTGACCACAGTTGTGTACAACTGTGTTTTTATATAAGCTCAATATTGAATGAAACAAGTTTTCATCCTTAGGAACAAACACAATATGTTAATGCATTGTTTTAGATCACTTTTATTTTTGACGTTCTTTTCGGGTTTTTTATTTGCGACCCCTCGTGAGGAGCTTCACGCGCATGCTCGCGCGAGTGAACGCTGTTGGCGCGTAGCGAAGCATGAATAGAACGCGCGGAGTGATACATTTTCTTGACCGAACTTCTTGCGTAGCTTCCACAGCGTTGACTGCTATGTATGGAACAGAGTATAGCCGCCACTGAAATGCGTCTTCCGGGACCTACAAGTACAGCATTCAAATGGTGGTTCAAGAATTACGAAAGAAAGCAATGTTGCTCGAGCACATGATAAAACGGAATAGAGCAATAGATTCACGAAGCAGCTGCCCTTGTGGTGGCTCAATGGCTATATATATGGGATCCTGCTGCTGATGACAAGGTCGCGGGTTCGATTACCGCCGCGGCGTATGGATTTCGATTGGGCGAAATGCAAAAAAAATAGAGAATGCTCGTGTACTTAGATTTAGGAACATGTTCAAAAACCCCAGGTGATCAAAATTATTCCAAGCCTTCCACTGCGACGTTCTCTCATGAGGACGTTACAGACCATAAATCAAATCACTCTCGGTGCAGTTTTCAAGAAGAAATTTCTTGTGATCACAAGGAAATCCTTTACTGCCTTCAAGTATATTAGGGTAGGGGGTGGGGGTGCAGCCAGTTAGTCAGCCTCCATTCAATGAACAAACGCCATACACCAAAGAACAAAGCACAACGCACATCTTTAAAGGAAATTTTACCTATCGTGCACCAATTCGATTTCGCACAAAATCCTCAGGGCTGCAATGTCTTCTACGTTTTTTCATGCTCTCATACAGGGTTTACAGGATGCTTTCTGCGATGTTCTGGGTAACCAAGATTTCTATTTCATGAAACCTTGTCCACCATGTGCGTCGTGGCCAAACGCACCTGGTTGACAGAACACTGGAGGTTCTTCAATGTTTTTGTTTACTTCAAGCACTCTGCGTTCGTAGCCTCCTGTGGGTGGTATATTTAGTCTAACTTCCGCACCTCACTGCGGGTACCCCTTGTTTCCATTAGGGAATAGGAACACATTTTTTTCAATGTTCGCGCTTCGAGGAAGGCATGCGGGTTTTCCTTTTTTGTAACATTAATTCACCTACAATAAAATGTACGATAAATTTCGCTGTCCTACTGCCATTATAGAGGTGAATAACGCGACGACATACCGATTTATAACACGTAACACTGGACAGATGAAAATCTGTGTTTTCATGTCTCCTCCACTCCTTTTTTTTTCTCTCGCTCTCTCTTCAAGACTGGCAAAGAAATACATAGTCACTACTTTGTGGCTGACATGGACAAGTTACGATTGCGACAGGTATACTCTTGGCAAGGTAAGGAATGCCCTCACAATAAACATTCGAGTAAGTTGTTTAGGGTTTCTGACTAAATGTAGGCGGCAAGAAAACCTTAAACTACGATGAGATGGCCAGGAACGCGGGCATGCAACGGCAGCAGTTCGTAGGCTCATTATATCTCGACACATTTTTCAAATCAAAACACGCCGCCACCAGGGGTTATCGAAATGGATCTCCAACTCACAGTAAGTAAACAAAAGTCTGAATTGCAGCTCTTTTATGTTCATTTCTCTTCGGAGACTGGCGGAATCGAGCTGGTTTTTGGGCGTCGCATTGGCAGAAACTTACGAAGAGCTTAGAAATAAGTTCCTTGTTTGGGTGTGCGTGGCAGGTCGTACTTTGGAAATACTCGTCGTAAGAGTACATGTGACTTTTTAGCAAGTGAAACAAATTTTATTCAATAAATTTTCATTGTACGCTCAGTGGCCGATAAATTTGTGATAAAAAACGATATTACAGTCTTTCTTTTTTCGCTCTCCGTTCGGCTTCCTAATTTCGAGGTTTGTTTCGCTACAGCTGTTTACTAGCCAACACATTGTGAGTTATTTTGTCTTTGTTTTCTCCTGTATTTTGTCGGCTCACTTCGAATTTTTCTTTTTCTCGGTAAAGTTTCGAGACAGCCAACTCTCAAGCAGCCAAATATTTATATGTCGTCTCTGCCAATAAGCAGCAACAACAACCGCGGCGTTAGCATGTACAGCTCTGTGAGAATGCTCCTGTTGGAGCTGATCCCGCCTCGCGAGATCAGTGTGCTTGTGTTGATGTCCCTTTCCTTGCGTGTCCATGCAGTATTAAAAGCTGTAGGCTATACTCTACACCTAATGGAAGACCTGTACCCCGAGTGCGTCGAAAAGTTCATCATCATCAACGGTAAGTTTCCCGCTCTTGGTCTTCGTACATCTTCAATTTAAATTTTTGTCTGTGGTCTTAGGAACAGAAGGTCGTAGACCAACTCTTTCCAACCCTTTTGATGCACACGGAATCGCAGCATAGACCTAGGTTCTTCCGCAGAACAAAAAAGAAAAAAATAGAGAGAGACAGGAAATAAATGGGGAAGGGGAAGGGGTACATGCGTGGCTAGCTCTTACCACGCTATTGACTACAGAGCGACATAAAAGTAAGCTGTGCAAACATAGCTCGTAGGCCTCTCCAAGATTTAGCTTATTTCTGCCAAGTCACAACGCACCATACGTATTACGAAGCCTTCCGTGAGCGTCATGAGAAGTATAGTCACCTTGTACCGGTTAGCGAGTGCTACGACGTTTTCACTTATCACTTCAGCGTCACCAACGCAGACAGTTACGGAAACGAGGAAAGTAAGCCACTATTCAAAACGATAGCAACCCAGAAGTTGTGCATCGTTGCGCAACCCAGTGTTGTGCATCGAGCTATGCCGAGCTCAAGCTTACGAATTTTCAGGATTCCGGATCTCATGTCCATGCAGTCACAAGCGGAGTATGCGTGCTTCGGCATTTGCATATATCGCACACTCTTGCCCCGTGATAAGGGATCAGAGGGGTCGTCACGGCAAATTGTCATCGCGTTTCCCCCATTTGGTTTCCACAACACGTTGCGCTATGTGTCGTGATCTACTGTCAACTATGGAAAGCTTTTGGGGCAACGTGCATATAGCCCTCGCCACTAGAACTCGATGCACTCAGGGTGTCTAGCACCAGTTTCAGAATTAGGCAACTCATTTGTTTTGATCCCTTTTGTATCACCAACTTCCTATTGCGGGCACTGCTCACTGACTCGCGGAAATTAGGCTACCTTGCAGGAAGTCCCCGCGCGTTCACAATTGTATTTGCTGGTGACGGTGAACAGAGCTCTCCAGAACTTCCTGCACTGACGATTCGGCGAGAAATTTAATTTAATGCTGCCCATCCCTTTTATTCTCATTCAAGCTGTGTTTCACATGTTTTTGTCGTCGTGTCATAGGGTCGTCTCATAAAGTGTGTAAAGCTTTGCGCAAACCGGCTTCGTCACTGACCGAAAGACTTTCTGACTGTTGCAGCTCCAAGCTTTTTTCCTATTCTGTGGAAATTTTTGCGAACGCTAATGACCCAGAGGACAGCCGACAAATTTGAAGTCTACGGAAAAGGTAAGTACTCTTAGAACACGCTCTGTGCCGACCTTGATGGCCCATAACGTCTTTACTATACCGGCCGTGTCGCCGTAAACTTCGATGCTTCAGAACGGTGCAGTGCAAATAAAAAGGGCATATCTTCGGCGATACATTCTTTTCATTCTGGTGGAAACCAAGTTGAGGGACAACCTTTGTTTAGACCTTCAGTTAACTGAGCCTACCTAATTACCATTCAATTAGTGACAGCAAAGGACGTGTAGTGAACGTGAAATTATCATTATTGAGGATCCCAATTTACTGTATGAAACGTCTTGTCCAGCAGTGCACGGATTCGATCAATGTTGTTTTGTAAAGCGCGTCAAAACAAAAGCGCCTATCAGGCGAAACAGCTTTCGAAAAACAAACGCATGCAGTCTAACGTGTCTGTGGGCCGGTGGACGTACAGTCGACCACAATATTTTACGGACCGCAGTATCTGAAAAGCGCTTAATATTTCCGCAGCCTCACAACGCAGCCTGGTATTTGCGAGATATACGGCTTTACTATAGCTGCTTTTGCAGGCTGCTTGGTAATTCAACGTTTTCTGAGATCCCGTGGCCTGTAAACTATTGTGCCCAACTGTAATTGTGTGTGTTTGTGTGCTGTGCCGAAAACCAGACGACGCATATGACGGAGCAGGCTGCTCGCGTGCTCTACACCGCGCTGAATGTGTCTGCACCTTGTTAAGTTATGTACATCCCTTTATCCCTCACAGAAGACGATTGGAAGGAGCGTCTCCTGGACATCGTGGGTGCGGAGATTTTACCCGCCCACTGGGGCGGGAACATGGTGGGGCCCGATGGCGACCCGATGTGCAGGCACAAGGTTCGTCATTTTGTTCTGTAGTTTGACTGAGTGGAACAGGCAGCAGCACCGCGGGCCCGGTTGGTAGCGATGAGGTCGCCTCTGTAAATCCGCGCAACTTCTACGAGCATTGTCGGGCGAGTTCGCTTGGGCGGCTGCACGAAGCACGGTGGCGAAACACGACGCAGTACGCTTTCGCACTTAAGCTGCAAATTGAACTCGTGACGTCTAGTAAAGCCGTCATCAGGAATTTGCGCCACTTGTTCGTCTTCTAATGTCAAGCAATAAATTAAGAACAATTTCTGGAATTTTAGGTGTCAACATCAACGATCTGATAATGAGGCACGCTGTAGTGGTAGACTCTGGACTGGTGTTTCTCTAACGTGCCCTTGAATCTAACCACACGAGTGTTTTTTTTTTTATTTCGCCTTCAATCTAAATCCGTCCTCCGCGGTCAGGATCGAACCTGCGACCTCGAGCTGAGCAGCGCAACGCCATTGCCACCAGGCTACCACGGCGAGCAAAGCGAGGCAATCTTTGCCTCATGCTAGGCACTTTGCGTTAGGTAGGCATGTATAGGTGGGTAGTAAGGTAGGTTACTGTCGGCGTCTTGTTTCGGGCTTCTTCGATAAAAGAACATTGCGTGTGACATGGTGGGATTGGACAAGGCTAAAACACGCCTTTGCGCTATGCCACTTCACCTACGGGGCGGCCATGCACAAATGGAAGGTAGCAGAGAAGGACAAACTCAATGTACAACTGAGGAAGCTAGTCAAACTAGCGCTGGGAATCCCTAAGAACACCGAGACAGAGCTCCTGCTGCAACTGGGGGCGCACAATACACTTGAAGAAATCGCCGAAGCTCAAGAACGGGCTCAATGAACAAGACTCTCTGGAACCAAACCAAGTAGAGAAATCCTAGCCAAACTAGGTCATGACACCACAGTAATGGAGAATCTATATCAAAGCGTTCCGACGGTCACACGCAACTCCTACACGGTTCGCCCACTCCCGCGGAACATGAACCCCGCGCACCATCAACCCAGAAGGCTGGCAGGCGGATCGTTCATCCTGCGCGAAATACGTGATAAGAAGACCTTAGCCTGTTTCGTAGACGCGGCACAGTACACGACCAGGAAGGCTTTCGTTGCCACCACGATCAATAAGCAGGGTCAAGTCACAAACGCTCTCACAGTCAAGACCCACAAGTCCGAAGTAGCAGAACAGGTCGCCATCGCACTCGCGCTCACAGACCCGACCACCACCCACGTCTACAGCGATTCACGCTCGGCCGTCAAAGCCTTTCAGAAAGGAGCAATTGCAAGCCAAGCTCTACAAATAATCAATAGATCCGCACGGCTGCAGCATCACACCATCTGCTGGTTCCCGGCACACCTCGGAGATATCGAGGACGCCCCTCGCAATCTCAATGAGATGGCTCACAGGAGCGCGCGAGACCTAACCCTCCGCGACGCCACCTATTCTGGTCGTGACCATCCCAGCGAGAATCGTGACCCTCCCTCCACATATAACGAGATAACAAAGCACTTTTATCTAGACCGCAGAATATACAGCACACCTCACAATAAGCTCACCAGGCCTCAAGCCCTCACGTTCAGAATGCTTCAAACAAACACGTACCCCACGCAGAACAGACTACATCACTACATGACTGACCTATACAAAACATCATATTGCGAAAATTGCCATAGCACACTAGACGTACATCACTTGCTATGGCCGTGTGGTCGGACCCACGCAAACAAGGATCAAGACTCCGCCAGGCTACAAGAAGCATTACGCAGCACGGACCTGGCGGAGCAGCTCTGGGCCGTCCAGCGAGCCCACGATGCGGCCAGGGAGTTACAACTCCCGGTCCCAACGTGGGAGTAGCCCGCTTTATGGGACCTTGCGTCCCGTAGCTCACAGGACCTTTCATTAAAGTTATTCAATCCAATCCAAATCCCAGAAAAAAACCCCGATGCACTATTCATTAGAACTCAGACGCATGCATTCTTCTCACGTGCTTACGCCAACTATCATTCCAAGATGATTGGCGTTTGATTCACGTCCCATAGCAGCAATCCTTCTTCCTGTCACAATTATGCATAGCGAATTAGAGCAGAAAACATCAAAAGGCACCGTCATTAATGTCAGCGTCGCGGTCAATGACATACCTGGCCAGCGCCACTAGCATGTATGTGGCGTAGGATTGGGAAGAAAATGTGAACAAAGCCCACCGCCATTATTTTGATTGTGTTAAACATTTATTGGGATGTCTTTGGAAACGGGGCGGTTCCAAATAGTCGCCTAGCCTGCTTGAGCTAATGAGGTAATTTATACAAGCTTGTCAGTCTAACATTTTGCCTACTCCTCCGTAATATTTGCTCCCTTTCTTAAAACTGCATTACCTTGTACAGTTACCTATCCCTGCCACGGAACCAGTGCCATCAATCTCTCCTCATGCTTTTTTTGCCGCCTATAACCTGAACGTCTTTTGGTTATCTCGACAGCAGACGGATTAAGTTGTCTACTTCTCTACTCTTGTGTCCTGTCTGCACGCCTCACTTCTATTTTGCATAATTAATGTTTCCATTCGCTTTGAATACCAGTTCTGTAAAAAGGACGTTACCAATGGGGTCTCGCTTGGTGAATACCTTCAGATTTCATTAGAATGTGCTCAGCTGTTTCCAGATTTTCGCTGCCGCGGATACCTGCCTCATGCTGTTGGGAATATTTGTGCCGGTATGTTTTTTGACCTTCTATGCAACCAGCGCGGGCCTCAAATAGCAAGGCACAGACTGCCCTTTGTGTTATCGTACAAATGTTCCTTTCTAATCTCTTGTCGCACTTGTGTAATTCTCCATGGTCTTTTTGCTTGTCTCCATCCTTTTCACCCAATTTACTGTATCTGTTTCTCTCGCTTTCTTTTTTGACAGATCCTGGTTGTCAATTTACACTTTCAATTATCCTGTACCTTCCTCCACTCTGTGTCCATCCTTAGGAGGTACGATTATTTGCGCAATTCAGCCGCACATTTATTTTAACGCCATTATCTTAAAAGCCCCTTCTCGCAGAAAACACGGCGTCGGCGTTGGCAGAGAACATAATTCCAAACCACGCATCCCAAACCATGCAGCCCCTCCGCGTGGAGCATAGGCGTTACTTGAATAATTGCATTTATAAAAGTAAAATACGTCAGTAAATTCGTAAAGTACGACTTACACACAGCCTATAGACGTGGTGCGTCGGATTGTAATTTTAACATAGGAGAAAATACTATTCTGCTAAGCGAAAACTCGAACACCAACCCCTTTTCCAGCTGCTGTCTGAGGTCTGTCTTAGCACGAGCGGCGCGAGGCGCTCGGTTCTTTACAATACCACACAAATATATATATATATATATATATATATATATATATATATATATATATATATATATATATATATATATATATATATATATATATATATATATATATATATATATATATATATATATATATATACACACACACGCACACTTTAGTGAAGTCCAACCTTCCGGTAATGAAAAAGAAATACGTTCCTTCTTGCACACTCACTCACGCATCACCCATATAAGCTCCAGGTCTGTACCACTAATTGAATGGATGATCTAATATTTATTAATAGTAAATGTATGATTCAGTAATCTAGCCAAGCAACACAAGATCTCATTATAGTAACGGGCCTATAAGATATATATATATATATATATATATATGTGTGTGTGTGTGTGTGTGTGTGTGTGTGTGTGTGTGTGTGTGTGTGTGTGTGTGTGTGTGTGTGTGTGTGTGTGTGTGTGTGTGTGTGTGTGTGTGTGTGTGTGTGTGTGTGTGTGTGTGTGTGTGTGTGTGTGTGTGTGTGTGTGTGTGTGTGTGTGTGTGTGTGTGTGTGTGTGTGTGTGTGTGTGTGTGTGTGTGTGTGTGTGTGTGTGTGTGTGTGTGTGTGTGTGTGTGTGTGTGTGTGTGTGTGTGTGTGTGTGTGTGTGTGTGTGTGTGTGTGTGTGTGTGTGTGTGTGTGTGTGTGTGTGTGTGTGTGTGTGTGTGTGTGTGTGTGTGTGTGTGTGTGTGTGTGTGTGTGTGTGTGTGTGTGTGTGTGTGTGTGTGTGTGTGTGTGTGTGTGTGTGTGTGTGTGTGTGTGTGTGTGTGTGTGTGTGTGTGTGTGTGTGTGTGTGTGTGTGTGTGTGTGTGTGTGTGTGTGTGTGTGTGTGTGTGTGTGTGTGTGTGTGTGTGTGTGTGTGTGTGTGTGTGTAGAAGAGCGAGAGTGAGAAAGAGAGAGAGAACCAAGAAGCTCGCCTTCGTGTATAGCGTTCGCCGCCAGCGTTTCCAGGAAGCCATTACGGCTACATAAGCTAATAAGCTACATAACTAATTTTGCTCTGCGCTTCTTTTTATACTTCACCATAGCTCGAGGTTGTTGTGTTCATATAGGAGTTTGTGGCCAAGTACTGCATCAGGGTGGCCAATCCCGCTCTGGTGAGAGGCACCCTCTGTGTCAAATGCTGCCAAGTTGATACGTATGGGCTACAATTCCACGCGGTGGTATATACATGTGGCGGGCCACGGTGAGCCGTTAGTGCAATCGTACTTTACGAAAGCCCCTGTGAATGCCCCCTCGGAAGCTTCGATCCCGGCGCTGCGCAGCGCCGCAACACTTAACGTGGTAGCACAAGAACGTTGGTTTATGAGCCCAGCAAGTGATTGCTCCACTGGTGGATACATCCTGTGTGTGTGCGTGTGCGCACGATTCTAAAGATGCAGAAGTTCGCTGCACTTCAGCGGCGATTCCGCGCTCGTGCACAACCAACCAGCTCAGCCTCTTGCGCACGAACTTTGAGCGGTTGGGATCAGGTTCTGCGGTTCGTAATTCAGACCCGGGCATCACACAGAGAGTCGCTTGCCTATCCCTCCGGAGCACCTCAAGCGTAGTAGGTGACCTGCGCTATACCGGGACGTCACACTAAGCTGACTCAGCGGACCCACGCCGTTGTCCGTCTCCATCAAAGACAGTTGCTTTTTGGAGAGGAGAGGAGGTCGGGGGGCTGAAGGAAACGAGGAACGGGCTTGTTTTACATATTTGCAAGTCACAACTGCCCCAACAGATGTGGCAGCACGCTATACATGTACGAGCCCTTCACGTGTCTTTGCACACACATCACCCCTGATGTCCGCTTTTAAGCAGTCGTTTTCCCTAGGTCTCTAGACGAGGGAATTCGATGGCGCTGCCTCGGCCAATCGGAATGGTTGAACCGTTCGCAGCATCCTGCCGGAATACATGCTTCTGATGTTGCTCCTTCGCTCCCGCTTATGGCGCAGTGACGACACCGGTGTTCTCGCGGTGGGCCGTTGGCTCCTTGCAGCAATTAGCCGAGCCAAGCCCGGATGAACGCTACACTTTTCACAGAATAGGGCCGTTACTGACAACTCGAACGGACGCTGACCTCGCACGTCGACCCACCGTCGTCTAGGCGTAACAGCCAGAATGCTGGTCTTATGAGCAGTTCTATGACCCTGGCGTTCATATATAGGGTGTTCCAGCTAGCGTTAGCCAAGCTCTTTAAAATATACAATATACGAGGAACGCAACCAATATTACTCTGTCAGTAGCGACGCGCCACATCACCAGGACATTTTTCACGATTGAGCTATCCAAAATTAAATTAGGATTATTAACGAACATTGTACTACGGAATCGGGGGTGCGAATTTTGCTAGAGAAGTAATAATAATCGTGTTTTAAAAAGCTCGATTCAGCCGTTTTCGGTGTGCTATGAGTCGCGCAATTATTTATTTTTTCCGCGTCATAATGAAACCACGCGACGTATGAAACTAGCCGCATGATTACGCGTTCGCGAGCCGCGGCACCAGCGGTGCCAGGCGTTTCTCGGAAGAATTAACTCGGCTCAATGACCTTGGCCTTTTCTTCGATGCCGCTGCGCACTATTAGCGCGTAGTTTCGCGTTACTGTGTGAATTTTCTCTTATTTTTTTCCATTTTTTTCCCTCTTCTTCTTTCTCCTTTTATTCCCTTTACCCCTTTCCCCAGCACAGGGTAGCCAGCCGGTACTTACACTGGCTAACCTCCGCGTCTTTCCTCTCCTTTGTCTCCTCCTCCTTGGCTTCGCGCTTCATGCGGAAGCGACAGCTCGCAGTGACCCACGCTAGTACCGACGCCTTCGCCACTTTAACGTGGTAACGGAGCCAGGCATTGAGCTAAGTTAATTCTTCAGAGTTGGCACCAGCAGTGCCAGGCGTTTCTCGGAAGAATTAACTCGGCTCAATGACCTTGGCCTTTTCTTCGATGCCGCTGCGCACTACATTAGCGCGTAGTTTCGCGTTACTGTGTGAATTTTCTCTTATTTTTTTCCATTTTTTTCCCTCTTCTTCTTTCTCCTTTTATTCCCTTTACCCCTTTCCCCAGCACAGGGTAGCCAGCCGGTACTTACACTGGCTAACCTCCGCGTCTTTCCTCTCCTTTGTCTCCTCCTCCTTGGCTTCGCGCTTCATGCGGAAGCGACAGCTCGCAGTGACCCACGCTAGTACCGACGCCTTCGCCACTTTAACGTGGTAACGGAGCCAGGCATTGAGCTAAGTTAATTCTTCAGAGTTGGCACCAGCAGTGCCAGGCGTTTCTCGGAAGAATTAACTCGGCTCAATGACCTTGGCCTTTTCTTCGATGCCGCTGCGCACTACATTAGCGCGTAGTTTCGCGTTACTGTGTGAATTTTCTCTTATTTTTTCCATTTTTTCCCCTCTTCTTCTTTCTCCTTTTATTCCCTTTACCCCTTTCCCCAGCACAGGGTAGCCAGCCGGTACTTACACTGGCTAACCTCCTTGTCTTTCCTCTCCTTTGTCTCCTCCTCCTTGGCTTCGCGCTCCATGCGGAAGCAACAGCTCGCAGTGACCCACGCCAATACCGACGCCTCGCCACTTTAACGTGGTAACGGAGCCAGGCATTGAGCTAAGTTAATTCTTCAGAGTTAAAGCCCTGGGATCGCTGGTGTCCGCGGCGGGCGGAGGCGTAGTATTGCGGCTATTTTCATATTTGGCGCGTTTTCTTTGTAACGCGGGAAAAAAAAGAATACGCGGGACATAGCAAACTGAAAACAACTAAATCGGCTGTTTTAAAGCCAGAATTATTATATTTTTCTATAAAAGTTCGCGCTCTCACTTCAGTCAGCAAAAAGTTCGCTAATTAATACTATTAATACAATCTAATTATCTCTAGTCCAATTACAAAAAGAAACAGCCTCCTGGCGCTGCACGTCGCTGCTGGCAGAATACTTTTGGTTGCGTCCTCGTATATTCTACATTTTGTTTCTTTAGAGCTTGGCTAACGTTAGCTGGGACACCCTGTATACTTCCGCAAGTGCGTGAACTCGCTTTTGCAAGAAGCGTGCTGCGCCCGGGTGAAACGAATAGCGAGCAGGATGCACCTTCTCAACTACCGTATGCGGTCATACTCATGTAATGGCCGCACCCGTGCGAAAGTCGCACCCAGAACTTTGTAAAAAATAAACCACAAATATATATTTAAAAATTATCAATGTATAGGCCACACGCTTGATTTTCGAGTAGGTCGGCAGTGTTATCGGTTGTGGGGTGCGAGACTTCCGAAGCGTTTTTTTTTTTATCAGTGGCAAAACAAGGCAGCCATGCCGAGTTTTGGGCACCTCCACGTAGTAAAAGCACAGACTCCGATATTTAGCGACTGCCTCCGAGATGCTGCCGTCGCTGGTCTTTGGGGCCTATCCATTTATTCCAACCGGCCGGTGACGCGCGACGCGAATAGCCAAGAATAGCCAGCGGCAGTACAAGCGAGTACTGTACTTCAATGGAGGCAAGCACCACCAAAAATATTTACGAAAGAAAAAATGTCTTTTCTCCATGTAATGGCCGCAGCCCTGATTTTCAACCCAAATCTCGAAAAAAAAAAAAAGAAACCTGCCGCCATTACACGAGTATGTGCGGTATATAGTCCCAAGGAAATGCAACCAACGCAAATGAACCTGTTGAAAGGAATGTCCAGTACTCGACAGCTTTGCAAATGTTGGCTCGCGCGCAGGTGAACTACGGAGGCCGGTTTGAAGTAGGCGCAACGACTGCATCGTACGACTCCGTGTTCGATAAAAAGGACGCACAGCAGCAGACAATAGGCCGCCGGGATCGCTGGGAGCTGCCGGTTGACGTGGCGGAGGCGGGCGCGCGGCTCAGCTGGCGTTTTCAAACTGCCGCCGGCGACTTGGCCTTCGGTCTGCGCAATCACTGCGGGCAGTCCCTGATACCCTTGCAACGCCTTGGAGCATGCAGCCTCGTACCACAGGAAGGAACCTGGCACTGCGACGCTCCCGGAACGTGTACGAATCAAAAATTGCATAGTGTCCTCCAAAGAAAAGCCTCGTCTGCAGTGTGATCAGAAGCAGATAACTCTGTTTTGAATGGCGCTTAATTTATGTTCGAGTGTACTAACCCAGCTTAGTTGGTTTACGTTCAACATGGCGAACAGCGCAGATGATGATTCGAGAAACAATAACATACAACAACAATAACAACAACGACATTATATCTTGACCCGTCACCTGTACCGTTCGTCCTGCTAAACTTAAGTCATGTATTGAGAATTCAATTGGAAAAAAGAATGCACAGCAACGATAATCAAGTGTCAAGTGACGTGTTAATTGGTTGTGTAAAATACATATATTTACTTTTGATTTAACAGGGTTCTCATTTCCGTCGTCAGAAGTAAACTTCATAATTCCGGTAGCGGTCATCAATGCCGCTTGAAACCTTGATCTCTCATTAATGGTCTCAGTATTGCTTTAGCTTTCTACAGCGCCAATGTTACGCTGACATTTTTTTTTCTGTCCCTTAACAGATGTGCTCGAGTTTGACAACACCTACAGCTGGCTGAACGACAAGACGCTGGCGTACACTGTGAACGTGGACTGCCCAGAGAAGTTTCCTTGACCTTTCAATAAACCACGGAATAACTATTTGCGACTTCCTATAAGTGAAGGGTATTGTGATCATTCCTTGTGGTCCCTTGGCTAGCCCGGTGATACTCGAAGTCGTCATTGTCATTAACAAGCCGCATAAGCTTTGCTGAACACCGGTTCTTCAAACGGACATTGGAAAGGAACATTAAAGAGGCACTGAAAATGAAAAAAGAAAAACTTATTTCTGCTGTAAAAAAAAGAAAAAGCCACTGTTACCCTGAGAAGACTCTTGGCACAACAGAAAAGGCGCAATAACGAGACACCGGTTGCGATGCCGCCGTGAACTTCTAGGAACAGCTCGCTGTGACGTCACGAATTTTTGAGGGCGTCTGCTCGCCCCTAGTAAGCTTTTTATGGGTAAAGGTTCACTACAGTGTATTCTAAAACAGCCAAACACAGAACTTGGCACGTTCCCAGAGAGAGAGAAACGAAGAGGGAACGATAGGGAGGTTAACCAAGGACGTGCCCGGTTGGCTACCCTACACTTGGAGAGGGGAAAAGGGAAGAATAGATAAGGAGAGAAAAGAAAGATAATAGTCAGTCACTTACAGTCAGTCGCAGAGGAATCTCCACTCTCACAAGCGTTCATACAATGCATTGCCCTTCAAGAAACGCAGACGGGCTCTTGTGGCATTTTGCATGCAAGAACGCATAGGCCGTGGTGCAAGGGTTTTTTTTTTTCTTCTAAGAGCGCTCTAGTGTCTAGCAGGTTAAGTTTCGCTTGTAAATTGCGTCGCCGAGTCTCGAAGGGTGGGCAGTGACACAAACGGTGCTCTAGAGTCTCCCGCACGAATTGCAGGAATGAATAGGAATTCGTACACACAACGCCCAACCACAGGCGACACAGTAAAGTTGTTTGGCGACGTTAGAGTCTAGGTGGCAGGCTAAGTCGCACGTTAAGGTCGAGAGAGTGCAAGCATGAGTTGGTGAAACCCGGTGATATACCATCGGAGAAGTGCGATGAGACGAGCAAGTGAGTGAAGCTGTCGCGCAGCATCGGTTCTTGAAAGTGGTTTAGGAACGCGCTGATGTTTTTGGACCGAACGCGCAGCTTCCACTACGCTGTTGTTGCCGACAGTGCCGCAGTGGCTCGGCACGCATTTAAATACAATGTCGTGACCTTTCTCGAGTACGTGATGATGAGCGTGTCTTATTTCGTACACAAGCTGCTCGTGCAACCCATGAAGTAGAGCAACTGCAGAGTTTGTGGGGCGGCTTTGGAATCACAGAAAATGGCCCCCAACTATTTGGGGGCCATTAAGAGCACGTCCTTGAGTGCACCTTGAAGAGCCGCAAGTCCTGCTGCTATCGACGTGGTATCGTGCGAATATTTAATTTGCAAAGAGTTCAGTAGTTGTTCCCATGGAACAACTACTGTTCCGGTAGAGCTGCTGTAATTGGTGGAACCATCCGTGTTAATGTTTATGCGGTCAAAGTAAGACTCGTTGAAGAGAAGCAGAGACGACTGCTTCAGGGCTAGCGGGGACAAGTCAGCCTTCTTAGCAATTCCAGGAATTGAGTGCCACTTCCGGGAATTTGCCGGAGACACCGCAATCTCGACAATGGGCGTTTCGCAGGCAGGAAGCCAGATTGTATCGAGTCATGGTGTCTCTTCACAATACCACAGAATGTAACTTGTGGTCTTCGCACTGGCAAATAGGCTAAATTGTGGGATAGTAGCCGTGAACGGTTTCGAATGTGCGCTGTTAGGGTCTGACCGATGAGTGGCGATAAGGTGCTCCCAGGCAATGACAATCGTTGCAGCTGTCGAAGAACATAGGCCAAGACATGTCCGAAGTGCTTGGGCTTGAACGCTCTGTCGTGCAAGGAAATTAGTCTTGCATCTGTTGGACAAAACAGGAAGACTGTATCGCAAAAATCTGAGAAACAGTGCCGTGTATAGTTGTTGTAAGGCGGCCTGCGGCGTGCATCGAAGACGCCGAAGACATCGAAAACGCTGAAATCAGCCAGTCCGTGCGTATACGTCCGACCGTCCGTCGGACGCCTATATGAAGCAAACAGTTAATGAAGCCAAGGAAAGCAAAGGGTAAATATATCTGTTGTTTTTAATTGAAGTGTACAAATGATGAACTAAATGAAAACGAACGTGGACGAACAAAAAAGAAAGCGGCTTGTCACCGGTGGGAGCCGGACACATGCTCTACGCATTACGGGTGCGTTGCTCTACCAATCGAGGGGGGGAACCCAAAGGTAACTTTTCTATGCAAAAGAAGGGGGGGGCACCTTTACTAGTACAACTGTGACCAATGGCAACCAATCAACGTAAGGACGCGTAAACTCGCAAAAGAGAAATGAAATAAGGTGTACTTCATGGGTATGGCTGTGAGATACACTACTCCTTTACTTAGAAAACAAGGAACTACATCAAATGGACTCGCGCAGGAAAGCAGCGCAGGAAGAACACTGCCAAACGGGGGTGTAGTTATTGGGGGGGGAGGGGGGGTATAAAGTTCTCAAACTTTTGTTGCGAAGGGTGCATTGACATTTCCGAAGTCGTGCTTTAGATTTTGAATTCCAGAACTTTGCGGGGTTATGTTATAAACATTTGACGCCACCGGTGCATTGACTTCTCTATGATCGTACATCGGCGCATACAACAAGACAAGCCGAATCAACACCCTATAATACAAGTTGAATGAGCACTCAGCGAGGTCTGATAAGACGTAGCGTGGTGGTGGTTCATTCTTGCCGTCATGTCACAGAAAATAATATCAACATTTTTTTTTTCACCTGCGCCAAAGCATCCATGTCCAGACACTAAAGCCAGCAACGGTAACTACGTTCTTATTCATTTTTCTACTTTAACTTTTATTTGCGAGGACACATCGATCCATTTGTGAGGACACGTTGATTTTTTTTTTTCTCGCTACCAGCGGGCTGCCAGAACCATCCACAGCACATGCGTTTTTATCGTGTTACCCCGACCACGGCGCGGTACACTTAGATGCGCGTTCGTTTTTTCTCTGGCTGAGTCTATTTTAGCCTGGCAGAGTTTTGGCCGCTTTCTGGCTAACAGACGAGAAAAAGAAACAATGCATTGTCGCTCGCCGCCATCACTGCGGGGATTGGACGGATTGCAACGCGTTCGCTTGAGCGCAACCCCTCCGGAAAGTTTTGCCTCGCCGGTGTAGGATACCGCGAACAGTACGCGTACGGTTCTCCAAGGTCCAAGCGTCGGACGTTTTCTTCGATACTTCTTCGGTAGCCACATTAGGTGCCAAAAGTTGGCATTCGATTGTGGCGAACATGCTTTCATTTGCGTTTTTTTTTTTCATCTCCGTGCCTCCGCCACACAAAAGAAAAAAAGAAGACATTGTTGCGGCGCAGCCAATTGTCGCATGGTGGAAGTTCGATTTTGTTATTTCTTCTTTTGCCGAAATTAATGGGCCATCGGACGCTCCAGTTGCCGGATACTTCTATTATATTATTGCGATAGCAATTATATGGACACTCCAGGCACATCCCTGCCGTCGCCATCGCCTTCTTGTTCCGTATAAAGTCCAAGGGCGATAACATTGTCACCACGCACCGCATGCTGTATGTGGGAGTGAAAGGTGAAAACGCAGGGGGGGAGGGGGGGGCCATGGGTGAGCCGACGGTGGTGGCTCAGTCTTCTGTGCGCAAGGGAGAAAAGCGGGGAGGAAACGCGCCTCCTCCTGTAGCGCGCGATACATCAGGGTGAGAGGAAGGAGGGGGGGGTGATATGTGAAATTGTGGTTATGTAATATGTTTATTTGCCTTGTTTGGTGCATTATATACAGCGACGTTTCCTTAGATACGTAGATTTATTCGATACTTATACGTATATTTAAATATCTTGTTGCGAGGTTTTGTGTATACGTGCTGTGAACTTCGTTTTCCGTGACACTTTTCTTGCCCTTTATCAAGCTGCATTTTCGCATTTGTATTTTCCATTCTATCTTCGCATTTCTAATGTACGAGGGCTAGTCAAATGAAAGTGAGCCAACCCAACCAGCGCAATAATGGTTCGGTTCATTATGTGCGAGGCATGCGCGTAGCACAGAGGCATCTTTCCTTTACAAAAGTGACACACAGGTTTAAGAATGAATGTTATTTAATGCTATAGCTCATAAATTGGGTTGAACATGGTTGCGTGACATAATGGACACTCCAAAAGTCGAACAGTGTGGTGTCGTGAGGTTTTCGACAGGTGAAGGTGCATGCCGAAAATAAATTCGTCGCCGTATGGCTGCCGTGTACGTTGAACATTGCATTTCATTGGCCACTGTGAAGCGTTGGAGCAAACGGTTCAAAGAGGGACGTGAAAGCTGCGAATACGATTCAAGACCGGGCCAAAGCCACCGTGCAATCACGCCAACACAATTGCAAAGGCTGATGAGCTGATTAGACCAGAACAGAGGATAAGCATGGATGAATTGGCAGGGCGTGTGAACATCAGTCTCGGTTCGGATCGCACAATAATTCATGAATATCTCGGTTATCGGCTCTTATCTGTGCAATGGATGCCCAAGATTTTGAACCACCGCCAGAATACGCAGAGGTTTGACGCTGCCTTGACTCATCTAATCCGGTATCACAATGAGGGTGATGACTTTTTGTCTGCGATTGTGACCGGGGACAATTCATGGTGCCGCTACTACGAGCCTGAAACACGACGACAAAGCTTACGGTGGAAACAGTTGAATTCACCACCCCTCAAAGAAAGCAAAGGCCGTCATTTCTGTCGGAAAAGTGTTAACTTTTTTTCATCAGGGCCCATTATTGATCGAATTTCCTAAATTTGGAGAGACTATCAATTGTTTTCGATATTGTAAAAGGCCGCATCGGCTGCATTTCGCTATAAAGAACAAACGACGTGGAAAATTTACAAATGGGTCATCTTGCTCCACATTTCCAGACCCCACGTCGCTGATGGGGTTAACACAAAACTAGCAAAGTTCAAGTAGCAAACGCTGCAACATCCGCCATACAGCCTACACCTGTCGACTTGCAACTTCTACATTTTGGGGCCTTTGACAAAACAGCTCAAAGGAACCCTATTCGTGTCGGACGATGACGTAAAAGAGCCAGTTAGACCTTTTGAAGCAGCAGCCGAAGGAGTTTTATGAGACTCGAATCACGCGACTAATTAGTCAGTGGGTTAATGTCTAAATACTCAGGAAGACTATGTTTAAATAAAGTACCCATTTGTCATATATTCACATTGGCTCACTTTCATTTGACTTGCCTTCGCATATTTTGCTTTCTTTATATGTCCTCTCTGTTGTGACTATTATTTCGGTGCAATTATAATACACGGCTGGTGACAGCTGCTCCTGCGCAAGACAATGGAACAAAGGACAGCGTCGTTGATATTTTTCCCTGGCCGTCGCATATGTGCAAAAATGTAAACAAGGTTCTGGATTGACAAAACTTCATTAAAATATTTGTCCTCAACTTGTTCATTTCAAGGTCTTTACATTTTTCATATCAACGGCATGCAGTGCTTTGCTGGTTTCGAACTGATATAGTTCTAAAGCTCGTGTGGTATTTTATGTACTTACTAAATAGACAAAAAACGTGGAAGCATTGATATCAGTTATCTCGGGTACAAGTTTTGGGACATGCGAGTATATTTTTTTATTAAAAAATACGTATTTTACTTTTCTTCACAGTGCCTAGCGTTCAAATTCGTTTGCAGCATCTTTGGCAATGCCAATGCAGTTATTTTTGATGTATTTGATCCCTCGACAAATTCCATAACGAGTAGGTCGAGTTGCAACGTGAGCCCCCACCGCGAACGAAGTTTCTGGCTACGCCACTGCTGCCAAGGACAAGAAAACAAGCGAAAGTGTAAAATAAACATTTCTAGTAGCGTTTTTTGAATTAGCTCTGGAAGAATTATAGAAAGATATACAGGTTCTCCGACATAACTTGAGCCAAAGTTTTAAAAACGATAGGCACTCCGGACGTGAGTTGAACCGAATGCATTATGTTGGCACAGGCCTAGAGTTACTCAGGCTACTTTTTTTGTTTTCCCCTTAACGGATTAGTTACTTTTAATTAATCAACTTTTCAAGTATTAGCTGCAGACCCCAAGTGGGATATGAAAAGTTGTAGAGCACCTTGAGAAACCTGTAGAAAAATTGGTTTCAACACGACATATCTCACGTGGTCCCTTTTCCCACGTTCCAAAGAAAGGCCGCAAAATATGAAAAAATACCACGTGACGTGGTGGTTGCGCACTGTTATTGTGCTGCTCTCAAGCGTGCGATGGATGAACAAGATCGGCTGCAGCAAGACTGACCCACGACAGGGCGTCATGCCTGGTGTAGGTACCTGGGCATGCGGCTCTTATCGCAAGACGGTAGTAGATCAGGTAGCAGATCCCTTAGTAGATCGTTTAATTTCTCAACTCCTTGCGACTTCTTTTCCAGTTGCCAATTTTGCAGGAAAAGTCCTGTATAATTTGGGAAAAACCAGACGAGGTAACGCGTGACATTTATATTGCTTATGGGTTTAACGGTCATTGCAGGGTTTGATGATGCGCGCTCTTTGGAATATTTGATTTTCCCCCTTATTTACCCTATATCACGGGTGTATGGTTTCGAGGACATGCCAGCGTGGCGGCGAGCCGTCATTCGAGGAAATGACGAAGGAAAAGTTAAACGCAAGTGGCGTTCTCCAGTCGCAACTCGTTCGACGAGCATACAGATCAGCTGACTACGAACTAAATCTCTTTCCTGGTTCCTAGATCAGTCTAAACAAAGAAGGTTGAACTAACGAAGCAACAACGATGCGCGTGACCGTTGAATAGACGGTCACAACTGAACGCATCTCGAGTTAATCGCGCGGGCACCGAATCGATGAAAAAACTGGCCTTCACACCCGAGGAGATGCCGGTAACTACCGCCATCCATATGGAGTGAAAAAGGCAGCGAAATGTTGACCGCCGAATAGCTTTCACGGCTCAAGATTGATTTGGCGGCACTTTGGGAATGTGTGTGAGGAGTGGTGGCCTGGGCCACCACTCGGGCCCCTTAGTTCCCTTCTTCTCGTTTATTGCTATTAACTATTGATAATCATGCAACACGTAAGCTTCGCGAGTAACGTTTGCTTAGCAACTGCATCAAACGCAGCCTAAAACTCTGTTCTGACGGCTCGTACCGGCCGAATTTAATTTGCAGCAGCAAGCTTCTACTCCATCCTGCAAGTTTTTTCTGAACATGCTAATGTGCGAGAGAATAGCCGACCAGATTGAAGACCACGACAAAGGTAAATGCGCAACCGGAAGTCGCTAGTAGAGGCCGGCTTTGCCCAATTCATCCCTATAGGAATAACTCCTGCAGAAAACAAATATTACTTTCATCGTATTGTATTATGAAACAATAGACCTGGTACGCTGGTGAAACTGATAGCCTACAATGATTTATTGTATTATGAAATAGACCTTATGCACTGATAAAACCGATAGCCGGTATCGCTCCATGAAACAATAGGCCTGAGCGACTGATAGCACGTACCGGTCTATTAGCTTACAAACGTATTCGTTTAAATAGGAGCACTGTCTGCCAAACGGTTCGATCTACAAAGGTGCATTAATGGCCAACTTTGAAGCGAAGCTTTCTAGGCGAACCATCCCAGACTTTGCTGATCGTGGTGGCTGCTGCTATCTCGCCAAATCGATCACACACGTACGGGCACCAGTATAACAAATGGTGGCCCATATGCAGCCCCATCTCTGCTATAGCCCTATATATGAGCTGGCGGCCAGCTCTGTTGTCTACGAAGTTACGTAGTGAAACAACAAGCAAAACCTTTTATCCTCAGTGCAAGAAATATGCAGCTTAGAAAGCACATTTCCAAGCCTTCTGTGCCTTCATTCTCGATGTTTGGTGCGTCTGCTTGGTCGGCTTGCTGCTGAGCTATGAGGTACTACCAGTACACGTTTATATCAGGATCACAAGTGACTAAGCGGCATGGCTGCCGTGCTGCTCAGTCACTCATGATCATGCTTAGTCAATCCGCGCTTGCGCAGTGTGTTTCCTTCTTCGTCCCTTGTCGCTTGAGCGGTTTACATTATGCATTGAAATAGTCACTCCTCCCTTACACCTCACCTTACGCGCAGCAGGCGTATACGTGTGAAAGAAAATAATATAAAGATAAAAATTCATCAACCCTTCCACTCTGTGAAGAAGGACGAGCAACGAAGTTGTGGCGTGTTTTACCTCAATCGACGGATCTGTGTATATATAGGCGTTTTATTGTTATTATTATTATTATTATTATTATTATTATTATTATTATTATTATTATTATTATTATTATTATTATTATTATTATTAATTGTATTGAAGGATACACACAACGAATACATCTTATGACTGTGATTTATTCTTTTACGAAGTAGTGTCGTGTGCAATTACCGCAGCCTATGGCAGACGGGAATTCGACAACATTCACAACTTCACCGTGAAGTACGTAATTGCAAAAAGTAGATCAAACTCGGCGTAATATTAAAGTCGTCTTAGCGTGTGATTGCCATACAGTTTGTTTCGGGATAGCTTCGATAAAACAACAGTTACCGCCGTTTTTCTGTACCCATACTCCCTCCGTAGACGGCCATGTATTGACAGCAGACGGGAATTCTGTAACGTTTACAGCTTGACTGGGGATTAACTAATGGTGACAAGTAAATGAAACTCGCCGTAATGACAGAGTCGTCTTGGCGGTCAACTTCAGGATGTTTTTCCCAAGACATCTTCGTTAGATTGAGAGCTACAGAGCGTTCGCGAGTAACTGGAGACGAAAATCTTTGTGTCGACGCGACGCGTAGACAGACGGGCATCGACTACCACCGGAGCGTAGCTACACACAGCTTCACAGTAAAAAGATAAAGATATCTGATCCGTGCCGGCTGGCGCGTCATGATTGGTGTTTTTTGTCGAAGTAGCGCAGCCTTACCAGCGCCTCGTTTGCCGACAGCGTTGGAAACAACGCGCGATGCCCCAACGAAAGATCGTGCTGTGATGATTGCGCTGTGATAACCGCAGCTGATTTGCGAATTTCTTTCCAGCTTTAGTCCAACGCGTCCTGAGCAGTGGCGCGTAATCTAATGCCGGTGCGCCAGTGCCAGACGCGGCTGGCATTTCTGGCCGTGCTTTTGCGCGTTATTGTGAGCAATTGTGAAGCACTATACTCAGAACCCATAAGCACGCCGTAATATTAATGCCGATACAAGCTTGTGCAACGATGCACCATGCAAATCACCGCACAGGCACACCAAACACATGTATCGGCTCCGTGAGCCGCTAGACGAAGTGACAAGCAAGCACCCTGTCGGAGCTTCGGCGACAAATCTTAATTTCCCAGGGGCGATAGAGCAAGCTACGCCGTTCAGTTGCACGCCCAGAAAGAATGGAGACGGCTGAGCGTCACAAAAGCCCTCGCACGAGGTCTGGAATAAAAAACGTGCCATATACGGAACGGCAGGGGCAGGCAGTGCACAACTGATTCGTAGATGAACAGCTTTCTGACGCAATAACGAATTCAAGTTCATTCGAACTTACCGTGCAATCCTTTGTCAGGAGCCGGAGAATGCACAAGGCTGCACGGTTGGACCTTGCGTCAGCGAAAAACACGGGAAACGATGAAACCCGGGACGAAGGCGCCGCTGCTGGCACATCCGAAAACACCACAGAAACTAGGCCTGCGTGCGCCTGGCCGTGTTCTTTCGCGCAGCGTCGTCGCCGCGCAAATTCCGAGCAAAAAGTTAGTTCGCTTGAAGTTTTAATGCTGCATTAGTGAAACAGATATCGGATGGGCTTCCTCGCAATCGCAGACAATAACGGTACTCCCCACATCAGCCACACTGAACATAACTACTTATCATACCCCCAAATAAGATTCTATTGTGAAACGGGTTCGGAGCCGTTGAAGCCAGCTATATACAGGACATGGCAGGTACGACGTTCGTGCGGCTGGTGTCATGTAGGATGTTCTTGCAATTTTACAGGTTTTTTTTAACAGTGTACGCCCATTATTATATAGCCTGAACATATGTGACGTCTCATTTGGGTTAATGTCTCAGGTTAGCGTCGAAAAGTCACGTAATGTTCAGGCGCATTGTAGTGCGAAAATAGTGACTCTACTCCACGGGACAAGTCTCTTGCGTGCCATTCACGAACGCATTCAATGTATCTTTCCGCAGGCCCCTTGCGACATCGCGAAACTAAAGTATACCACCCCTTCGCTGTCATTTCCTTTACGACTACATTCGCGATCCATCATTGCAATGCAGCGCTGGGTTTCGTTTCATGTCTCCACATGTTTCTGTTCCTTCGTGTGCTATATATATATATATATACCTATAAACTAACAACAAACCAGACCACCTTGTTCTCTCTCTCTTTCGCAATCTTCCAAAAGCTATAAGGCCTCGTTTTGTCAAGGTTTTAAAAAGTTGCAGTTTCTCCCACACTGCGGAGCAATGACTGAAATATATAGCAGTTTATTATACCTAGTATTACACAGTGTTGCGCATAGTATCAATTACACAGAATTTTCGCAGTGACGGGTGTACCTCCAGAACCAGGGTCTTTCCTTGGTCCACTTGGTGCTGCCTACTTTTACCATATTGCGGATTTTTCATTGTCTTGTGTGCCGTATCGCCTATCGCGACCGCTGCTTTCTGACGCAGTACTGTTATCAGCATTCGCATTTCGCCAATATCTCGGCAGAGAAGTCCTTTTATTCTCGAGTATTGAATATCATCGCTGCTTTTAGTAGAAGAAATGTTTTCATCGCAAAGTGGCTTCGACAGTGTTGGTGTTGAGCTTGTGGGCGCTAATATATTACACGCGTGTGCGATATTTGATTGTTTGAACGAGGCGCGCGGGCGCCATCGTTTCCACCTCTGGGAACTGGTGAATCGTTGTGGCCACGGATTACGCCAAGCGCTATGCCATCACCCGAGCGCTTCCTACAAACTGCGCCACAGATGTCGCCGATTTTCTTCTACGCGACATGATTTTATTACGTGGAGCTCTGCGACTTCTCACAGACCGTGGCCGGACATTCCTATCAAAAGTTATCGCGGACATCCTGCAGTCCTGTGCCACGAGGCACAAGCTATGCAGGTCATACCATCCGCAAACAAATGGTCTCACGGAGCGTCTCAATTGCACTTCACAGACATGCTCGCTACATATGTCTCTTCAGACCACACTGACTGGGACCTCGCTCTACCTTTTGTCACATTTGCTTATTATTCCTCGCGCCACGACACCGCGGTTATTCCCTATCTTTCCTTCTGTTCGGCCGAGAATCAGCACTGCCCCTCGGCACAACCCTCCCTGTTCACGCGGCACCGACCAGTGAATATGCACTTGACGCCATCGCCCGCTGTGCCCACGCAAGGGAAACCGCCTTCTGAAATCCCAAGAGAGTCGAAGGCGTTTGTACAACCGGCGACACCGAGACACGCACTTCCCGCCTGGTTCTTTGGTGCTTCTATGGTCTCCGTCGCGTCAGGTATTGGCCTGTCAGAAAAACTGCGGTCTCGTTACACAGGCCCGTACCGAGTGCTTCGAGCCGTGACTCCCGTCGCCTACCAGATCGCCCTTGACGCCCCATCTTCTTCCCACTCCAGTCATATCGTGCACGTCACACGACTGAAGCAGTATCCCCCTCCCAGTGATGACATTTAGACGCTCCGGGACGTCGCTTCTCCCACCGGGGGGATTATGCTACACGCGTGTGGCATTTGATTGTTTGAACGAGGCGCGTGGGCGCCATCACTCGAGAAAAGTGGATGAAGAGCGAACTGGGCTCGCGCTGTGAATGTAACCGGTCAGCGCTGTAACCGCTGTTGTAAATATAACCTGTAAATAGTTGCTCGTCCTACTGACTCGTCCTTAGCGTAACAATGTGGTTGCTCTTGTTGCTGCGTTTGTACTTGGGTGCACGTATAGCTCTTTTCTTTTAGTAACGGATACCATTAGCGGAAACTAAAAACTTCAGTTTAGTGAAATGATTGCTGACTTGAAGGACCATGCACAAACTAACAGTTTAAACCAGACTAATACAACGCATCTGTTGATCACTTACTTGTCGCTGCCACTCTTCTCGATGCAAAACTGTTTTGTAGTTTTCTGTGCCGCAAGCGTACGCGCCGTACTTTCAAGCTACTTTTCCGACCAGCCAATTGTGATTCGTTGGCTAGGATTTGTACAGTTATCGTATGGAATGTTGTACTTGACACAATACAGGCACGGTGTATTCAACCTAACCCACGTCGTCACCCCATCACAATCACTTTCTATTAAGCACGTGCAGCGACCTATGCTCCTTAATCGTGGGAGGTCAACCTGTACCACAAGTGCCCCTGGTACCTAGCGCCTACTCACGCGGTACTTTTTAAAATCTCGAGCACTATCTTTGCACCGCGGAAAAATTACAACCTCAGCAGCTACCATCACTGGAAGAAATTACTTAGTTATTTTCAAATAGGCTCTACAATTTATTCTTTACAAATGTTGCATTAGAAACGATTCTTTAAAGGCTTTTTAATTAGTTATTGTTAATTAATTACCTATTCTCATGGTAAAAGATACCCGGAGTTGCTCAAGAGGGCAGTGATACATGCTAAGTTGGTTGCAATTTTGTAACGCACATGTGCATTGTTTAAAGCTTGGCACGAGTTAGCCGGAACAGTGTGCAGATAGCAAATCAGCATAGAAGACGTCCTCATGGCAGGATTGATTTGTGCGTATATTTCTGGCAATGAATTTTCCATGTTCGAACTGGTTCAGGTAGATTTTCGTTGTCGTTGAGCCTCTACACTAACGGCCTACATCTACGAGTCAAATGTAGCAGCACAATCCCTATAACAAAGTTCGAACACTGCTGAAATTTCATTGCTCAATGCACGTTTTGCTTATTTGTTGTTGTTCTTTCCTTCTTCTTCTGTTCCGCGCAGACATCCTTGAGTTCGACAACACCTACAGCTGGCTGAACGGCAAAACGTTGGCTTACGTAGGGAACGTCCTAGCACCGGAGGGTATTTCCTGATTAGTCGTCACGGAAGCAATTAACATGTGCGATTACATAATAAAGGGCGTCGACATAGCGCCGACATGTTACCTCCTTCCATCCTTTCTAGACACGGGAAGAATGGATGTTGACTACCACGCGATGTCTATAGCCAAATATCGCGCATCCTTTTTTTTTTTTTCAAGTGAAAGTGATTAGCTACAGGAGAATGAGCCCGACAGTTCTCTGTCGAGGGCACTGCGCAAGCCCTTCCTGCAATTTTAGTTTTACCAAGCGCACACTTTTTGCGTGTGCCGCGTGATCGTGAAAATTTAGTAGGTGCAGAAATTGAGAATTAAATTGTGGAGTTTTAAGCGCCAGAAACCCGATCTCATTATCAGGTATGCCGTGAAGTGGGGTTCCGGATTAATTTCGACCACCTGGGGTTCTTTAACGTGCACCCAATGCACGATACGCATACGTTTTTGCATTTGTGCCCCACCAAAATGCGGCCACCGTGGTCGGGATTTGTTCCCACGGCCTTGTGCTTAGCAGTGCAACGCCAAAGCCACAGACCAGCCACGGTGGGTCCTTTAGGAGAATTCAACTTATTGGTCTGCAGATTTTCGTTTGCACGTTGCTCATATGAAAAACGAGCTTGTCAACGCTACTTTGCTATTCGGCTATGCGCCTGGATACTCTGATTTATATGCCACCAGAGGACACATTTTTCTGACTGAAGAGGCTCCAAAGGGTACGACACAGGAACCTACGCAGCAGCCGCAAACTGCCTGGTGAGAAGCAAATGACTTTTCGCATGGAAAGCAACTGCCCAATCCAATTCACGCTAGCACAGAGAAGGGCCGGTTCTTTTACTGTTGCGTTCTTCGGCTGGTGATACTACTCTCGCGCGACTCGCTCTCAAAGGTTCTAATTATCCACTTCGTGTACAGAGCAGGTCGTCAAAGTCGCGGGCTGTTTCTCTATGTGCACAGAAGCTGCAGCAATTCACCGAAGGCCGCAGCTTGAACATTCAAGATTCGGGCTTCGATAAAGAAGTCCCCACCGAGTAGCGGCAACCTGAAAAAAACGGAAAGTTGTATAGCGCAAAGCGCAGCCACTGGACCTTTTCAAAGAACTGAGGTAATTGCTACGCACAACATCAACGAGCTTCTACTAGGGGCAAGTTTGGGAACACAACAACGGAAATTGGGAGGATAACCAAAGTTGGGCGAATCGGTTTCTTCCATTTGCGAACTTCAATTGCGACGCCCCCCGCCCCCCTCTCCTTCACCGAACTCCACTTCACCACTTGGCAACGCCATCTCCACAAAACTAACCCGGAATAAAGTCGTTTGTTCTGGCTTCTTTTCTATTGCTTTTTTTTTTTTTTTTTGCTGATGGCGGAGGTAAGTGGTAAGTGATGGTTAGTCCTATAATGAAATCTTCGTCTTTCTCAACAAGGTTACAGGGACGTTTCACTTCGTGAACGCAGGTTACGCGCAAGTGTATACGGGCTATTCCCTTGCTCAGCATTGCACGTAGAATGTCTTATAAATGATTTGATTGTGTGTAAGCGTGGCCGTCTTTTTCAACGCTTACTTTTTATTTTGTATGTTTTATGTTCGTTTTTCGTTTCTTCATAAAGTTTAAGGTAGCATTAGAAAAGATGGTGACGCACTGTAATGAAATGCAGAGAAAGAGGGAGAGAGAGAAAACAAGAACAGGAAAGGCAGGGAGGTCAACCAGAACGAGACGCAGAATCTTTATTAGTGTGGGGAATAGTATATTACCAAATCGGCTTGAAATAATTAAATGCAGAATCTTTATTATTTCAAGCCAAATTAGTAATATAGTATTCCCCACAATTCATTTTCCCCTTTTTCTCATTCTTTCCCTTCTGGAACCTCTCGCGCACACCAGACGCGTGCCTTTTTCCGGGGCTTCAGCTAATGCAGCTTGTTCAGCCAGCGCTCGGCGATCACATCGGGGTCGGTCGACTGGCCCTCGGCCTGCCGCCACTTGCGTTGCTGTTCCCTCTTTCTCGCTCGACGATCGGCCTCTCGACGACGAGACGAACCTGGTACGTTCACAGCGCACACAAAACTCGCATCAACTGCCGGACGCGGTCGACACAGCGCGCCTCCACCTAGCCTCCCCCTCCGCGACGCTTCGCTCAACGCCACAGACTTTCCTCTAGGTGGCGTTGCTTTGCCTCCTCCCATGCAAACGCTGCTGGAAATGAAGCTGCGCAATGAGCTGCGAAATCTCAGCCTTCACAGCCACACCGGCTGCGGTAACTCAGTCTCTATGGCGTTGAGCTGCTAGGCTTAACGTTGCGGTGTCGATCCCAGCCAGGGCGGCCGCGTTTCCGTGGGGGCGAAATGGAAAAAAGCGCTTGCGCGCTTAAATTTAGGTGCCCGTTGAACAAACCCAGGTGGTCAATCCGGAGTCGCCCGCTACGGTGCGACTCACATCAGATCCTGGTTCTGGTACGTAAAATAACGGAACTCATTTCTTTTAGCTTCCGCACACAAATATGTTAGCCTAGAAAGATGCAGGTATCGCAGTAAAGTTTTTGAGAAATGCATATATGTCACGTTCACATGCCTGCAAGACAAAGAACTGCTCTCCTGAGACAACGGTTGAGCGGAAGGGAATTAACCTATCGTTGCGTTTCGGAGAAAGTCTAAATCTGAAGGACTGCTTCAGGCGAGATTGAAATTTAGGGTCTCAAAGTGTTCACAGAAATTATCGAGAGCCAGCAACTTTCAGAAATAATCAAACATTGGCTTTATAAATTCGTAATTCCTGACTGCAGCTGTATATCCCGATTCTGTAAACTCTCACAAATGAAAACGTATAAAGCGACCGAATGTAATGCATTAGTTCGCAGCTAGTGTGAAATTATTACAATGGTTGCGTTAACCGAGCAAACTGTCATTAACAGAATAATAGCATAATTCAAAAAGAATAATATACCGTCGCAGTCGTATTTAGTTCGCAGCTAGTGTGAAATTATTACAATGGTTGCGTTAACCTAGCAAACTGTCATTAACAGAATAATAGCATAGTTCAAAAAGAATAATATACCGTCGTAGTCGTATTTACACATTGATTACAGCTCGCAGCGTTTTGGTATTTAGGTTTATTGCGGTGCTGAAGTTCTAAATGCAATTTTTTTAGATTCCCAATTTCATGGGTGAACTTTCACAAAAGTAATGCAGAACTAAATCAACACTTTCTCCCACATTCGGGTGATAGCAAATTTCTCTTTTAAGAGCAGTAAACGCCATAAAACCTACTTCCGTGAATGTTGCACAAAACAATCTTGTCTTTCTTTTTTTTACAATATAGTAAGTTGGTAGGTTGTCTCTTCCACTGTCCCCATCTTTCCTTATTTGCGGTCGCTAACGATATGCAGCAAACACCAACTAGGCCAAATTGAAGTTCTTCTGCAGGTGAAAGCCGATCAGTAGGTCCCGGCTCGACATTTCACAAAGCTGGAACCGTTTGCACTATAAAGAACACAAACAACAACAAACAACAAGAAAAATTGTATTTGTTCCTCATTACATGCGTTATATAGTTATGGACCTAGTCGTAGCCGGAAGCGAGCAGTCAGGAGCCTTCCTCTGGTGTCTGCACGCAAACCACGTAGGCGATCGTCTTGTCAGTCAACCAGCTGTAGCTGTTGTCGAACTCAAGCACATCTGCAGCGAATCAAAGAAAATGAAAATTACCTATGCATTCCTCACCAAGCTGACCTGGTTTAAAAGAAATAAACAAACAAAAAAATCTACTCAGGCAATGCAATCAGGCCTACGTTTCCTTCGCTACCTTTCGAAGAGGTGGATAGATGGAATAAACTTTATCGCGACGACCATGTTCGTGTTGGCCTCCAGGAAACCAAGACTGTTAGCCCACAGCATGTCCCGACACGTCACCATAGCTTCCCACTGGTGTTCTGATGATCGCGGTACTTGTGTTGTCTATCGGGTTGTTTGCGTACCCCCATACCGTAGATTTGAGGGTGTCGGATGTGTGCGTGCAGTTTTGCAGTATCTTTCATATTTCCACAAGTACATTGCTTGTAATAGCGTTCCCTGCAGGCATGTTCCTGTCTCTAGTCTTCTCCATATTACTGTTTGTTCCACTGCTATTCTTCTGCTTGGTCCTGGGTAGCATTTCCGTTCAACCTCGTAGTACGGCAAACAAATATGTGGAGAGAACAGTAGAGAATTTAGAAACAAATAGGAAGTTTCGCCCGAAGGGTGAAGAACTGGCTGACAGCTACGGCACGGTTTATCGTTGCGCTTAAAATTTTGGGTCGTGTTCTAAGTATGCGTGGGTGTGACCATGCGCGGATGCGACATGTGCGGGTGTGCCAGAATTTTCGGCCCCCTTAAAAGCTTCAACACGCCGATGGCATCGCACAGACGCCACTGCGTTACCCGTAAAGAGCGGAACCGGTGAAATTGCATCATTTTCATGCTGTAAGCACTAACTTTTTTTTGCACTCTTAATAACCAAAATATTTAGGATAAAAGGCATGCGCTGTGAATGAAATATTTATGGCTTTTGCTTGTGCGTTGCAATTATTTTCCTGTATAAGGAATAATTCAGTCAATAATGCAGGTACGGTCTGAGCAACTTTGGCAGTCGAATAACATAGCGTATATCATGCATACGCGGCACTGGCAAGAATTTAGCATACTTATACGTGCAACGCACCATACGCATCTCAAAGCATCACTTAAAAATTATGTAAAGTGTCTCTGTCATACCATTATTGTGCATAACCATTGCGTACACTGCATATATTGAACATTTTATACACTTGACAATTAGTTTATGTTTAACCGTGCTTTTCCAGGGGTCTATGTTGTATGTTAATCAGTGAGGACTCGGACACTACTTTGAGAACATGCCGTCTTTACGATCCTTCGTTTCTTGTATATGTTATCGTCATGATGCAATTGTGCCGTGATTGTGACTCAGTGTTCCTATGGTCCCTTGTTTAAATAAACTTTTTCTGAACACGATAGCAAATTTGTAGACATGAGAAGGATATTGGTTTTATCGGCCGTGAACATTCGCTCACTAACTATAGAACTAACAATGATATCATGTGTAAGCGCGAGTAAACAAGAACGTAGAAAGAAACAGACACACAGCGCTGTGTCTGTTTCTTTCTACGTCCCCGTTCCGTAGCGCACACGTTCTCTCATGAAGTCAAACCAACCAGCCCGCCAACGTGTTTTAACTAAATTAACAAGCACGGTGTCACGCGCGCACAGGTAAACGTGAACACACCTCGCTCGATGAACGCGAAAACTCGCTGTCAGAATGCTGGAGTGAGGAATCGCGGCAGCGGCAGTGGCCGAATCGACCTTCGTGCATGTCTCGCTTCAAGGAGAGCGAAACGTCGAAAGCACAGCGCATGCGAAGCTACCGGCACTGTGCAAACATCGCAGATCGCTTTCGATACGGCGCCCACCCGGCCGCGCCGTAAAGAGCAGCAGCCGGAGAACGCCCCCTCCCCCGCGCGCTTCCAGCCCCACTTTCTCCCCGCACACGCGATATTGAGCCGCGTTCGCCGGCTCCCCTTCGCACGCATTCATTCGCGCATGCAGCATACGGCGCGCGGCGACGATTTTATCGGCCTTGGACTTTATACGTAACCTCAAGGCGATGCCGACGGCAGAAATGCGCCTGGAGTGTCCATATAATAGCTATCGCTAAAATATGTGGCTGAAAAGAAGAAAACACTAGAGAGTATATGTATACATGTCCACTAAAGATTGCTGACTTAATATGTCTCTCCAGTGAACTTCTAGCTTTTTGGGTAAATAAAAGTTGGGACGAAGCACACCAGATTTTCAATCCCGCAAATTCTACGACGCACACCGTATAAAAAATACGCTGAAATGGGCAGGAGGGAGAGGGGGTGTTTTCGAAACGGACGGTGCTCCTTAGGGAGTCGTCTCGCATCCCGAATGGTTCCGCAATCGGAAATTGAGCGTAGATACACGAAAACCTTATACTCGGCTATTTCGATGCGTTTTGAACCGAGCTGCTGCTTTATTTTTCACGTCATGCCACATATCCACGCTCATGCAGCTAAACTGTTTCTCGAGTGCACCAAAAATTTCGAGATCGGACGATTATAATTCTTAATTATTTAAATTAAATTATGGGGTTTTACGTGCCAAAACCACTTTCTGATTATGAGGCACGCCGTAGTGGGGGACTCCCGAAATATGGACCACCGGGAGTTCATTACCGTGCGCCTAAATCTAAGTGCACGGGTGTTTTCGCCCCCATCGAAATGCGGCCGCTGTGGCCGGGATTCAATCCCGCGTCCTCGTGCTTAGCAGCCCAACACCACAGCCACTAAGCAACCAGGGGGGGTGGCACAGTAGAGTTTCTTGAAGATTGTGAAGTTCGGTTTTATACAATGACGTCACTGTTAGCTGGTGCCGGAAGGTCAAGGAGGTGTCGCCACCTGCCTTTAGCTTTTGCGTCCATTCTGGTTTACCAAGGCGCCTCTCCCAGTAAGTGCGTTACTTTTTTTTCTTTTTCAAGTGTCTCTTTTAGGGTAAGTGCAGCTGCAGTTCGTCACAGCTTCGACATCGAGAGCGACCTGTGGGAATGCGACCGCAGAACGCAAGCCGCTGCTGTCGGCACGGCATCGCAAACAACGGGCGAGTTCCGTTCTGGGGCCAGAAGAGAGATACGGTGGCTTCCCGAGTCGGATGCGCGGCGTGCGCTATATATGGATAGCGCAATTAGCCTATAACGCCTGCCAGCTGCACCGGCGCAGATACGCGTTCAGAAAAGACCGCGACGGAAGCGCGATAAGCCACATGCGACGCAAGGGAGAGTAACCCTTACCTCGAAGAGCGCGAAGTTCAGGCAGTTACGGGTGCGGGGCGACAACTAAGAGAACAAAGGGTAGCAAATGCAGGGAGGTTGACCAGAGCAGGCGTTCAGTTAGCGACGCTGCATTGAGGGACAGGGATAAGCTAGAAGAAGGGATGGAGCAAATAGACGATGGTCTCTTAATCTTTTTCTTTTTTAACAATGTATGTGCTAAGGAAAGGGAAACGCTGCCGAGGTCGGCCGACTATAGGTGGCGTCAATTTGCTGACGTCACTAAACATTGTTTGCGCGCTTTGGGGCTTATCTGGTCCCCCAAAAATTGTCGATCGTCAGCTGCCCTGTTCACGTTTCCTTTCTTGAAAACGCTGTGCTCGCTACTTTCTCGTCAAGAATGCTCTGTCACACTGATAACGCGCATGTCATTCGTGACCTGGAAGTGCTGAGCGCGCAGAGTTAAAGAAATGAATTGCGGGCTAGATGACCGATCGATGTTGTGGGACAAGATAAGCCCCAAGGAGTGCAGACTTTAGGATTTTAGGATGGTGACCGTTGAAGCGAAATGAGAATAATTAAAGATCGCACGGATAGACTCGTTTTGCAGTTGGCATAAATTAGGCTGAGGATGATGAAGACGACGAAGTGAAGGATTTGCTTATTACTTGACTGACTTGTTCGTTGGCGAATCTATTGATTGATTGTCATCGTCGCCGATATTTAATTTTTTTCGTCCTTCCTCGCTTATTATCAAGCCTCTGCGCAATGTAAGATCCGTTCATTCGCAATGACAAAGCTGTGGTCAATTAATCTATAGTTGGTGGCAAGTTGACATCATATAAAAACGAAATGGTCAGTGTGCCGCCGTACGACCCAATGATTGTGTGTGCCAGTCAATATCATTGGCTCATTTCCACGACGTCACAGTGGAGACGAACTTAATAAATAATTGGCGCCATTTCGGAAACTATAGCTTCGAAAGCGGAGGCACAGCGTTGTTTTGTGGCCGGATCCTGCACTTTACGCCTAGGTTGTCACCGGCTACAGACTAACTGCGTACTATTTTTATGTGAACCTTTAATATTGTCCCTTGAGTGCTCATCTCTCCCTTCTATCTCTTCCCCTTCCCCCAACGTAGGGTAGCCAACCGGATTCCTGACTGGTTAACATCCTTCCCTTCCTTCTCTCCCTCTATCTCCCTCTCTCTATCATCTCTCTCTCTCTCTCTCTCTCTTGAGTGTTCATTTGCAAACTGGAAATTTTTTCGTGCGTGTGACCTCTGAGGCGTTCCAAGAAAACCTGTGAAGGTCCCGTACATGTTCCCGGTGCGTCGCAGTGCCAGCTTCCCTCCTGCGGCATGTAGTTAGAGGCGTCGAGGCGTCGCAGGGGCAGCAGGCGCTCCCCACTGCGCATGCGCAAGCCGAAGGCCACGTCTCCCGCAGCCACCTGGAATCGCCAACTGAGCCGCAAGCCGGCCCTGTCCACGTCCACCGGCAGCTCCCAGCGCTCGCGGCGGGCGATGGTGCGTTTCTGGGCGCCCATTTCGTCGAACACGGAAGGGGTCGAACACGTGACACCTTCTTCGAACCGGCCGCCAAAGTTCACCTGCATGTGAATTGGCGAAATGTTGTCGCATGGCAGCGCTCTGTCTTAGTTATAACACGAGTGAGTACAGATGTGTTCCACGGGAGCATTGCCGTAGCAGAACCCCCCTCCCGTTGTGCGAGTTGCTTACAAGCATTTTTATACTATATTTGTGCTTAGTGCCAAAAGAAAACACAAATAAAAAGCTGCATAGCAATTCTTTATCGAAAGAGAACACTGTCATCCACCTGAGAGCGGCACAATATACACAGGAGCAGCTCGAGCTATTCTGAGGTTGTGTTGTTATTGTTGATGATAATAAACATGTTGAAGATGATGGCGACGATGTGGTCGTGGTGGTGTTCTTCCCTTCTTAGTGACTCTAGCAGTATTACATAAATAAATGTTATGAGTAAAAACCTGATGACGAAGCTGAATGACGTCACCGCTTACAAAACCCTAGTTAGACCAATTATTGAATATGCTAAAATTGTTTGGGACCCACACATCCATAATTAACTGTTCTAAACTTGACTGAATACAGAGGCTAGCTGTCAGGTTTATATTTAATAAATATCGCCGCATCCATTCTCCAATGGAGTTATATCAATTAGCTTATCTAGTGCCACTTGAGCTCAGAAAGTGGTTTTGGCACGTAAAACCCCATAATTTTTTATGCGAAGCATATTACTAGGGCTCAACCCAGCTCCTCAGGCGCGGCGGTGTCGCCTTCAATACCACGTGACACCGTGACGTCACGACAGAGGAGAAACGGGGCTCCAACTCGCGCCGTCGCTCGCGGCGTCGCGGCGGTATATAAGCAGCTGCGCTTGCCTCTGCTAGACACTCACGAGGTGAGATGCCTCCTGGAGAAAGAGCTGCTCGTTGGAATGAGAAGCGAAGGTTGCGGCGTGCTACAGAGACTGCTTCTAGGTGGCTTTGCTACGGCGCAGCGACTACGCGCCCCGCATCGGACGCGGTGAGCGTCGAGCAACGCAGCGTTCGGCGCGACAACGAAATGTGCGCCTGAGCAAGCGCCCCACGCCTGAGCCGACGCCGACGACACCGGCTTTTCTGCGACACGAGCTCCTTAACGCTGTCGCGTTAAAATAAAGGCTAGTATGCTTCGCATCCTGGGCTTAACCTTAGCTAAGCCACAGCCATTTTTATGCGAAGCATATTACTAGAGCTCAACCCAGCTCCTCAGGCGCGGCGGTGTCGCCTTCAATGACCTTTGACCCCATGCCATACCACGTGGCACCGTGACGTCACGACAGAGGAGAAACGGGGCTCCAACTCGCGCCGTCGCTCGCGGCGTCGCCTTCAAGGCTGACCACGTGACACCGTGACGTCACGACAGACGAGAAACGGGGCTCCAACTCGCGCCGTCGCTCGCGGCGTCGCGGCGGTATATAAGCAGCTGCGCTTGTTTCTAGGTGGCTTTGGCTCAACTCTTGCAAGATGGGCTGGGTGGGAATCGAACCAGGGTCTCCGGAGTGTGAGACGGAGACGCTACCACTGAGCCACGAGTACGATGCTTCAAAGCGGTACAAAAGCGCCTCTAGTGAATGCGGTGTTGCCTTAGAAACGAGCTGTTTCTAAGGCTCAGGCGTGCGTCGCTTGCTCAGGCGCACATTTCGTTGCCGCGCCGAACGCTGCGTTGCTCGACGCTCACCGCGTCCAATGCGGGGTGCCTAGTCGCTGCGCCGTAGCCCATTGTCTTACACCCCTTGGCGGGTCGACGGGAACGCTGTCACGTTCCACTCTTGAAGGCGAAGCAGAGTAATGCATGAGTTGTTTCTTCGTCTAGCCGAACCAAATATAGCCAAGCAACAGCAGTTCACCAGGCTAAACAGTGGTTCAACAACTAAAATAAAGGCTAGTATGCTTCGCATCCTGGGCTTAACCTTAGCTAAGCCACAGCCATTTTTTTTTTTTGAGCTCAGAACTAAATACAACAGATTAAAAATCCTCTTCGAAGTTATTCACAATCAAGTAGATATTCAACCAGATTATATTGAGCTTCCTATGAACGCGTGAACGAGGCATCGTCATAGTATGTACATTCCTCCTCCACTCGCCCGCAATGATTGCTTCAAGTTCAGTTTCTTTCCTAGGGCGATAAGAGAATGAAATTTGTTATTCGACTCTCTTGTAACTTCTATGTCCTTAACTGCGTTTTTGGAAAGTGTTAAAAGCAAAATTTTTTTGCAATACCACGTAGTGAATTGCCCAATATGTATGCATTTACTTTTACATGTGTGTCTCTTATTGTGTCTATGACGACACGATGACAAATTGTGAATGGTTTCTTTATTACCTTCCCATGTATGCTGTATATGATACGTATTTTCCATTCTAAGACAAGCTTTGGGAGTCAAAGCTTGTAACTCGGTCGCTATCTATGTTTCTTTTTGTTGTTTTTATTCTCCACTCCTGTAATAGCCCTAAGAGGGCTGACAGAGTGAATGACAATGAATGAATGAATGAATGAATGAATGAATGAATGAATGAATGAATGAATGAATGAATGAATGAATATTAGCAAAATTATGTCTCTAAAACCACTGCCCTGCATAGCTGGCTATGATCGTCTGCGAAGGGTCACCGCTCTCCAGCGAGATCGGTGGCACTAAGCAATGGCGTGCTTCCTCTGAGCCGCAGTGAAACCAAGCGCCCCATGCCGAGGTGGTGCCTTCTATGATTGGATTTCATGGAACTTCCTCCATCCTGTGGATTTCCACGAACTGCTTTGCCGCTTTTTGCTGAGAGAAATTACAGGCTAAAATGGCTTACGTAAGACAAGATTTGATTTTCGAATCCATGGCCACAGAATACAGGTTCGTGGAAATCTAGGAGGTGTTACGTTTCGCCTACGACACGCGGTTTAGCCGGCGCGACTGCAACAAAGCGGCAGACATTTTGGCCCGTTCGGCGTCGCCGCTACGCTCCCCGCCAAGCGCGTCCAGGCATGTTCCGATGCCACGTGTCTTCATGTGCGTGTGTGAGTGTATGTGCCATTGTGCCCGACCGGAGGCGCTACGAGAGTAGAAGTCACCTTCTCCTCCCAGCCATTGTGCCCGACCGAAGGCGCTACGAGAGTAGAAGTCTCCTTCTCCTCCCAGCCATTGTGCCCGACCGAAGGCGCTACGAGAGTAGGAGTTACCTTCTCCTCCCAGTCTTTGTGCCCGACCAGCGGCGCTACGACAGTATGCGTCACCTTATCCCATTATACAATCACGTGCTCGTCTATTGAGGGGTTCCTTCTTGCCCTCAACTGCGAGAGTATAAAAACAGCTGCCCCCGGACGCCAAAAGGGGGGCTCCGATTTCTTCTGTTGAGTAAAGTGCTCTCCCGTCTCTCTACTTCGGTCAACCTGACCGCCAACTCTTTGCGATGTTAAAATAAACAAGTTGTTTTGTTGTTACCAGTCGACTCATGCTTTGCCGGGACCTTCGGATGCTTCCAGTTGTACCCCAGGCCGCCAGGCCAACGCTACCCTTGGGGCTTGCGACCCAGGTGCAACAACGGGCGTCAGCGCCGAGTTCCCAACAAATCACACCAGCGGTGCGACCACAACAACCGTTGCCATCGGTGGGATTCAAACAACTGGTGGCAGCGGTGGGATCGCGACAACGGAGGCCAGCAGCGAAGAGATGCAGTTGACTGTATGCTGAACAGCTCAACGACGATCCGGGAGCAGTGCAACGAGCCCTGTGTGATGACTGGTTGCCTGCAGCGGAACGACTGCGCTGAATTCCTGCCTGCGAGGTTTGGTGAGTGCGGGACTTTCTTCTTCTGAGCTTTGCCAGGCTTTTGTTAGTGTCAGAAACAGAGCTGGTAATTGTGGTTGTCGTTGCTGCCGGGATAGTTTGCGGCAAGACAATAGTAAGCAGTAGAGAAAGCAGCATTCAGAGCAGCCATGGATTTGAAGTCGTTGCGCAAACCGAAATTGCTGGAGCTTGCAAGAGAGTTGGGTCTGGATGTCTCAGACAAACTCAGAAAACCTGAACTGCTAAAGGCTATTCTGGAGTTAGAAGCTGAGGATGACGAGCTGTCGGAATGCCTTGAGACCATTGAAGAGAGGGAGACTGCAAAAAGACAGGAGCGCGAACTTAAAGAACAGAAAGAAAAAGAAGAGCGTGAACGTAAAGAACAGAAAGAGCGAGAGCAACAAGAGCGTGACCGTCAACACGCTTTGGAAATGAAGCGTCTTGAGGTAGAGATGGAACGCGCTCGTAATGGAAGTCAGGCACACGGTGCAGGAGAACGCGTATTGTTCAAAATGACTGACCTGATGCGGCCGTTTAAGCTTGGAGAGGACATTGGTTTGTTCCTGGTTAACTTTGAGCGAACCTGCGAGAAGCAGGGGTTCTCTCGGGAAACGTGGCCACAGCGCTTGCTCACTTTGTTACCCGGCGAGGCGGCCGACGTAGTCGCTCGCTTGGATAGAGAGGAGGCAGAGGATTTCGACAAAGTGAAATCGAGTCTGCTAAAAAAGTACAGGCTGTCAGCGGAGGCGTTCCGTCGGAAGTTTCGGGAAAATGAGAAAGGCAGAAGTGAGTCATACACAGAGTTTGCGTACAGGCTAATGTCAAACATGCAGGAGTGGCTCAAAGAAGAGAAAGCGTTTGGTGACCACGAGAAAGTTCTGCAGTGTTTCGGGCTAGAACAGTTTTATAGTCGGTTACCTGAGAACGTGCGGTACTGGGTCTTGGATAGGCCAGACGTTTGTACGGTGGCTAAAGCCGCTGAGCTAGCCGAGGAGTTTGTGACGCGTCGGGCTCGCGGAGCTAAGGACGGTCAAAAGGGTGAATTTGGCTCGAAGTTTGAGAGGCCGAAGTTCACACCCATGAGAGCAAAGGGGAACACGCGTAGTGAGGATGCGAGTGAAAGCAGTCCGACCAAACGTAAAGAGACGGCGGCAGCCGAAGCCGAACGCAGAAAGCGGTTCGAGATGAGGCAAGCGCGCGTGTGTTATACGTGCCAGAAGCCGAGTCACTTTTCGGCGCAGTGTCCGGACAGAAAGCGGGTCGAGATGAGGCAAGCGCGCGTTTGTTATACGTGCCAGAAGCCGGGTCACTTTTCGGCGCAGTGTCCGGAAACAACACCAAAAGTCGTGTTTTTTTCATTATGCAGCGCTGACGAGAACATGAAGCTTCTCGAGCCTTACATGCGAGACCTCCTCGTGAACGGGAAAGAGTGCCGAGTGCTTCGCGATTCCGCAGCTACGATGGATGTAGTTCACCCCTCTTACGTAGAACCCCATATGTTCACGGGCGAGTGCGCATGGATCAAGCAAGCCGTGGAAGCTCATAGCGTGTGTCTGCCAGTAGCAAAGGTGCTTATTGAAGGACCTTTCGGAGCGCTTGAGACGGAGGCGGCAGTGTCATCTATGCTGCCCCCCCAGTACCCGTACCTATTTTCGAACAGGTCCGATCACCTCCTGCGCGAGAAGGGGCTTTTGTTTGGTGAGGCTAGCGTTCAGGCCTTAACCAGGTCGAAGGTTCGGGAGCTCGCTGCAAAGGCGGTAGTTGCGGGGCCGACGTTATCGAACAATGAAAAAGGGTCAGAGGTGCAGCAAACTGACGAACTGAATAAAATTGAGCCTGTAGCGTTGAAGGCGCCAGATACTGGAGAGGAAATGCCCGATAAGGGAAAGTTAGAAGAGCTATCTGCAGATTTGCTCATCGCGCCTACGTCAGACGGACTTGATAGGTTGCTAAAAGTCAGCCGGTCGGCTTTGATAGCCGAGCAAAAGAAGGATGGTAGCCTAGAAAACATACGCTGCAATGTCAAGGAAGGTATCGCCAGGAAAAATGCGCGTTTTGTGGAAAGAGGTGGAGTCCTGTACCGGAAGTATCTAGACCGCAGGGGAGTGGAGTTCGATCAGCTGATCGTTCCTCAATGCTATCGTCAGGATCTGTTGCGCTTGTCGCATGGGGGTTCGTGGTCCGGACACCTAGGAGTTAAGAAAGCTAAGGACCGTCTCTTGCAAGAGTACTATTGGCCAGGGTGTTTTCGGGACGCAGACCACTTCGTGAGGTCATGTGACACCTGTCAGCGGGTGGGCAAACCAGGGGACAAATCAAGGGCGCCGTTGAAATTGGTACCTATCATTACGGAGCCTTTTAGACGGCTCGTTATTGATACAGTGGGACCTCTGCCGGTAACAGCTACGGGGTACAGACACATTTTGACTGTGATCTGCCCAGCGACAAAGTTCCCTGAAGCAGTGCCGCTTAAAGAACTCAGCTCAGTTGAGATAGTCAATGCACTACTGTCCATATTTGCGCGAGTTGGTTTTCCTGCGGAAATCCAATCAGATCAGGGCACAGTGTTTACTAGCGCTTTGACGACAACTTTTCTCGAAAGGTGTGGGGTAAAGCTGCTACACAGCTCAGTGTACCACCCACAGTCGAATTCCGTTGAGAAGCTCCACTCCGTCATGAAGCGCGTGTTGAGAGCATTGTGTTTTGAACATCGAACTGACTGGGAGCTGTGTCTGCCTGGGGTGATGTTTGCATTAAGGACCGCGCCGCATGCAGCTACGGGGTTTTCGCCAGCTGAGCTGGTGTACGGTCGCTCGCTTCGGTCTCCGCTTCGCATGCTTCGAGAATCGTGGGAAGGCAGGGGCGACAACCCAGTCGTGGTGGAGTACGTGCTTAAGCTCCTCGAACGCTTAAGAAGGGCACAGGAGTTGTCAGGTGAAGCAATGGCAAAGGCCCAGCAGAGGGCCAAGGTTTATTATGATCGGACAGCCAGGGCCCGTCGTTTTGAGGTGGGCGATAAGGTTATGATATTGCGCACATCGTTAAACAACAAACTAGACGTGCAGTGGGAGGGCCCAGCACGAATTGTTCAGAAACTGTCGGACGTTAACTACGTGGTGAGTCTGCCAGGAAAGCGGAAAGCACAGCAAGTTTACCACTGTAATCTGCTCAAACCCTATAAAAAACGGGAAGCAGTGGTGTGCATGATGGTAAACGTTCCTGAAGAGCTTCCGGTCGAGCTTCCGGGACTAGGCTCAGTGACGAACAGGGAAGACACCGGTCAAGTCATTAGTGACTTAGTCAGTGGAGCATCGCTGTCGCGTGAGCAGAAAACCGAACTACACCAGCTCTTACAAGAGTTTCAAGGTCTGTTCTCTGAGAGGCCTGGTAGGACTTCTGTCCTTACTCATGACATAGAACTTACCTCCCCAGAGCCAGTACGATCCAAGGCGTATCGGGTGTCACCCCGCCAGAACGATATTATGGAGGCTGAGGTAAAGAAAATGCTACAGCTCGGTGTTATTGAGGCAGGTGAGAGTGATTATAACTCCCCTTTGATTTTAGTTGAGCTACCGGGCAAGGAACCTCGTCCTTGCGTCGACTACCGCAGGCTTAATTCCATCACTAAGGATCAAATTTATCCGATCCCTAACATCGAGGAGCGCCTTGAGAAAGTTAGTAGCGCTCAGTTTATTTCCACCCTAGACCTTGTCAGGGGTTATTGGCAGGTTCCACTTACAGAAGAGGCTAGTAGGTATGCGGCGTTCATTTCACCTATGGGAACATTCCGTCCTAAAGTGTTGAGTTTTGGTTTGAAGAACGCGCCATACTGTTTTTCAAGCCTCATGGATAAAGTGTTGCGGGGACAGCAAGAATTCGCTTTACCGTATCTAGACGACGTAGCGATATTCTCCGCATCCTGGTCTGAGCATATGGCACACTTGCGGGCAGTGCTAACCCGCCTGCGCGAAGCGGGCTTGACAGTAAAGGCTCCTAAGTGCCAGTTAGCACAGGCCGAGGTTGTCTACCTCGGTCACGTGATTGGTCAGGGTCGTCGCCGCCCCTCTGAAATAAAAGTGGCCGCTGTGCGAGACTTTCCGCAACCGCGCACGAAGACCGATATTCGGTCGTTCTTAGGTGTCGCCGGCTACTATCAGAGGTACATCCCCAGGTACTCTGATATCTCGGCTCCCCTGACGGATGCTCTAAGAAAAACAGAGCCTCAAACAGTCGTCTGGGACGAGACAAAGGAAAGAGCTTTTAGCGCCCTAAAGAGTGCCCTAACAAGCCAGCCTGTGCTACGATCGCCAGACTATACAAAAGGGTTCGTTGTTCTGTGCGATGCTAGTGAGCGAGGCATGGGCGTTGTACTGTGCCAACGGGAAAAGGGAGAAGTAGAACACCCCGTCCTGTATGCTAGTCGTAAGCTGACCAGTCGTGAGCAGGCGTATAGCGCCACCGAGAAAGAGTGTGCATGTCTCGTGTGGGCCGTTCAGAAATTGTCATGCTATCTAGCCGGCTCGAGGTTTATCATTGAGACGGATCACTGCCCTCTCCAATGGCTGCAGACCATCTCTCCCAAAAATGGCCGCCTCCTGCGCTGGAGCCTCGCTTTGCAACAATATTCCTTTGAGGTGCGTTACAAAAAGGGGAGTCTCAACGGTAACGCCGATGGCTTAAGTCGAAGCCCCTAAAGTAGGAATCAGCCTCAAAATTGTTTGTTACTGATGTTTTTTTTCCTGAGGCAGGATTTTTTTAACATATTGCTTTTGTTTAGTGTTTCAAAGTGATGATATGCTTTCTAGTGCAATTTTCCAATTTGTGGACGCGTTCTGAGTGATGCTAGACTACTGTAAGGAACTAGGCAGTGGTAGAAAAGGGGAAAGAGCCTGGCAGGGCTTAGTGAGGGTTGTGCCGTGCTTGCTGACTGAGCGGTTGAGTTTCAGCGTAGTTCTAACGCCTGCCGGGAACGAGAACAAAAATGTGAACTCTCCCGAAGTCACTTTGCAGTGTCCCGTGCGAACCTGAACGAGAGAACGAGGCCTTCTCTGTGCGCTGCGCTCAAGAAACGTCGAGGGACGCCCGACTTCGGTTATGAGCATCATCGAGCGACATCCCTCCGGACAGCGGATGCAGTCCCCTGTCCATCGGGATCTCCTTCCCCCGGCGGGGCGGTCTGTTACGTTTCGCCTACGACGCGCGGTTTAGCCGGCGCGACTGCAACAAAGCGGCAGACATTTTGGCCCGTTCGGCGTCGCCGCTACGCTCCCCGCCAAGCGCGTCCAGGCATGTTCCGATGCCACGTGTCTTCATGTGCGTGTGTGAGTGTATGTGCCATTGTGCCCGACCGGAGGCGCTACGAGAGTAGAAGTCACCTTCTCCTCCCAGCCATTGTGCCCGACCGAAGGCGCTACGAGAGTAGAAGTCTCCTTCTCCTCCCAGCCATTGTGCCCGACCGAAGGCGCTACGAGAGTAGGAGTTACCTTCTCCTCCCAGTCTTTGTGCCCGACCAGCGGCGCTACGACAGTATGCGTCACCTTATCCCATTATACAATCACGTGCTCGTCTATTGAGGGGTTCCTTCTTGCCCTCAACTGCGAGAGTATAAAAACAGCTGCCCCCGGACGCCAAAAGGGGGGCTCCGATTTCTTCTGTTGAGTAAAGTGCTCTCCCGTCTCTCTACTTCGGTCAACCTGACCGCCAACTCTTTGCGATGTTAAAATAAACAAGTTGTTTTGTTGTTACCAGTCGACTCATGCTTTGCCGGGACCTTCGGATGCTTCCAGTTGTACCCCAGGCCGCCAGGCCAACGCTACCCTTGGGGCTTGCGACCCAGGTGCAACAACGGGCGTCAGCGCCGAGTTCCCAACAAATCGCACCAGCGGTGCGACCACAACAACCGTTGCCATCGGTGGGATTCAAACAGAGGGGTCTATACGGCGTTCTGGGATACCACAGCACTTAACGACAGCCTACAATTTCGTATTGACGGACCTATTAATTTCCTACGTTTCAGTTTACTGCGCCAACAAAATTGCGTATCATGGGGCATCCCTGGTTGACCAGTGGAAACCTTCGCAAGTAGCGATCGCCGTAAATGAAGAAGCTGGCCGGCTGGCTTCGACCTGTGCTAGCAACGACTGCGCCTAGGATTTACATTAGCCTAGCATTTACAATATCAGAGCAAAGTCGCTGAGCTCTTAGCTGATTCCAGCTGGCTTGGCTCTCTTTCAGAGGAGAAGGGCAAGTGCACTGCGTTTTGGGGGGCGGAGCTTATCCTTATTAGGCCGTCATCGACTATGTTTTGTCACATCGTGCCAATCAGCGCCAATCCGTGCTCCTTTCCGATCACGGCAAGAAAGTGGGAAATGTAATTTTAGTTCTCTTATGGTGACATCGATACCTTGATTAGGATAACAGCTATGTATAATCGCGTGTCTTGTCTTTGTAGCCTAACTTTTTCTGTCTGAAAAATTTGTGGTTCAGATAAATATGCCAGTCTTGCGAGCTACTTGACCATCCACGTGTTCTTGGAGAGCATTTCCTGCTGACGCAATGCACGGAATTCCAACTGCTGGCTGTGACCGACCTTGTGCTTGCACCGTGGGTCTCCGTCAGGTCCCACCATGTCTCCACCCCAGTAGGCCGGCAGCTGAGCAGCGTCAATGATGTTCAATACGTTCACCTTCCAGCCATCTGTCCCGGTGAAAAGACGCATATACAGAGCTGTATACTTGAGGACAACTTTCGATGGTTATGGCAGGAATCTACGAAGTCGGAGCGCGCACATTTAGGAGCGCTCTTGAATGTAGTCCCAAATTATCTGCATTATTTATTTAGGCTGGGAAAGAGAAAACAAACACCTAAGCTACAACGTCAAAATAACACAAAATGGGGAAGTCAGTGTCAAATTTGACGTTTTAGTCTGCTTTTCTCTTTCGCGCTTGGGCAAATGCGACACCGTCGCACGCAGACGCTACGCTGATTCCGCCAGCACTTTTTTCGAGAAACCAAAAGTGTTGTCAAACGCTGCCGGACTACTTGGCGCAGTAACACGCCTGCGGAATCTCCGCCGCTGCAGCTTTCTCTTCAATGCCACGGAAAGTTGTCAGCGAGTACAGTCAGTAACTTTTCACGCGCAAGCCATTTTGCCTCCTGTGTGTAGTTAGAAAAGTTGGCTCCTCCCGTTTTATACGCTCAGTCATGGCAAGTAATATGAAAATTATGAGTTCGTATAGAATGCCAAACATAAGGAAACACATCACACAAAGCAAGTGGGCTGGAGTGACTGAAGCGATGGCAATATCCACGCTACAAGATGAACTGCAACGAGTACAACAAAATTTTCGAACAAGGTAAATTGGCCGTGCATGAAGTAAAGCCTTGATACTCCGGCGACACCCAAGTTTAAAAGGAGCCGTACGATAAATGTGTCCCAACGATTATGTGAACATTTGTCGAACAATGTATGTATGTATGTATGTATGTATGTATGTATGTATGTACGTACGTACGTACGTACGTACGTACGTACGTATGTATGTATGTATGTATGTATGTATGTATGTAAGTATGTATGTATGTATGTATGTATGTATGTATGTATGTATGTATGTATGTATGTATGTATGTATGTATGTATGTATGTATGTATGTATGTATGTATGTATGTATGCACGCCGTATGTAAATCTGACGTGCGAACGAGATGGGGTGACGAAATACACGTTTCTGGAGCAAGGCAATGTTATGCAGCTGAACACACTGCTCTCTGTATACTATATACGCGATCATGTTACGGCTGAGCAGCATAAAGGAACGCAGGCTGCTTCAGATGCCGAGTGTGACCTGGACGTGACCGGTTCCACCCTGGTTCACGGTAAAAAAACTTACCTTTGCCATAGACTTCAATTTTGTCAGTGGTCCTCTGCGTCAAGAACGGCCGCACCAGTTTCCATAGCACGGGGAAGAAGTTCGGCGCTGCATGAACAAAAAAAGAAAGAAAATGTAGGCTGTGATGGAGAAAGTGAGTCAGCCTGCATTGTTGCGTTAGGTGCTTACGACTCACAGCTCTAGAAGGACCTAGACAGTATTTTTGAGATGCACCAAGCGTGTTTCCAAAATTCTGTTCTGTACGAAAATAATTACAAACGCTGCTAACAGAGATTTGGAGCTAGTGGACAGGTACGGTGATGTAGGATAATTTTACGGCGTGCTTCATAGACCGATAGCCTGCTGATTTGTTTGACTCGCCATGCAACACGTCAGAGGAGCAACGGATCCACGCATAGATCCACTCTTGCATAACTGCCCGAGTAGCTTACGGGTTTCTGTCTCGGTTCTCTGTGTTTACTGGTGCTGCCTTTTGGGTATATGATTTCTACGAGGTTTCGTAGATGAGCTAAGTTTTCTTCCTTTCCTTTCTTCAATCTTTCTTTTTCTTTCTATTTTTCGCAGTAAGAACTGCAAGCATTCAGACAAGGCGTTATTACTTCTATAACTAATCTTTTTTTTTTTTACACGAAAAGGAAAGCTCTCTGCATTGAATAGTTATAGCTGCACATACCAGGACTATCGGAAAATTTTTTATTGCAGCGATATACAGCGTTCCGTATGTTCGAAAGATCCAGCGATGGGTTTTTTTATTATCATTATTATTATTATTGAAATGAATATTAGGAGAGGTTGGCGCCTCTATGGCGGCACTGGCTACTCCTTGTCACTTAGCAAAGGAAACAAAGTTGCGCAAAAAGGGAGAATAATGACACGAAGAATGGCACTCAGTGATGTGTTATTAGCCTTGTGGCGGATTCCTTACCATTGATGACAATACACTTCTCCAGGCACTCCGGATAGTGGTTCTCCATGGTTTGCAGTACGTTGGTAAGAGTTTTTACAGCTGCACTGCCGAGGAACAGAAAAGGAGAAACACCGTGGTGGCCCGTCAGGCTATCGTGCAATGCACACGACGTATATGGTGTCACCTGTTCTCGTGACTAAAAGACAACGACAATGCGCTTAACTGATAGTACATGAGTGCATGGTTGTCTTGGTGCTGAGGTGAAAGTATTTTTCTCTTTTTCAAATAATTTCCATCGATCAGCGCTTTAGCGCGCATAGAAATTAGAGAAGGTAGAAGGTATAGCAGCAAGGGAATGAATGCTTTCTCTCCATCCGATTGCCCAGCTAATCGTATACATAATTATTGTATCACTTCTCGTTGTCCTCTTCTCCAGCGCAATGTTCGTTAGAGTCAGGCGCCGAATTCACAAAGCCCTGGCTGCCTTCGCTAACAGAATGTGACTATTCGCTGGCAGCATTTCTTAAAATGTTCCCCAATACAATGTTGCCTATTGCTATATGTGCATATATGCTATATATGCATATATGCAGAGAGTTTTCGGGACAATGACATATGTTACACCTGTTTAACATCGACAGTTTTATAGCTCTACGCCAGCTAAACGGGCAACGGGCTGGCCATATAGTTCCTACGAAGAATACATGCCTATGCCGAACATTATGCGTCATCCGTGCACACGTTATGAGTGCTTTAGCATAGCTCAACCCGCTGCTGCAATTGGACGCCTCGATGTGACATCACTGCACGCGCATCTGGCAGACGGAGTTTCGTAAAAAGAAACATTATACGCGATGGTACTGTGGGAGCCAATGGGAGCTCCAAGCAAAACGGCTCAGCTAGCACGGTATTGATGGTTAGTACATGAATTTGCCTGAAATTTGTCATTCTGCGTTCAAGTGTCGTTATTACCGTGACAGATTATCCATAAGGAGCAATATGTTGCACCATAAATGAACTGATTTGCATAATTCCGCATTTGCGAAGGGTTTTCGTAATTCACGCCGATAAAGCCAGATAAAGCTCGACAATGTTAGAAGCCAAGAGCACGAAGGTCACAGAGAGAGAGAGAGAGAGAGAGAGAGAGAGAGAAAGGCAAAGAAAAGACAGAGAGCTTAACCAGAGATTATCTCCAGTTGGCTACCCTGTGCTGGGGGAGGGGCAAAGAGCAAGTAAACGTACTAACCATCACTCCAGTGCTAACTGAACTATCATGGCACTAGAGCTCCGTCTAGTAATTTTAGCTGGGAACTGTGTGCTCGACACATTGCATCGCCCTGCTGGATTTCCGAATGAGCTGTGCCGGAACTCATTGATTTTACTGAAATTTGTGGTTGCAAAGCCTGAACTACATTTGGGTTATCCTTTTGTATACCGGGTTTCAGCGTTTTTTTTTCTTCCTTTAACGCCGACGATACCATTGCCGTGCCCGTGAATCGTCATCGTCAGACCAGCTCCTAAACTGTCCCGACTTCGCTGCGCCCTTCTAACCCGTCTATCGCTTACAGTAGCATTTTCAAATGATACTCCTTTACCATTTGAATGGCCTGTAGCCCCCTATGTGACTTTTTGTGGACACAGAGAGATGACAGCGCACTTTCTTTGCCAGTGCCATCGTTTCAACCAGCGGAGAGCAGCACTCTCATCTACACTGTACCAGCTGGACAAGCGCCCACTCACAGAAAGCAATATTATTGCACTCTGGCCTACACAAACATCAGCGCGGGCCGCTGTAAACGCGTTGCCGCGTTTGCCAAGAGACACCGCATGGTGCGGCAAATTGTAACTGTGCACTGTGTGACGTTGTTGTACGTCTCAGCGGCCCGCCATCGTGGCGTAGTGGCTATGGTGTTGGGCTGCTTAAGCCCGAGGGCGCGGGATGAAATCGCGGCCGCGGCGGCCTCATTTCTCTAGGGGCGAAATGCAAAAACGCTCGTACACCATAAATTTGATGAACCTTGAACAATCCCAAGTGGTCAAAATTAATCCGCATACGCTCACTGCGGCGTGCCGCATAATCATACCCTAGTTTTGGAGTGCACTGTAAACAATTTACTTAAAAGTAAAACATGGTGCAAATGTTTCTTTAACTGACACCCTTAGGGTGTCAGTTATATAAATCACACACTAATGGTGTGAGTTACGCCCATTTGCACCCTTTTTCACTTTTAAGGGTGTAAATTATATTACAGTGTGTAAAACCCAAGAGCGTATTCTTTCATGTCTTAATATATAGGCGCTGACATTGTGTATACGGCTACGTCCGCCTCAATGACCGTGTGACAGCGCCCACAGGCATACATTCTTAGTCCTCCACTTATTTTTCTATATATTTCACATCTCTTTTCATTTCGACAGTGCACGGTATAGCAGATCAGAGATATGGTCTAGTGTCCTTCCTTTGCTTTTATCTACACCTCTCTTGCCATAGGACGAATTAAGATAAAGCTTGGCCCACCATCACAATGGGTATTCGAACTCACATCCTTGCGTCAATGTGCAGTTGGGACCTGAACGCGCTGTGCCACGCACGTCGGGGCGTAAGCTCTCTACACAATTACACAGTTCGCTGCTACATCGGGGCTATGACGTGCACTAAACGCATTGCCGCCGCTGTCGCGCGATCGAGTGACTTACCTTGCCAACAATACAGGTTACGCAGGCTGAATTTTTCCAAGTCTATGACCATGTATTGAGACTGTATTTCCTTTCCACCCTGTATCGCAAGAGAGCAGAGAATTGTAAGGCAGTAATCGTAGAGATAATTACGTCATCTGATTTTTCTTTTTTTTTTTAAGGCACGACTAGACAAAGCGAAGGAGTGCATTTTTATTAGCTGTAGATACGCGTGTAGTAGAAGTATCATGCCGATCGCTTTGGGCGCCATAAATTGAGCCCGTATTGACGAGGCATATGCGCAAAGAGACACACAGCGCCTACCAACTGTATAAAACAAAATTTGGTTCACGTCTTAAATTTTTATACAAGAAAATTGCCGAAAATAAAACCATCGAATCATAATATGTTTACAACTGTGCAGGTTAGCAATGAAAACAAATATCACAATAGTACGAAATACATCGCTTTGGACGTCCAAAACAAAAACAAACCTTGTGTTATACATCAATCTAAAATTTGCTGCTCATTTGGAAAGATAAGTTTCGTAAAGTTATTGTAAACACTGTGATAACCAAAGGTAATCTTTGAACCAGTACATCATCTAGTATATTCGGTTTACGAAATCTCTATTTAGGTTTCTGGTGGGCGTTTGCGCAATCAGATACGTTGTTGCTGTCATTGATGACGACCACAATGCCACCATCGCCATCGTAATGGTAGTTGCCGTTAAACATTCTATATTGTACACGAGTGTCTTGCGTCCGTTCATTTGTAAAACTTTACTTTCTCTCTAAAATGCAATATTGTTTCATCAACATGTGTTCCGTGTTTACTTAACACAAGTATTTTTCAGTGTCACATGCACTTGAATAGAGGCATATCGGAGGGCGCCCCGAGATGAAGCTACATTCTAAATACGGCTTCAGCGGTGTCGTGACAATCTGCGTATACAAGGAATGCCAAGCAGTTTTAAGTGAAAGAAGATTGCCTCCGCAGACACCTGCTCACTTGTGCCCAGCATTCACTGCTAGTGTGGTCTTACTTAGCAACAACGCAAGTGTAGGCTGTTACGACACGGTGCCATTGTTATCGCTTGGCAATCTGGATCTTCACATGTCGATTACAAGGAGCGACGTATTGTGTATTTTTGTTAGCTTGTAATGCAGACAAGAATTTTTAAAACTACGACTGTCCTATAATTTTTCAAATTTCACTTCCGGCATTGATGTCACCGAAAGCCGTTGTTGCAGAAGTTTGCCGGTAATTGTTATTTTCACGTCGTCATGCCAAAAGTAAAATAAAACAACAAGAAGATCGAACAAAATAATGTGACCACACCTGTTATTGAGCCTAGCGAGTTCACTTTTCAATATGAACGCTCAAGCCAATTGCAGCTCTCAAACTGCGTTTTTTTAATGGCATTCATTGCAAAAAAAAATGGCAAAAGTGCATCGAAAAGCTATGTATTACAAGACAAAACGGCCGTACTCCCATTTACAAGTAAAATACCAACAATGCGCAATAAAGTGAGATCCCAGCATCATTGTCAGCGGTTGCTGCGCCCGCCAAACATTCACGACGCAAACTAGCACTAAAGTCAACAAACTGAAATGACGTCATTGGAAAATAGGTTAGACGGTACATGAATAACGAGGCAGAAATATGTTGTGGCTTTCGAAAGCGGTTTGCTCGCACGCCGCTGCAAAAGTGATGCTACGCGGAGGAAAGCGAGTTTTAGCACTAATATAATGCACCAGCTATCTTTGTCAGCTGGCTTCGCAGTTTTCTTAATAATGCGCGATTTTTTTTTTTGTCGCTCACCTCTTTCGAAGCAGAACGCTTGAGGAACTCCGTGTACTCCATGAGATACGTACAGTGTCGCTGCACAACTTCGGGGGTCAGTGACCCTATGAACGCTGCAAAATATATGGAATAAGGAAGCTTGTGCGGGTAGAAGTTGTCTGCGCGACCAGAAAAATTCAGCTAACTTGTCGCATGTATTCCCAGCTGCAAATGAAGAAGTTACGATGTTAAGTAAACATAACGACGTTAAAGAAGTCTTTGAAAACTCCGCTCAGCACTGCCGCGATGCTGATAATGACACTTGGGTATTTTCCAGCTGGAAGTTACCATTTCAATGCTCCTTGTGCCGTTTGGACGAACGTGGGTTAATGTTTAAGGCCCGTACTCGCGAATGAACTCCAAAAAGAAACATTGGTGAGTACCACGTGTCCAGCGGCCAACTGAAGGTGAGACTCACACGGCTAAAGATTGCGCCTGCGGGCTTCATACAACTTCTTTGTGGTAACCGCACGAATGCGTACTCTTCTTTTTTTTCACGTTTGTTCAGCCTCGCATTTCTCATGGTTGACATCGTCGCTATCTCATACCGGCGCAGATCATTGAGGTAAGAAAACGAGGCAACTGTTGAACGAAGACAGGAAGCAAATCCTGTGAAAAGGATGAGACCTAGGCCCACGTGTGCAACGTCATAGTCACTGAGAGCTTCTTTGTCTTGTCTTATAGGTTCTTCGGCCATGTCAAACTTGTGTCGAACCACTCTAATTTGCCCCTGCATGCGCACTTGTCAACGCGCAAGCACCAAGTGCAGGGAGATACAGAAAGACCGGCCCACCTTGAAAATCCACTCCGGCTGGAACCATCCACAGAGGCCTGCCATCCTTGCAGGGGTACAGGACGCCGCCAGGATAGTTTTCCTTCACTATCTGCAAAAGTATAACACCAAGCTTTGCATTAGGAGAGAGAGAAAAAGAAAGGCAAGGCGAGGAAAGGCAGGGATGCCAACCAGAATAGCGTTCAGTTTGCTGCCATACACTGGAAGTAAATGAAAAGGGGGAATGAAAGAGGAAAATAGTGATCACTGCGTGTAGGCAGGAGGATGCACAGGACTCTCAACAGTCACTGAGGCTGCTTCATTTCGAGAAGTGCAGCATTGCACGAATAGCTTTTTGTACCAGTAATGCATGTGGCCACAGTCTGATTACCTTTGACCCAGAAAATGGTATCGAGTCTAGACGGTGTAAAGTTGTATGGTGAGGGTGGCGTCGGACGTGGTGGTGAGGACAGGTGTTCAATAAACTGTAAACATCAGTGGCTGTGCTTGTGCGTGACATCTTGTACTTCATTTCACGAACTTGGCGCGCTTTGGGCACACGTATAGTGCGGGTGATGTCTCATGAAGTTGAAAACGTCCTTGCATGTATATAATAACTATAATATCTTGAATCATCGACCAGCTTGCAAGCGTGCGTAACCCGTCAAAAAGAAATAAGAAATGAGATAAACAGCGTCGTGGTGCAAATGAGGAAGGAACTTATTAGCCGAGGATGAAGTCTCACCGGTAGTGACAAATAACGTACACTGCATCGGAGACTCCTTTCCAGCGACATGTCTTCGCCACGTCTCAAACGTGTCACTTGTAAACGCTACGGTACACGCGACAGCGAGGGACTGAGAGCACGGTTGAGAACTCTAAGAGGATGCTATAGCTCGGGTGCCACACCAATCTTCCTATGAAAATACGTGTGACAGTCAGAAATGCTCTCAACAATTCAACAACCGCAGAACCTATTTGGTATGAAATGTGTCGCACTTAAGAGAGAAAACTGGAACTTTAATAAAAGCATAATTCTCATTTAGTGGCACATGTTTATTTTATTCTTCTTTTGCAGAATTCACAACATTTGGTCAGTTTAACACAAAAAAAATAAGATTCACGCACGAAGTTCACGAAAACGCTACTCCACCCCAAAAAAAAAAAGAACAGATATCGTTGTTCTATAAACCGCATCTGTTATACCACCTGAAGGAGTGTTGGGAATTTCGCGGTTGTTCCCGCTAAATTTAACATTTCCCTTTTACTTTTCTTGTTTTTACATTTTCTTTTCTTTGCGTCTTTTTTTTTTAATTAGCGGTGTGCGCTACAATCCATCAGACAGACCAGAAGCGAGGCGGCGACGACTGAGTAACGCTGGCGGCTACTTATTCGTGCTTCTTTTCAGCGATCTGTATTATATTTTGTTTCCATCTGCAGCTTCCTTTCTCTTCTTTCTTTTGTTTTCATATTCAGCGTTATCGAATTTCAATGGAGTTCATTTTTTTTGCTTTCAGATCACAGCTTGGCCAACCGTGTTCTGTTTCTTGGTAATCTTTTGCACTGCATCCGTAATTGATTCGCACCTTGTACAAATATGTATTCGTCTTTATTTTTTTCTTCTGTGAAGAATGTGACCTTTTAGCCACTGAATATAACTCCAATATAAAAGGAGTAAGATAAAACAAATAGTCGTACATACCTCGGATGGTTCGTAACTTTGTAACATGTCGTCGATGCCGTTTTCCTTCCGCCACTTGAGGTCCTGCATGTCGTCAAAAAAAAAAGAAGATGGAGAGAAAGAGAGACAAAAGAAGGATTGCGTGAAGCCGTACTCGTACTTTATAATTCTTCAAGCAATACAGGAATCCCTCTGGGGGTAACGACACTATACCGCTGCTGCTACGGTCTCGTGAGCCCATTAAGCAAACCTTTCGTCTTTCCCTTTATCGACTTTTTTTCCCCCCCTCACCACGGGACGTCACCTTGGCGAGCAGGCATCTCGTAATCACGTTGCTTACGTCTAACTCATAGCTTCATTCTCGCGTCGGCTGGCCGGTTCCAAGTCTCGTTACTGACTAGATACCTTTCTCTCGTAGTCTTTAAAGCAAGGGAAGGCAATGACGCCTAACACTAAAGCGGTTTGCCCCGAAAGCGCTCCGTGTAGGTACATCAATGTTGCATTTTTGTAGACCCATTTAATTAAGTGCAAAATTTGCAGTACGTGCGAAGAAGCTCCATACACAACGAAGGCGGAAGGGTAGAGGAAATCCGCCTCTGCACTGCCTTGGTCAGCTTTCTCCGAAATCACCTGAATTTACCATCAAAACATCAGCTGCTCTAATTCCATTTGGATCAGCGGTTGCCTAAAGAGGTAATCTCTGCACATCATCGCTGTTTGTGTAGAAAAATTAGAGCGGGCCTTCAGCTAAAGCTTCACCTTAAATTGAGTGGCCAGATGGTCCCTATAGAAGCATCTCTGCAGAGGTCACGCGTTTGTTGCCCGGCCACGGCGACGGTGTTCCAGTAGGGGATGAACCCAAAAATGATGATCAACAGACGCTTCAGGAGCACATTCCACAGCCTCGACGGCGCTTTTTATAGACCGTATACTGCTTTGTGGAACAACATACACACTGTAGTAAGAGTATCTCTGACACGATCATCGCACCCTACCTTTGCTCCCTACCGATCATTGCTCCCAACCAAATTCGCAAGGTAGCTCGCATGCAAGAGCTGTTGGTAAATGTCAGCCAAAGGGGATATCAAATGCATTATTAGTAAAGGCAGTGTGAAATAAGACATTTCTCCCGAAAGAAAGTTTATTTGAATGTGGCCCATGGGCTCATGATAAAACAGGCAGTGATACAGAGCCGCCGGAGTAAAGTTTGTAACTATGCATGTAGACATGTACAGACGTTCACAGGAAGACGAAGACTTGAAGTGATTAACGTTGCTCCAACAAGGACGTTTCTCAACGTGCAGCTAACGTTTCTACAAGGGTGCCTGTCTTTGCCGGGGCAAGGCTCCTTATTGAAACGTTGGTTTCAGGCTGACGCACTCCTTCATCGAGCATTGCTGATCGAGTAAATCGACATTGGTACTCACGTGACGGTACATCCGCTCTGCCTTGGCCACATCGAAATCCCGTGCTAGGTTTGGCACAGCACATGCGATTTGTGCAGGGAATTAGGATTCTTGCACACACGTGCGCAATCGTAAGCGTAGATCAAAAATTATGCAAGTATGCTAACTTGTTTTTTTTTTCTTCTTGCGCGTCTCAACCTACCTATGACGCGTGCTCGTAAACCTATCGCCAATTGCAGTCTTGTGAGAGAAACAGAGAGAGAGAGAGAAGCAAACTTTATTACAGGCGTATTAGTTATTGAGACCCTGGCAGAGGAGCTAGCGTGGAGGCAATGTGGTCGCGACGCGGTTAGCCCACTCTGCCAGCATGACTTTGCATTTTGGTCATCAGTCTTGATCATACGCTCTCTGGTGAAATGAAATGTTACCTAATTGCGATATTTTTCCTTCACGTTCAGTCTAGGCTGCAAACTCACGGCACGTCAAACGCAGTAGTCGGGTACTGACCTTGCCTGTATGGCGCTAAGGACTCAAAATATGAATACGAACCCGAAATAAGCATACCATTGTTCTCTGTTATCATTGTTCAGCCTGCTTCTTTTAGCAACAATAGAGTGAATGTAAGCTGATCTCCCGAACTAGCGCACTCGTTGCTAGGGGCGTTAACAATGTACCACTCACATTCCCAGCAAGCTTCGGCTTTTAAACATCCTCCAAAAGCAGGAACGATAACGGGTCGCTCTATATAGCAACACTGCATTGTAGCAAGCGCGTGATGCCCAGAATGTAGAGAATGGGAGCCGCAGCCTTTTGCATGCTTGCAGCACTCCAAACATGAAGTGTTCTAATTTGATCGGTTGTATTAGGTCTAATAAAAACTCAGACTTTTTTTCCCGCGTCCTTGGTGACGTGGTCATTATAGTTACAAAGGCCGAACAATGATCAGTTCTTGATACCACGGTTCAGTCAAGAAGTATGCGGAGAATCAGTAAGGCTAAATTCACGATCATAAGCCATTATTACAGTTTTAAAACATGCAGGATGAATCGTAGTTATCCCCCTTTGGTGCTGACAACAACACCCAAAATAGAATTATCAGTCGATGGTACCATACGCAAGAGAGATATGTTCATGGTAGCTTCGCAACAGCTTCATCATCATCAGCAGCAGCCTGGTTACGCCCACTGCAGGGAAAAAGCCTCTCCCATACTTCTCCAACTACCCCGGTCATGTAATAATTGCGGCCATGTCGTTCCTGCAAACTTCTTAGTCTCATCCGCCCACGTAACTTTCTGCCGCCCCCTGCTACGCTTCCGTTCCCTTGGAATCCAGTCCCTAACCCTTAATGACCATCGGTTATCTTCCCTCCTAATTACATGCCTTGCCCATGCCCCCCCCCCCCCATTTCTTTTTCTTGATTTCAACTAAGACGCCATTAACTCGCGTTTGTTCCCTCACCCAATCTGCTCTTTTCTTATCCCTTAACGTTACACCCATCATTCTTCTTTCCATAGTTCGTTGCGTCGTCCTCAATTTAAGTAGAACCTTTTCGTAAGCCTCCAGGTTTCTGCCCCATAAGTGACTACTGGTAAGACACAGCTGTTATACATTTTTCTCTTGAGGGATAACGGCAACCTGCTGTTCATTATATGAGAATGCTTGCCAAACGCACCCCAGCCCATTCTTATTCTTCTGGTTATTTCAGTCTCATGATTCGGATCCGCGGTCACTACCTGCCTTAAGTAGATGTATTCCCTTACCACTTCCAGTGCCTCGCTACCTATCGTAAACTGTTGTTCTCTTCCGAGACTGTTAAACATTACTTTAGTTTTCTGCAGATTAAGTTTTAGACCCACCCTTCTGCTTTGCCTGTCCAGGTCAGTGAGCATGCATTGCAATTGGTCCCCAGAGTTACTAAGCAAGGCAATATCATCAGCGAATTGCAAGTTACTAAGGTATTCTTCATTAACTCTTATCCCCAATTCTTCCCAATCCAGGTCTCTGAATAGCTCCAGTAAACACGCTGTGAATAGCATTGGAGAGATTGTATCTCCCTGTCTGACGCCTTTCTTTATTGGGATTTTGTTGCTTTCTTTATGGAGGACTATGGTGGCTGTGGAGCCGCTATAGATACCTTTCAGTATCTTTACATACAGCTCGTCTACACCCTGATTCCGTAATGCCTCCATGACTGCTGAGGTTTCGACTGAATCAAACGCTTTCTCGTAATCAATGAAAGCTATATATAAGGGTTGGTTATATTCTGCACATTTCTCTATCACTTGATTGATAGTGTGAATATGGTCTATTGTTGAGTAGCCTTTACGGAATCCTGCCTGGTCCTTTGCTTGACAGAAGTCTAAGGTGTTCCTGATTTTATTTGCGATTACCTTAGTAAATAGTTTGTTTTCAACTGGCAGTAAGCTGATCGGTCTATAATTTTTCAAGTCTTTTGGCATCTCCTTTCTTATGGATTAGGATTATGCTAGCGTTCTTCCAAGATTCCGTTACGCTCGAGGTCATGAGGCATTGCGTATACAGGGTGGCCAGTTTCGCTAGAACAATCTGCCCACCATCCTTCAACAAATCTGCTTTTACCTGATCTTCCCCAGCTGCCTTCCCCCTTTGCATAGCTCCCAAGGCTTTCTTTACTTCTTCCGGCGTTACCTGTGGGATTTCCAATTCCTCTAGACTATTCTCTCTTCCATTATCGTCGTGGGTGCCACTGGTACTGTATAAATATCTATAGAACTCCTCAGCCACTTGAACGATCTCATCAATATTAGTAATGATATTGCCGGCGTTGTCTCTTAACGCATAGATCTGATTCTTGCCCATTCCTAGTTTCTTCTTCACTGCTTTTACTGTTCCTCCGTTCCTGATAGCATGTTCAATTCTATGCATATTATACTTCCTTATGTCAGCTGTCTTACGCTTGTTGATTAACTTGGAAAGTTCTGCCAGTTCTATTCTAGCTGTAGGGTTAGAGGCTTCCATACATTGGCGTTTCTTGATCAGATCTTTCGTCTCCTGCGATAGCTTACTAGTATCCTGTCTAACGGAGTTACCACCGGCTTGTATTGCACACTCCTTAATGATGCCCATAAGATTGTCGTTCATTGTTGTCGTTCATTGTCGCAACAGCTTGGGATATTCCAAATTCACTCTTTATATACACAGTATATTCACATGTATACGGACAGATCGCGCCAAAATAATTCGCCTGCATCCGCAGTCATCATACCATACCTGAAGCTAGAACAGAGAAAGAGAGAGAGAAAGAGAGTAAGAACATGAAAGGCAGGAGGTCAAGCAGACGAGCACCCGGTTTGCTGCCCTACCCTGGGGTAGCAAACCTAGAACTAAACATAAGAACAAAAATTTAGATGAAGCCGAGGGACATCATCTACGGCGTTCTGACCATTTGCAACCCTTTCTGGCTTGCATTTCATATCGTCAGTGGAAATCACAGAAAGGGGGCCTATGTTTAGCGATTCCCAAGCAGTCCTCACGCACACTACGAATATGAAATAATCAAGGAACACACAAAAGACAGCGTGAGAAATCACAACATAGCGCATCAGTGGATTCCAGAACACTAGAATATTCGTGGAAACACTGCAGCAAAAGAGGCGCATGAAAATAATAATACAATAAGCCTCCCTCTCATCCGTAGTGAAATCAGACTGTTGCTGAAATAGGTGTCCTGTCGACTCAGCCTAATCACCTGGTTTGATCAGAAATCAGAGTGCTCATTTTTATTCTTTATAAAGCCTAACATTAAAGTGACCGACGGTATAAGCTTTGTAACGTTATCAAACTGACTGCGGCAAGACGCACAATTCACCCGTCACTTTTCATAAAGAATTCAATGCGTTGCTAGTCCGCAGTGCCATTGCGGCCACGCTGACAAAGACGTCCGACACCTCTTTCTCGAGTACCCGCGACAAGCTACGATTATTAGAACGCACACATTTTAATCTGAAAAAAAAAGAATACTTGGTCTATGGCCAACAATAAACCTATAGAAAAGACTACTTGTGAGCTCTGAATTTAAAAAATAACTATATGAAGTTATCACGAAACGTATCCTGTTTGACCTCATTATTACATTGTTCTTATGTACGTGTCGCTATGTGTCTTGTAAACATATGAAATGAGCTTACGTGCGCGTTGCGTTATCATACCTTTTTTTTTTTTTTGCACTTTCATTCGTTCACGCAACTGTGTATGTCTCTTAGTGTCCTTTTACCTTTTTCTGTGAACAGAGCTTTGAAAATGTGCGTATTTTGTTTGACTGTCGCCCGTGCATAACCCTTTCTTTTGTTCGTGCTTTTGTTTTGCTAGCCCTGCGAAAAGGAGCAGCCAACGTCAATAAGGTTGCCAACGTGTCCTTTCATTTCATATATATATAAAAAAATGCTCTGTGTAGCGGCTGAAATTCTTCACCGTCCACGCCTGTCTGATTGAGGATCATCTCTAACATGGCCTGGGAAAAATATAGTAATAATAACTATGTTCTGGCATTTTACGTGCCAGAACATATAGATGCGATACCTCGATACCGCGACCTCGTGCTTAATGGCGGAACACCATAGCCACTGCGCCACCACGGCGGGTGGAAACATAGCCTGGCATTCGGCCAGAGCAATTGACAAGTTTGTTTGGGGACAAAGGTATGTAAGCCTGCTTCTTTTTTGCTACACTTATTTGTGATCGCCCTTGGGACGGAGTCGTGCGCGGGGTAGGCGTCTATACACTTCCGTTTTCCTTGCATCTTGGCCTGCTCAAGGTTAAGATGCCTCGCCTCGTCTTGTAGTTCTCAAAAACGCTAGTACGGTCGCAGTCACACTTGTCTAGAGTGGTCGATGGGCCGCCTTTGGACCGCGCCAGCGTCCGCAGCTCCAACATCGCAATGGCTGCTGCTAAGTTATGCATATAGTTGTCCTATATAGCGCGTCGACCTAGCATGCGACATGAACATGCGTGGGCTCATTGAGGCGTCGGTCAATATTCTTTGTTTCTGAGGAAGATGGAAGCCAAATAGGTCGATTCACCGCTCTAGAAAAATGTGATTCAGACATTACAAGCATCTAATGACCACAACATTAATAATGACGCAATCCGTACCCCTTTGGCACAGCTTGTGATTCCACATTAGCGCTCGCTCAATGACTACCGACGTTGGGAGGCTTGATTCATTTTGGAACAGCGCGCCTCTTTAACTTGTCCCGTTCATCACCCTCAGAAAAGACATTTGGTAAAATGTTAGACACTGTTTTTATTTCCTAAATGCTTCTAGCGGTTAATCTTGTTTACTAAGAGTTCATTAGCGGGCCGAAAGACCTGACGCCGTATTCACAGAGCTGTTCGTTCGTGCGCGCTTTGATATTATCTGGCTGCCTACGCTAATAGGTCCAGCGTCAGGAATGATTGAGATTTGATCTTACAAACAATTCTAGTGTAAGAGCTTTTTCTGTGAATATGGGTCCTGTAGTTTTGAAATTTACCCAATCATTCGTTATGCCGTGTGATTAGCCTTAATAAATTATTTTAATTGAGTGTTCTTGCTTTTGTAACGCTAAATTCACGTTTTTGACTTTCATTCCAGCGTAGATTAGCGTTGAAAGAGACGACTTCCTGAAACATGCAACTTCAGTGCAGCCGTGAAAAACACGGAGGAGCCTCGATGTTTGATAATGTGACTATAGAAAAGTCATTCCTAAAATTATCAATATACATAGCAATTGTTTTCGATGAGACGCCTGTGGGACGTGCTCTTTGCTCTATTTTTAACCTCCCTCACAAACTCTCTATAGCCCGCACATTAACACATCGATGCTGTAATTAATTGTACTTGTGAACAAGTATCAGTCCCGGGGACATTCGATTACGCCGATCCTACTTTAGCTAGGGACTGAGAGGCAAGATATAATCGTCAGATTCGAACACTTACCAACGTTTTAGTGATCTCGCTATCAAAATAACACGTTGAGTAGCGTTGTAACTATTACAATGGAGCGATGATCTCGCGCCCGATTGGAAGGAATTATGTGCTTACATGTGAATAGATGAAGGGGGAAAGCCACAAAATAGACATAATTTTTCATATATGATGTATTTATTTATTTATTTACATTACCCCTAAGGGCCCTCACATGAGGGTATTACATAGGGGGGGGGGGGTACAAACATTAAATATACACAAGAAATAAAACTACATAAAATAAACATACACACAAGTAACATAAAATATATAGATATGAACATGGGGTAAATGCACTTAGTCATGAAAACACAAGAACATTTTACATAATATGTTAATATGTGCATATAGGCATAAGTAATATCTAATCTGCTACCACTAACCGTTTTCTTGCAACAAAGTTTGGAAAGATGGTAGGCTAACTTCAGTAGCTATGCGTGATGGTAGGTTATTCCATTCTATTATTGTGCGAGGAATAAATGATTTTGCGTAGAGCGACGAGCGGCACATTATGCGTTTTACTTTGTTAGCGTGGTCACGGCGCGGGAAAACTGCAGGGGGTGGTGAAAAGAAGACTTCGTGAAGCGTGGAATGGTGATAAAGTTTATGAAATAAGGTTAGGCGAGCAAACTGGCGTCGACGTGATAGTGATTCCAACTCGGCACGTTGTTTTAACGATGTGACGCTGGTGAAGCGTGAATAATCGGAAAAGATGAAGCGAACAGCACGGTTTTGCAAAGATTCAATGTTGTTGATTATGTATGCTTGATCGGGATCCCATATGGCAGAAGCATATTCAATTTTTGGGCGGATCAGCGTGATAGAAGCAAGTTTTTTTAAGTGAGAAGGTGCGTGCTTGAGGTTACGTTTAAGAAGACCGAGTGCTCGGTTAGCTGATGCTAAGACGGTGTTAATATGGTAATGCCAAGTTAAGTCAGACTGAAGATGAAGGCCAAGATACTTGTAAGTTGGCGCAAGTTCTACTCTAGCATTATTGAGAAAGTAGGTGGTAGGAAGTCGAGTGGAATGGTTGGTAAATGACATTAGCTTGGTTTTAGATGTATTTAAAGACATTAACCACGAAGAGCACCAAGCGGTCACAGCATCAAGATCAGTTTGTAAGGAAAGTCGGTCAGCGTCATTACTAATGTTACGATATATAACACAATCATCTGCGAATAATCGAATTCGAGATGAGACACATTTGGGTACATCATTAATGAAAATTAAGAAAAGTAGGGGACCGAGGACGCTGCCTTGGGGGACTCCAGATGTTAAAGGAACAGAAGAAGAGTTACAGCCATTAGCACAGGTAAACTGTTGTCTGTTGGAGAGAAAATCTGTAATCCATGCAAGAACGTTTGGGTGAATGTTTAAGTGTGTTAATTTGATTAGAAGCCTGTGATGAGGAACGCGATCAAAAGCTTTAGAGAAGTCAAGAAACACTGCGTCAACTTGGAATCCTTCGTTAAATGCGGAAAATATATCGTTAGTAAATCCGGCGAGCTGAGTGTCGCATGAATAACCCCTGCGAAAACCGTGCTGGTGGAGCCATAGGTGTGCTTGTGTGAAAAGACTATTTGATATGTAACCGTGCACCCTGAATGATGTATGACGGAACCACCCAAGAGATAAGGAGTAGCCGGCGCCTTAAATTGCGCGCCAACATCTCCTTATATCATATGAATAAAAAAAAAATATCATGGTCTTCTAGGTAGTTGATGACTTGTGTGTGTATGACGTGCTCGAGAAGTTTACATATGTTGCTAGTTAATGAGATAGGACGATAGTTAAGTGGGACAGAGCGATCACCTGATTTAAATATTGGTATTACTTTAGCTATTCGCCAGTCATGAGGAATAATGCCAGATGATAATGATTGTGAAAACATGGCTGATAACACTCGAAAAATGTTTAAAGAAGCGTTTTTAAGTACCTTGTTATTGAAACCAAGATGATCAGAGCTAGTAGTAGTTTTGAGGTTATTCAACAGGGCAAGAATACCCGAATCACTGATGACAATTTCTGGCATGGGAATGTTAGGCAATGGCTCTAATATAGGCGAAGAAGTTATATCTTCATTGGTGAATACTGATGAAAATGCATCGTTTAGAAGCTGCGAACACTCAGTTTCAGTGGCTGGTTGTCCGTCAGCATTAATTAGTACTATATCAGGATAGGAACTCGGATTGATAATGCGCCAGAATCTATGAGAATTATTGGTTAACATAGTAGACAGGTCGTGAGTGAAGAAATTACGACGGGTTGTTTTAAGCAGGGACTGATACTCTTTATCACAATTTTTGTACTTGTTCCATGATGACAGGAGACGTGTGGTCATTGCTTGGCGGTACAAACGTTTTTTCTTATTATTAAGACGACGAAGACGATGTGTGAACCAAGGTGAATTTTTATGATGTCGGATGCTGATGATTGGCACATACTTATCAACAAGGTGAGTCAAGGTGGTTTTGAATGCCAGCCAGTTTGATTCGATTGAGCGTGATGAATACTGAGTCAGGAAGCTTTCAGAGAAGGTGTTTAGTTCCGAGTTAATGATCTCAAAATTCGCGCGATTGTAGCAATGAATTCGCTTAATGGTAGTTTTCTTTTCAGTAAATGGATGCGTGATGCACCCAGTGATAATGTCGTGATCGGATAAACCATTTAAATGTAGTATATCAGAAAGAACGTCCGGGTTATTTGTTAGGACAAGATCAAGGATATTAGCCGTGGTAGCGGAGCGACAGGTAGGACTAGTAATAAGTTGAGCAAAAGAAAAATCTAAACAGGAATGAAGAAAGGTGTGGGCTTCTTTATCACTGGAATTAACACAGAGAGTGGACCATTCAATGCTTGGAAAATTAAAATCGCCAAATACGAGGAAAATAGAGTTAGGAAAACGCACATGTAAGTCGCTGAGTATTCTATGAAATTCACCCGAGAATCCATCAGACATATCGGGCGGCCGGTAGAAAGCACCAATAATAACATCAGTAACTCCGAATTTACACCATATCAATACACATTCGAGGAAACTATCAACAGCGAGGGGAACAGCAGATAATTGTTTCTTTGTGGCTATAAGGACACCTCCTCCTTTTCTATTTATTCTGTCACACCGGAAAAAGGAAAATTCAGATTCACTCAGAAGAATGTAATCATCCGGAACGGTATCGTCCAGCCAAGTTTCAGTCAATACTAGAAGTGAAACGCACGTAGAATCTATGAGCGAAGAAAGGGCGACAGTTTTGGAAAGAACACTTCTGATGTTTGTGAACAGGAAATGTGTATTATTCTTTAAATTATGACACACATTGGGCAAAAATGACGTAGATTCTGTAGATGACTTATCAGCCGGCACATGTCATACTGTGGTGGGATGACGAACTGGCACAGCACGGTTACCCGCGACATCCCACACATAGGTGTCATTATTGATGTGCAGCTTGTCGAATATTAGATGCACACGGTCACCTTGCTTTTTAATTGATCGAGAGAACTGCAGAAGTTGCCGGCGTTTGTCACGAACGGCTTGGGAATAGTCGCGTCCTATGCTGAAACCTGTGTCCCTCAGCTTGCTGCCTTTACTTAAAATAACCTCAAGTTCTTTATCGTTGAAGAACTTAGCTATAATGGGGCGTTTTTTCACAGTTGAAAAACGGCCCACACGGTGTGCCCTAGCACACCGTGTGGGCCATTTGGACCGTTTTATATGTATGATATATGATATATGATATATGATATATGATATGTGATATATGATATATGAGATATGATATATGCGCATTTCACTTTTGTGGTGTAAAGATTCGGCTCAACGTGGCTCTCCATCAAGCATTTTCTTACGATCAGACGAATACCTTGCATCAAATGAATCCCTAATAAAAAACAACAAGCCTGCCGACCTAATCATTCAACGAGCGTGAGAGCTGGACAACGCGCTAACGCAGCCGTTTCTGTGTGACGACAAAGTCGAGGGCTACATTTGCAGCCTTGCCGGACTCTCAAGGAATTCGGAAACGTTTCCATTTCAAGGTTCATTGCATGATAAGTAAATGATCAAGACTAAACCGCGGAACTACCCTATACAGTATTTCTTGCCACATTCAAGCCCGTTTGGGACATTAAGATATTTCAGTTAATCAACTATTGCAATTGTTACCGCATGCGGCTCGGTAAAAAACTAGCAAAATACCTGATATGTTACAAAACCCCAATAAATTACATCTATACGCGACAAACATTATCTATGCTTACCTCCAAGCCTCTAAAAGGGTCCGCGCAGAAATGTAACCGCCTCTCTAGAAGGATTCATTCAACCTCTTAAGATATATATTGGACCTGCTTCTTTGCAGCAGAATGAAATATAGCTTACACATTACACATGGAAACAATTCTCTTCAATAAGAACCGATCCAGTCACAGCATTCTGTTGCAGCACAATGGATAATCCGTCCACGCATAAACAATCGCAATAAGGCCTATGTACATCTTCTGTGCCGTAAGCCTTGACCGACTCAAAACAAAGAGCACGAAGGCAGGTCAAGACATGGTTTTGTCCCTCATGTTATGCTTCAATCGATTCCAGTTAGCGCCGTCGATCATTCCGTTCGCGCACTCACCCCGCAGCCAGCGTAGCAGGAAGGCATCCGTGTCCGACGGCCTCTTCACATCCGCCACCGCATTGCGGAACTGCATAACCCAGAACAAAACCGACACCAGTTAGTGGACCTGCGCCACCAGGTGCGTATAGGCGCAATCTCGTGCGAACCGTCTCAAGAGAGAAAGAGATAGAAAAAGAAAAGGCGCGGAGGTGGACCAGACACCGCCATCAGACGTACATTGCGGTTTCCTACTCCGCACTTGAGGAAGGGGACGAAAGGGGCGGAAAGCGCGAAACAAGGGGCCGAGAATGAACAAATATCACGATAAAGACATTTATTATTTGAGCAGCGTATGAATATGAATAGCGTACCTCAGGACCTAAATGAAGTTCTCTCTGTCTGTCTCTTTAATTATCGAATTTAAAATAACGACATGTAGCGACACAAAAATGGTAATGGCTACCGCTTTTGACATTAGAGTTACAAAAATAATAAATATTTAAGATAAGAAGCAACGTCACAAGTTTAATTGAGCGACCTTCAAGTAACCTTGGGCCAAAAGCCAGAGCCGCTATCCGCGCACTCAAGCGAGAACAACCGGGCAAGTTGTGAGAGCAAAAGAATATCATCGGGGCAACCAGACAACACCGCATTACATACGCTAGCTACTTCTCAAACAAGTTACAAAAAACATTGCTTCCGAGTTCTTCCTAATATTTGTTCACAATATCACTCAAGCTGTAATTTGTACTATGCTGAAGTTTTATTTGTCCCTTTCAATAGCGAATTCCAAAAGGCAGATACAGAGCACTATACACATGATTGGCATCTTTTGCCGCTAAGACAAAGTTGCCTGTGCTCTTTTCAACGCCAGTGGTCCGTGAGGTCCGCGGCGCGCCCGGAGCGCCGGCAGCACCGGTAGCATCCGGCGCACCGCGAATCGCTGTTTGACTGAGACGAGACTACCAACGAGGTTCTGTCTGTGACAGGAAACTATTACGTCCATACGGGCCAGTACACGGTATGGCATGGTACGATTTGCTGAGGTGGGGTGTGCCGTTGCGAACATGCGCTACACCCATTTTAATATTGTGGCTGCAGTATCATCTCCAACCAATCTGCTTTGCCGATGGCCGTTTCATGCCTAACATCTACTCTCGATTACGGGAGAGCCAGCATTTCTTTTTCCATGTGACGGCACTGATCCATGACAATTCCTATACATATCGTAATATAGCAAGGGGCGATTTTAGTCCTCGGGGTTTCGGATTGGTGCTTCGCTCCACACGCCGAGTGACGACACTGTACAGCCGATGCCGGTAGTAGAAACGCCGAATGCGTATCGGCCTTTCTTCCGCATCTTTACATACCACTACGCGAGGCACGCTATAAACATTTTAATCGTCTCTGTGGCAGCATTCAAACGTTGTCCCGTAGTATATTGTAGGCGCATATTCTTGATGTGTCCAGATGTAAAGTTAGGATGGATAGGTGGGCCTATTGGTTAAGCATGATCTGAAGTGTGTGTGTGTGTGTGTGTGTGTGTGTGTGTGTGTGTGTGTGTGTGTGTGTGTGTGTGTGTGTGTGTGTGTGTGTGTGTGTGTGTGTGTGTGTGCGTGCGTGCGTGCGTGCGTGCGTGCGTGCGTGCGTGCGTGCGTGCGTGCGTGCGTGCGTGCGTGCGTGCGTGCGTGCGTGCGTGCGTGCGTGCGTTCCTTGTTCATCCACCGTCGTCGCTGTCGCACCTTCACTTCAGACAGATGTAAAGAACCTGCGACGTACGTCGAACTCATGTATGGGCTTTTCTTCATTGCACTGGACAAAAAAATTCACTTGTCGAACACTCAAACTCTACAGCAGAACTTGTGCCAGCTCGAGGGTTCTAAAAATTTATAGGCTATTGTAAATTGTGTTTTTCCAGAGGGATTAACCGGAAGTCTTCTGGGAACGTAATCCTTAACGATGTTGCATTAAAATGGCTCTAAAGCATGCACCCAGCGTCGAAGACAACCAGACCTGAAAGAAGCGTCGAGCGAAACAGTAGAGTCTTCGCTACGCAGCGAAACGTGGCACAGACCACGAATGTATGTAAACAATGTATACATACAATTATAATAATTCACTGAATTACGTACAACCCCATAATTCAGCTGAAGTTTAACACTTTTACCACGTCGAGCAAAGCAATGGACATACAAAGCTTCGCTTACATCGATTCCCACATCACGTGGGATCCACCAATTTGTGTTTTCTTTCTCTTTTTTTTTTAGAACATTTGCTCCTACTCGTTTCCAAGTGACACATCATGTACGTTCCCATTTTCTACGGTTAAGGTGCCCCAAAAGAACTCGCCATTGCAATTATTGGCCTTTAACGAGCAAAACCAGAAGCTTGTTTTTGAATTGGTCGAAAACAAGCAAAATGGCTGATAAGATTAAGTCGGAACGTTGCTGTTGCTGCTTTTTTTTTTCAGGTGATATATTTTGCAACAATCGCTGTTGCTCAAGTTGCTCGTGCGGCTTCAGTATAAATATATAAAACCGAAAATCGCCAAAATTTCGCGTTGGCGAAGAATGCATGTCTTGCACTCAATACACCTTTAACATACCTTAAAACAACATAAACACACACACACACACACACACACACACCAAGAGCTAAAATATAAACTTTAGCGCAGCAAGTTAGGTTTGCCTTTACCACAACAACACGCAGAGCAGTAAACATCAGGCAGGAAACGCTCCGCGCGCGGCTTCATTCACGTCATCTTGACAGGCCCCTGCCTGACAACGTTAGGGTTGCCAGAAGAGGGTGAGTCGGCGGTACCAAATAAGGCGCTGCCACGGTCACCGCCGCTTTCCATAACTGGCTCGTCCGCTTTCGAATGCTTAACACGTCGAGGTTCGTTGGCCAAATTGACGCCTCACTCGCGTTCATGTAGATGCGCTGGAAAGTGAAGGTTTTTCGCTTGGGTAAGCGCCCGCGGTTCATTGTCAGAACAGTCTTCACGAGACGACTACTGCACAAACTATGTTTACGTAGCAAAAAGTGGAACAAAACTTCACACTAACTTTAATTGAAGCCAGAATACAAAACAAACTGCGACAGACAACTATCAAAATTGCAAATACAGAAACCGCTTAATTTTAATGGAATAATTTAATTTATAATTGCTTAACCATATATTTTATACATAAAAAAATTCCCGTTTGCATTTAGAAAGAGCCTAAACAAACTTCATTCGAAAATGCAATGTCGGTTTCTGCGTTCCCGCGACTGTGGTTTGCAGATGTTTGCATTGTGCTCTCCTCCTCATCTCTTCTTATTTATTTGCATTGAAATGTATTACTTAACACTTGTTGCCTTCGTAATGTATGGATTCTCTTGGCAACGTTCTTTTTTTCTTGCGTAGAAGCAGGAACGAGCTTATGTGGAGCTCAACGCCTAGCTTGTTTTGCAGGTTCCACCGCTCACTGCGCTAAAACCTGCTGTCTGGAACTGACGCTTGTGTTGTGTGCGTGGCGTTTTCAACGGCTTTGTCAAACGACCAAGCTCTTCTTACCTTTAGCCGAGCAGCCACCTGATCTTCACTGCACTGATTGCTAATAAATAAAATATAATTTGGAAACGTTTCGGATTCTTCTTTTTTTTTTTCCTTTAGAAACAGGCCCCTTTCTATTCGGATGTATGACTTACAGAACTTTCCTTAAATGGCGTGCCCTTGGGCATATCCGAAAGTCACGTGACGTGAAAGTGCACCTGTGCGCCTGCGCGGGTACGCGTTTCCCTTCTGATGATTCCGTACACTTATGCTACGCCGTTCTTTCCAATGACAACAAACACTGACAAGAAAAAGAAAATGAGCAGTTGCATTCATCGTCGGTGCTTCAACCGTGGCCGCGCGTAATGAGCCAATGCTGGCCAAAACTGCTTTAGGAAAGGAGTGCTTCAACGTACACATAAAAAAGCATTTCGTATAAGCACAGGTTCAGTTATTACAATGTGAGTAAATGGCAGTGCGCAATATGTCACATATTTTTCGGCTCCTGAGTGTACGACAACTCGGTAAGCGTTTACTCCCGAACTTCCCATCAGCGGAGCTTATAATACTCCGCTTACACGAACACGCAAAAGGAGGCAGAGCACAAACAGACCAACACTATATACTATCTGTGCACACTACATCGGTGCAACCAAAGTGGGAACACCGGACATTGCGCTCAACACATACAGAATTTCAGAATAGTGGCTAGCCGGGCTTGTTGGTGCGAACACATTCCTTTACAAACAGTGCGAATAACGGGACACAGAAAGAGGCACGCGGCACAGGCGCTGTGTCTTGTGCCTCTTTCTGGGTCCCGTTATTCGCGCTGTCTGCAAAAGATCATACAGAATGCTGCTGCATCCGTTATAGTAAGATCCCTTCCGAGATGGACCCCTAAAGGTGTATCGACGCACAAGCTTTTAATGCGGTGGCCACGGGAGCCATAACTGGCGACGAAAGGACCACTCACACAGCTTATAAAGCCATAAAAGGCACAAGAACGAGACTCACTCGGCAACACCGGCTTAAAATTTTCGCGCCAGCTCGCTTTGACAATCATGGATTCTGACAGCGCCAACTTTGATCTCGTTATTCGTTTACTGGTAAAAAAAAAAAAGGACCACGTTGCATTCCAGACGATTCAAACGCTCATGACAGGAAATTTCGAGAACTTCTGCTACGCCAAACCGGCACAAGTTTCACAACGTACCATGCAGTCTGTGACGTCAAACTATATGCACTGGCGCTGTGCTTTCCGCACGAAATTCAGTGTTAACAAGTCTTCTCGACATTCCCTCTAGTATAATAATCAACCTTCTTTACGCCAAACGAATGAAGATACCAAGTTTTAAAAGAAATATCTCAAGTCGAAATTGATGTCCTTGTTGCACTATATCGTCCCATTAAACGGACCGGACCCTATTGGAAAAAAGAAAACTAAATCAGCTTGTACATATAAAGCGTTCTACCGAAGCTCTATGTTCCCGCACTAATAATACCTTGATTAAAAGGAGAAGAAATGAAGGTCAAGGTTTAATAATTACTCGTGGAAACACCAGCGCCCGTACGCCGCTGTGACGTCCCGAATGTCAGACTGTTTTTTTTTTTTTTTGACCATTGTCGCTTAGTAAAACTTCCGAAATACTCTAATTTCAGGATCTTGTTTCCTCAGAATACGATGTTGCCGATATTTAGTGATGTAAAATTAACTAGGCCGCAGCAGACGCCGTCCAAATTGATGACGTCATGGCACACTGGTGCTTGAACTTCACGAAGGCGTCGCCACTAGTCTTTTGTTCTTGCGTATTTTCGTCCTTACCCATCGTCTTCTCACGGTTTCTTTTTTTTTTTCCTGATTTTTCTTTTCGCAGCCTAAAATGGCAACTTGCTAACACGGCTAAATAAATTGCAACATAACTGGGAGCTGGTCGAGTTGGTAATTATTCACGGTAAAGCTGCAGCACGGGCAAAGGACACAGAAACTCAACCAGCAAACGCCGACTCTCAACTGAGTTTGTTTCACAAAAATAAACTAACACGCGAAGCAACCGATGCCTTTCATATCAGAAAGCGCGCAGATGCGCGTTAGCGAGCCTTCTGTCGCACGCACTGGCAAATTATTCATTTTATTTTTTTTTTACTGCGAAAGCACTACACGCCCAATTACGCGAAAATCCGTCGTGGTCGGCGGCGCGACCGAATGACGGTACGAAAAATGAACGACGGCTCAAAGAGTAAAAACGCGCCAAAAGATGCTCGGATCGACGTCCATATTTCACTTATAAACAAATTCGTGGCTTTGAAAAAAACAAATTCGGCGCATTTCGGTCTGGGTGGGAATCACACTCCGTCCTCCGGGTTGCGATACGAGCAGGCTTCATTGAAGCCACAGCGGCTCCGCGGTTCTGGTTGACTGAAGGTGTGAAAATGCTTGCGTCATTGCACACGTCAGGTCGCAGCCATGACTGCATAACATAAAAAGAAGCATTAATGTCCGATCGACCGCCGCTGACCAGTCCTTCGAGTTACGAACTCCACGCAGGTCCAGCGAGCGCGCTGAGACGCTTGGCGCGTTTTTACTTGGCCATACACCGAGGCGCGGTTAGAACGCATGCGAGAGCTTGCGTGGACACGAAACGCGTGGGGAAAAGAAAAACATTTCACCGGAGGCAATATAAAGATTTCGCATTCCGACACGTAAGCCGTCTTAAGTGGCTCCGCCTAGCTTGTTTTGCCTGCCGTGTGATGTTTTGATATATTTCTTGTTCTTTCTTTATATATGCTTCTTAGCATAGATCTGCGCATGTTCATTGCAGACAGTCGGGATAGCCGATGCAGGTGCAATTAGCCGGGACACCTTCCATGCGCAACCTTTCGCTGCAAGAAACGAAGTTTCGAGTCGGCGCGATAGTTTGTCAACTTCCCGAGTCCGTCGCGAGCGCTGCTGCGTTACAACAGCTCAAATAATTTTCATTTTTCTTCGATGTTCCTTTAGATGTGTACTCCGCTTTCGCAGGCGGGTTACTAACTACTGTAACCCGCCAGACCTTCAACACTGTTTCACTCGAAGATAATGCGTGCTAGGACAGCGACCCGCTTCGACGAAATCTCCATGGCGCCATCTTGTCGCGCGCGTCTGCCGGCTCGGAACCAAGCTGAGACAACGGACACGCTGTAGCCGCCCGGTTCAAATGCTCACTCAGTGCGACGCGTTCGCTCTTTCTCTTATTTCGTGGGTTAGGAGAAAGCCTCAGCTAGCCCACACGTACGCCCACTGCTGTGGCACACTCTATGGACGATGAGATCCTTTATTTAGGCAACTACAACGGTGCAATTTGAGCGAAATTAGTTTCTGCGTGTACTATGTTGGTGCGGGAAAAAATAAAGGGGACGTGAATGAATGAACAAAACGATGCTGCCAGGCGCTGTAACTGAATATAGTGGACTGCAAGGAATATAATTAAATATCGAATTTTATAGAGATAGTAGGCTGTGTACCTTTACGTGTAACCAGAATCTTTCTTTCTCTCTCCCAGCGTCTCTCTTGCATAAATTGATGAAAGCTAGCACATGTTAGAAAAAACTAGGGGCATGCAGTTGCTATTATTTTCTGACTTTGTTGTTAAAGAAGAAAGCGCACTCGGCTAAACGTCGTCCCACAGAAAATCTAAAGCGCTCTAAAATAGTTGACCAGTACACTAAGAGTGTTTCGGTTATTTTCGTTATTATTATTATTATTATTATTATTATTATTATTATTATTATTATTATTATTATTATTATTATTATTATTATTATTATTATTATTATTATTATTATTTCCTGGTTTTATTGCTTTTGAATAGGGATATATAGAACAAAGCGCCGGGATACGACTACACAAAAGATCTGCGTCTAATAGAAGCTGCTACGACTGATGTGAAACTGCCTTCTCGTTTTTACTGATTCGCGAGGGAAGATTAGGCACGCCATAAAGGCTGCAGCGAGAACCCCCACGGCAGCACGCAGCTGTGGAGAAACATAGGGAGATGCCCCCAGGACTCGCTTCACAGCCGTATCTCTTCTGCCAGATTTCCCATGGACTACGAGGGGTTGTTTAAGCGACGTCGTCCGCTAATTTTATTTTATCTTCGCCTTCAATATTTTTTTTCGCGTGGGAACGTGCCTACGCAGAACGATAAGCCGCACAATGTATGTTCGGGCCGCTGTATACATATGTATAAGTACAGTATCTTGTCTCCTGAAGAAGCTCCACTTTCGGTGAGCCGTGTGTGTGCTTCGTACGCCTTGCATTTCGAAAACTATTAACCACCATACATTCGTTAAGGGTTAAGAGTTAAGAACGCCTAAGAGTTGGGCGGAAGAGTTGCAGCAGCGTCATTCCTGTATTGTCAATGTATATGCCCGTTTATGTAGCAAGTCGTCGGGATGGACTGTGCAACTCTTTTCTGAGTCCAAAAGCTCACCGAGTCATATAAGTCACCGAAGAAAGGCGTGTCGTTGGGCTAGACATAATGATCTCTAGTTGCCTCTCTGCCCCACAGAAATATCTTGCGCACACGGTATCATCTAGTTTTAAATGTGAGGCTGAGCGCATTGCTGTCTGCTGGCTACCCACATCACTTCATTCGCCGCACATGCGGAAGCATGCGCGTAAAAAAAAGTCTAAAATCTCCCGAAAGGAGAGAGCAACGCTTGGACCAAAAACCACCTTTCGTCGTGCCGTATTTAGCACTGTCCATCCCAAAACATTAAGAACGTTGCGGGTGGGTGTGGGATTCGCGTCGTCTTTTCAGCGCCTTGCAATCTTGACTACTTGACTCACCTGACTGACTACAGTCAAAGAGGAGTGCAGCCCATGCAAGAAAGATCATCAGAGCAAAGTTCACTAAATGCATTTCTAATGTTATCCACGAGATACCTCTGTCGTGCGGCCGACCTTACATAAGTCAAACCGACAGCTATTTCAAGGAGCGTGGGCAGGAACACAAGCGATCCATGAGCACCGGAACGGGTAGAAATCTTCCCTTTACACTGCAAGAGCTGCGACAGCAAAATCCTTATTCCTTTGGAAGACAAAATCAAAAACGGAGCGAGAAGTCACCGAGGCATTCCACATCGCTCAAATGGGGGTGAAAACCGCGTTAGCTCACCTTCGTTATGACTATCGAGGGAAGAAATCGAATTCTCAGATGGGCACATTGGGTTAGACATGCGGCGTTTTTAATGCGCACGTTGTCTTACTATTTTCGTCGCTGCCTCGAGCACGTTTTCTTTGCAATTGCTCCTTAATTGTTTTGCTACTTTGAAATCTCTCATAAATTCTATGCTTTCGCGAAATAAGGCCAGTTGGAAGCTCGCGCATTCCGTGTTTCCGTTCGCGTCCCGTCTTCTTCGCGCAGTTTAACACTTTGCAGAATAGGCCGTCGAATAGGATTCCGCGTTCGTCCATGCGAAAACAAACAGGCTGCAAACTTTTAGGGCAGCCTGCATAATAGCTCGGAACTCTGTCGCGCGTTTCAGCTGTAGGCATGAGAGTCATCGCGCTCAATCCCCGAACCCAGTGCCTTTGAGCTCTGGACTGAAGCCAAAAGCGGTATTGTTTGCGACGAGTATGTCGTTTGTCTGGCAAGATAGGGAATCAACTTGAAATGGAGAGGAGAAAAGCGCCGCGTATCGGCGTAACTGAAAACTGGCGTCATTTTTCTTATCGCTGGCCCGAAAGCCGACCTTGAGAACTGAGTAAAAAAGGCAGGACATCATATAGGCTCAAGCAGACGTCACCCACCCCTTGCGCAGTCAAAAAAAAAAAGAAAGGAAAGAAGAAAAAAACCTGATATGCGCCACGTTCAAGCGTACCGACCAAAAAGACTGTCCCGTATCCGTATTTTGTACATGATTTAATGTATTTTTGTCCCATTATTTTCGCTCTTTGCTTCGCTGCTGCCGGCCCGCCGTTATCGTAGAGACAGGCTGGCCGGCGCGAGGAGTGATAAGAAAACAAGAATGCGAAATGAAATGGCACCGTGACGAAATAAGGATAAGGTGTATCTCCCTAGAAAATCTAACGCAAAGGTGGCGCTATACAAATAATTGTATGGTTGCCTGTATAGAACGGAATGCGCGAAAATGTTTAAAAATTATTTAAATTCTCGAGCTTTTACGAGCCAGAACTACGACCTCATTATGAAACACGCCGTATTGAAAACTGTTTTGCAGCCTGAGGTTCTTAAGCATGCACCCAATTCATGGTACACGGGCGTTTTCGCATTGCACACACATAGAAATGGGTACGCTGCAGCGATTTGATGCAAATATGTCGTAAACGAAAATTGTTACTAACATCACGCGTAAACAAAATCGTTTGTGATAATAGTTAGAGGCATAGGTACCTTTGTACACGTTTACGAGTGATTGCAACTGTACATTTGGTAATCTGCCACAAGCAGCGCCGATGCTTGGAATATAAGCAGGTCGGACGGAAGAATCGGACAATACCATTGCAGGTGCGAAAGCTATTCTCGGGTGCATATCGTGGTGTAACCTTCACAGTGAAATCGAACCCAGTGTATTCCAGTCTATCCTATTTTTACTTGCATTCGCTTCCGAGGATTCTATCAACACTAGCTTTCTTATCGCTGTTCGGTTTATTTTTACGGTGGAATATTGCGTTAATTTTTTAAGCGATCGGCACCTTCGGCTGATGTTCACGCGTTGTTCAGTAGCTACTACCCAGTGGAACCGACGAAAGTAATACGTTGGCATAGACGACATTCAGTTCACAAAGAGGTGCGGAGAACGCCTTCCTGATTGGCGGTCAGTCAGGCAGTCACTCGAAATGTAGTGCACGATTAAAATACTGACAAGCACAACTCGCGAGACGCTTGGAAAACTATATATGCATAGTTGAATATTTGCTTCTGCACGCGCACGGCTGTTTTACAAACCCCTATAGCAGAAGGGCAAAGAAAAGTAAGACAAGCAGAAGGAACGGCATCTTTGCACTGCGCAGGAAGAAGGCGCAGATAATGGGCGGACGGAAAGGAAGCCAAGGTGAACTACTAACGCGGTATACATAGCATGCGGCGCCTACTGGCGTGCGATGTCAGAACCGCCTTCACTCACATTGTCTTCGTGCGATGAAAGATAACCACGCGAGAGAACGCAAGCGTACTCGAAACCTAAATCTCTTAGGCGTTCTCCCTGCTTCAGGAGAAATATTGATACAGCGCGGAAACGGGGCAAAGAGACAGAACGCGATTCGAACCCGATGGACGGGGTATGGGGTTAACCGTAGAGATCGCGATAGCTTGGTACAAAGCAGCTCGCTTCAGTCCGATGCGTTTCACTTGCTCGGAAAAATAAAATCGCATCGGCAGAAAATATACGTTATCGTATACGAGTAAACACGGTTTCTATCTGCAGGAAATAAAACAGCCAAAACGAGCAATAAAATTGAGAAACAACACTGCGTCAGAAGCCAAGTCGAAAACACAGTTCGGAGCTCATCGGTTTTGTTACGTTATTAAGTTAATATCATCCGAAGGCGAAGCAAAGATCCACAAATTTTGTTGTAGCGCTGCTATAATTCACACTGGAGGACAGAAATGCTGTGCGGTTCAAGAAACAGCAATAAATCAAACGCGAAGGGAGAGGGCTGAACGCGACGTACACGTTTGCGACATGTTACTCCGCTCCACCCAACGTTAAGAACATGCAAACCGAGGAACCAGTACCGACAGAGAAGCGCTAAAACCTGTACACACTGAATCAGCGCCAATTCGTCGCCGTTCTCAGTCTAGCATTAACCGCTAGTATGCACTACTTCACGCGATTGCTTCGGGAGCGCAAGGATTGATCTTGAGGTCAGAGGTGACAAAGAAATGACAGGCGCGTTTCAATGGGCCCACCTGGTCAAGCGTGGCCTGCTGGCGCGGACTCAAGCCGCCTGGGTGGCCGCTCATTCTTAACGGCCGCTTGCTTTTTCCCGACGCGTCGAGTCGGCGGGTACGCTCTCTCGCTGTACCGCGGTCGCGCCGTCGACTGTCGTTCGGAGCACGCAATCCTATCAGCAGGCCTCCGGCTATAGCAGCGCCCAGCGCCCGAGCAGCCGCCCCGATCCGGTGACGACACGGGCGAACGATGCCGCTGGCGCCGCGGGTGTAGAGCGCGGCGTGTATATACCACCGCGTCCTGTATGTACGTACGGACTGGCACGTCATGCTATCCTCATGCAGAGCTGTATCAGCTGCATTAATTACGGTTGACTTATGCCGCTCCCCTGTAGCGTTTGATATTCCTCTTTTCCTCCTGACGAGAAGTGCGAACTAACTTAGCCCTGTGTGTCTGTTAGTGTGTTTGGCGGCGCGCGCTGGTTCGTCGCCTCTGTTGGCATGTTCTGGCATGTCGCTCTTATTACCCTCGCCTATTCAAATAATTTACAAGTTGTTTGTCCACTCCTTGGACGACGCTGGCATCAGAAGGCAGGTAGATGCAGAAAAAGGAAGGCACGTCGTCGACGAGGATCAGTGCAGCAAGTAAGCTGCTTACGCTATTCACTCAAGAGGCGCGGGGCCTATAGCATTTGTGCCAGAAAAACTGAATCATTGTCGCGTAGTTGCACACAAGGGCATTTTAAGAAACGATAAGAGTAAAAGTTTTAAAAAAAGAAAACAACGAGCAATGTCTCTTTCCTGCACAAGAGTTGTGAATTATTATAATGCCTGTCTAAAGTGTGGCAAAATGATTGCCACAAGGGAAGTGCTGTTGGATTAACCACCTCTACATTTGTTCAACGAAAAAAATGGTTATTAGTGAGCTCAGGCTTCCGATACTGAAATTAGCTCGAAAGCCGTGGCGTTTTCCAAGCCCTATTGCATAACGCCACACTTTTCCTGGTACTTTTGCCTACTTGGCTGCTTTCAGAATGCTCGGAAAAGTGGTCATGTGGCACTGCCATTTTTTTGGAGTTATACTATTCGAACTAAATTTACTGCAGTTATAATTAAAGTACTGTAGAACGCAATTCTCGGTGAATTTTTGAGATTTTTAACAAGGCCCCCGTATGGGAGCCGAAACCTCTTGGTTTCTTTTCATTTTTCTTTAATGCATTTGGTCGCCGTCCGTTTTATCCTTGATTATGAGCAATCCCGACCAGACGAGTTTGCGTCGAACTCTTGATTTCAAAGCAAATTTTTGTTTCAGGTGCAAAGTCTTAAAAGGAACAGGAGGAGGAAGGCGTCGGCTTTTATGATTATTGATTTATTATTGATTATTGATTGAGTGAATAATTTATCATTATTGATTCTTTCTGCTGTTGTTGCTTTCTTTTTAAAATGTAAATTCCCCTTTCGACAGCACTTACTCTATAGCCGTCCTGCAAGTTTATTTTCTATGGTAACAGGCTCTCATCATCATCCTATTTTTTTGTCCACTGCAAGACGAATGCCCATCCCAGAGATCACCAATTAACCCTGTCTTGCTCTAGCTCGATAAACGTACTCCTACACAGACTCTAGAGACTCACTGGCGAACATGAATTCTTGTTCCCTTGCTGGGCCCATTCCATCCATCCACCATTTCTTGGCAAATTCCCTATAGTAGGTATGAGCCACGTGCTCGATGGGCAACAACAAAGACCGGCAAAGGTATTTACAGTACGCGTGGAGAGTGTCGGGACGACCCCAACACACCTGGCCGAATGTCCACTCACGAAGCTGATCAACGCGATGTTGGACGGCATCGTTGGGGAGGGTGAGTATCTGGGCTTACTAGATTAGCGACGCATCATGGCGGCCATCATCCCCTTTTCGAACACGCTCGCCTACTTGCACGCAAGAAGTCACAAGATCTCTGGAGTTCAAGTGCCTTCAATGGCCGATTATATGAACTGGACCCCACGCTACGCCTGCAGCTGCCATCTAGCCTTACCCGCGGCGAAACAACCTTGATGTGCCCCTTGTGGCTGGGAATGGCGTTCACGAACGCATACTCCTATCGTTTGGCAATGGCCGAGAGCCCGTTGTGCGACTCCTGTGGATGCGAGGAAACCATCGAGCACCTATTGTGTACCTGCCTTCGCTACGATGTCCAACGCCTCTCTCTGTGGGCAACTTTACACCGTCTGGACTCGAGACCCTTCAGCGAGTCAAAGATACTCGGACCGTGGCCACACCCGTCACTGGCTCGAAAATCGGTTAAGGCACTAGTGCAATACTTGAAGTGCACCGGCTTAAGAGATTGTTTATAGTGTCCCTGTGTATAGTGTCCCTCCCATACGCACTCAGTGCTTACTGTCTCCCTTTTTCTTTTCTATTCCCCTTTCCCCCCCCCCCCAGTCTAGGGCAGCAAACCGGATGCTCTTCTGGTTGACCTCCCTGCCTTTCCTCTCCTTGCTCTCTCTCTCTCTCTCATCACCCTTCTGCCACACATCTCACAACACTACTTGGGAACGTTGGACAAAAGCCCCATCGGGACATTTAGCCAGCGCTCTGGCCTCGCGTAATGTTTTACATTCTCTGTATTTAAGGGTCCATGCTACGCACCTTACCACTGGCATCTTCACGATCATCTGCTACTGTGACGCGGACACAGCATCACCCCAAATACACTAGTTTCTTTTTCTTCTTCCAACGAATGGCAACTTTCCCTTCCATATCTTTACGATTACTATAAATATTATTCTTCAAATAAATATAACAGTTACATTCCCCTATGCTTTCCTTGTCTTAATTATTTGTTGATTTTAACTAATTTTGACTAACAGGAAATAGAGCCGATCGGTTCACCGTGTTCTTGGTTATTGCTGTAGCTCAATTGCGCAGAATCACATGCGTACTGTGCAGTGGTTCGGTTTCGAGCTAGGCAAAATCCTGTAAACCTAGTAAAAAAAACCTGCAGGCAGTCATTTCAAAATAATAGTTTGATTATTAGATGATAAAATGAAGGTCGAAATATCAGTATTTGAATTTAGCTATTGACTCACTGCGCCATTTAGCTTCGCCGCCGCGAAGTCCGCGCGTGGCCTCCAAGATGCCCGCGCGCATTTATACTTCGGGCTGCTGTTATTTCGAAGCGCGCGTGACGCGGGTACGATTCTGCCGAGTGCGTTCGATATTTTAAAGTAATCTTTAAACAGTGTGGCACATACCCAATCTAGGAGATTGGACAAGGATGGACACATATGCAGTGGTCCAAGTTGCCTTTTTGGGGCACAGAGTCAGTGGCATATTACCCAGTGTCCCAAGCTGTGGTGTAAAAAAGGTTAGTACAAACCAACCGCAAAGCGAGTGAAGTTCTCAAAGAGTGGTAACCGCCCTAAAATCGCATGACTTGTCATCTTCGTTATACTGTAGATGTATATGACGAATACATGAGGAGTTTAAAACTGCGAAACGCTGTGAAATGCGGTCCCAGTCTTGCCCGGGCGTTGGCGAACATACGGTGGACGCTCTCGCACTCGCAGTGTTAACACCTGAATGTTCTTTCATTGCACCGTGGTAAGCACAAATCAAAACATCCTCAAGGCGGCAAAGTTGGGCCAGTTGGTTAGGATTCATTGTAAGTTTCGTAACAACGCAACACTTTTTCACTTTCTCTTTGTCACCGTTTTGTGTTGCCCTGTCACGACTTGCAATAAATCAAAACACTCCAAGCATGTCAATGCGCTCACTTGCCCGCGAGGAGTTCATCTGCTACTTAAAAAGTTCGAGTAAATTGCTCTAAGTGAGCTGTATCACGTGCTCCAGATACCATCCCCCCCCTCCCCCCGCCCCACGTCCTTGCTTATCGCGGCTCACGTATTGTATAGCGCCACTCCGAGATCACTAAAACCTCGCACGTACAACCTCATACGCGCCAACCGTCAATGCATGTTTGAGCGCCGGCAAGATGCAATCTTTTTCCCGGTGTTCTTTTTAAACATTTTAGATGCAGCAGCTTCACGCCGCATTTTCTGCGCCCTTCCCGAAACGCACTACAGGGAAGCTGTTCTTTCACAGGTCGTTTCAAGCAGTGTACGTGCAGCGTTTCTACAGCATTCCGCTAGCCGGAACGCACGGGGCCGCGAGGTATCCGGGCTTCTCTGACTTGCGCTCCGCACTACTTTTTTCTCGAAATCTCTCAAATATGGCATTTTTTGTTTTCCTTATGGCACCGAATAGTTATTACTTGCTCTTGTATGCGAACATGGCATGGTACACTTCATCATGCGACAGTGGAAAATGCGTTCTTTTGAGGCGGACTGGTTTGCTTGTACAACAAAGCAGGGGTTGTCGTGTGGTTGTCGTGTGGAATGTGCCACACGACAACCAACCAACCAACCTTTGTCTAGGACAAAGAAGAAGGAGGGCACATGTGCTTTGGTCCAAGTTGCCTATTTGGGGCACAGAGCCAGTGGCATATTGCCCAGAGCCTCAAGCTGTGGCGTAAAAGAGGTTGGTACAAACAAACCGCAAATCGAATGAAGTTCTCAGAGAGCGGTAACCGCATCAATATCGTATGACTTGTTGTTCCCGTTATACTGTACTAAGGACGCTCTCACACTCGCAGTGTGCGAGAGCGAGAGCGGAGAAAGTGAAAATCAGCAATTTGACAGTTTCAGCAAAGCGTTGTGTGATGCTTTAGCGCAATCCTCAGGCACCTTAGAAACATAGATATTATAGTACTCCTATGTGTCCTTGGATGACGAAAGGACTGCTAAAATTAATTAAACACAAAGACTTTTGGCACACTAAAGTCACATAGGGGTAACAAATATGATGAACAAAAATTTCGTATGGCTCGAGATATAGTAACTAGCGCTATACGTATTCGTAAAAACGAGTACTACACAAATTTAATAGTCCGTGATTCTGGTAAGTCAAAGGCTACATGGCGCATTATCAACTCGGTAATTAAGGCATCGGTTAGAGCATATACAATGCCAGACTTGAAAATCTTAGGAATATCGATGGAATCCTTAGTATCGTCGTTTAATTCGTGCTTCTGTATGCTTGGTCAAGCAATATCTAATAAAGTGCCTCTTCTTTCGTCTATTACTTACCCGGAAAGGACGACAAACTCATTTAGTTATGTGGACATTACAGCGGAGGAGATAGTGTCCATAGTTAATGGCATGCCATTCAAACATTCTACTGGTCACGACTGAATATTCACAGTGGCCTTAAAGCATTGTAGTGATATACTGTGCAAGCCATTAGAAAAAATATTCAATCTCTCTTTCTATACTGCTACCTATCCAGACTTATTAAAGATCGCTAAGGTTATTCCAATTTACAAAAATGGGGACCATAATTTGTTAGAAAACTACGGTCCTATATCTGTCTTAAGTTGCTAAAACACCGTCTTTGAAAAACTTATCGCCCAACGAATCACTTCATTTCTGGAACGTAAATCCATTTTGTCTTATTGCCAACATGATTTTATGGCTAAAAGATTGACACACACAGCAGTATTAGCTTTGTCTGATTACATAAATTCTCACTTGAACAAAAACAAAAGTGTCCTAGGCATATCTATAAACGCGCGAAAAGCATCTGACACTGTAGATCATGACATACTGCTAAATAAGTTAGAATGCTATGGTTTTCGAGGTCTAACTCTTCAATTTTTCCGTAGCTATGTCAATAACGAAAAACTAGTTGCCATAGCAGATACCAAATCCGAAGTTTCTGACATTGTTACAGGAGTCCCACGATGCTCAGTACTGGGTCCAGCATTTTTTTCTTTATTTATAAACGATCTTCCTGATGCTTTAAAAAACTTCTCTGCTGTGATGTGTGCAGACGATATTGTTTTAGTTTGTGCGCTAGACTCCTTGGACAAAACATTTCAAGTGGCTAATAATGAACTTGGAAGTCTTAACCAGTGGTTCGCGTCAAATAAGCTAACTCTGAATACCAAGAAAACTAAATATGTTCTGTTTACTTTTTCGTGGAAAGCACCTCTAAAGGAATGTCGTTCACTTTCTCTAAACCATGATATACTTGAGCGGGCGAGTTCAATTCAATACTTGGGTGTCACACTAGATGAGCATCTTCATTGAAAGCCTCACATTGCATGGCTGTGTAAAAAGTTGAGCAAGGCTTGTTTTATGCTGTAAAATGATGTTATTACTCCGACACTGCCACTCTGAGAACAATTTAGCATATTCCATAGCCATCTATCCTACTGTATTGCATCTTGGGTAACACGTACGTTTCACATGTAGAACCTATTGTAGTTCTTCAGAAAAGGGCCTTGCGATTTATGATTTTTTCGGATTACAATGCTAAATCAATGCCGCTGTTTCAAAGTTGAAATACACTGCCTTTCAAATTATTACTTAATTTTAAAACTGCATTGCATACTCCTTATAGCACAACCACTAACTGCCCTTTGAGTTTATGTAATTTTTTACATTCCAGAAGCAATACACGCAGTGCACTTAAGGGAAACTTTCGCTTGCCAAGAATGTATAATGTATATGGAAGCAGAAGGTTAAACAACACTGGAGCACTTCTATTGAACAGCTTACCATCAGAAGTAAAACAAGCAAATTTTTTCTCAATATTAGTGAAATCCCATTATCACTCACTACTATTATCGCATAGGGTTTTCATCTCACTGGTGTATACATGTTTTTTTCTTTCTCACTTGCAGTGTATAGTTACTACATAAAAATTACTTTTTGTAGCTATTACACGTACCCTGCCTTGTGTTTACAGATGAATATTTATGTATATATGAATTATTTATACTTTGTCGTATTGCCATTATGATTATAAATAATAACTAGCATGGATCCCAACTAGCCTTTAGCTAGGGATTCAGAAGTCCTGTGCACTATTTCCTGTGTACGTTTCCTATTTTGAATAAACTTCAACTTCAACTTCATGACCTGAATATTTTTATTACACCGTGGTAAGAACAAATCAAAACATCGTCAAGATGGCAAGTTGGACCAGTTGGTTAGGATTCATTGTACATTTCGTAACGACGCAACACTTTTTCACGTTCCTTTTGTCCCCGTCTTGTGTTCCTCTGTCACGAATCTTACAATAAATCAAAAGACTCCAAGCATGTCAATGCGCTCGCTTGCCCGTGAGGAGTTAATAACTCGAAGGACCACTCAGGGCCGTTCAATTGGACATTAATTATTTCGCATTCACAACTCATAAAAAGTGCTTAGGAGTCGTCGGATTTTTTTGAAACCACGTGACTCGTGGAAATTTTCGCTTATATATTGGAAGCTATGTGCAGTCGAAGGTGCCTCCTGCTCTTGCAATGTCCAGGTGCCCCATGTGTGTCGATAACACTTGCTGAAAAAGACCGCCCGCAAATTGAGCGCCTATGAATTTGCAAGATGTTTTGCTCAGAACGTGAAGACTCCCGTTATCATTCAGTGCCAGCAGACACTGCATCTTATACGGAACAGCAACCTTGCTATTTGGTGTGAACATTACAAATGCGCATATGAGACGGATACAGGCTGCGACGCTTCCATCGAGCCGAGTAAAATGTAAACACTATAATAATCCGTAAAAGGTAGGCGTGGGCGAGTACCAAAATTTTCTGATATGACATCGAATACGAATAGTAGGAATAGAATATCGAATCGAATATCGAATAGTCAACCGCAGGCGCACATACGTATTTACAATAGGAATGCTTATTTCTGCGTAATTAGGCACTGCGTCTGTACTGATTAGCATAAGAAACAGCTATCAGGGACAAAGAATCAGTATTACACACAAGACAACTAATCGTTATCTTGTGACTGACACAAAAATTTGAACTCGAAATAACTGGTAGAATACATTGCTGCGAGCTCGTAGGGATCATCTGTAAAGTATCAAAAGTAAATGCAGCTTAGAAAGTGCTGCACCTATCGATGTAATCATCAACGTCGGCCCTCTTTGTAAGCAATGTTACATCACGAGTTTCAGCGATTGACTTTGTTGACGTGCGATGTCATTGGCTTGTCTCGCTGTTCAGCATTGTTTGCATACTTCGCATTGAGTCTCTTGCACTGACCGTACCAGAGGTGTACGTACGTGCGCAAACGAAGTGTGCGTGCAACGTTCTTACCGTTTACGACTAAGAGGTTACTGGAGCAGTGGCCGGTAGTAGCAAAGCCGGTGATGAGTCAAAATAAAGCAGAAAAAAAGAAAAAAATATTACGGTACAAAATTAATGGGTTTCATTATAGATATGATATGAGAGCATAAGTTTAGTTACACGTTGAGTTACTGAAGTGCCGTAAATAATTAGAATTAATTAGAATTAAATAAGAATCACTGATACGACCGAAGACGAAATTGAAAATAAGTCAGAAAAGAATAAAAAAGAAAGAGCAGTACACTACAAAATTCGTTGGTTTTGTTATAGATATATCAGAACATAAGTTTAATTACAAGTTGAGTTGCTGTAGTGTCTGGAATAATTAGAATTAATTAGGAATTGCTAATTACCGCAAACCAAAGCACAGAATCGATACACGCCACGTGAGCACGACTTTGGCTAAATTCCTGGAAACCCGGCCAGAAGTAGAAAGCGGAAGCAATGACGTCGCTAATGGCCTGACACACAAGAAGGTGGCACAATATTGAACAGGCTAATTATTGGAAAACAGTTGTCTCCAAGTTCGGTTCGTGCTTTGCATTCGCCTAAAGTTGACCTAAAGAGCACCATCGCCGATGTGCGAATGCCACTAAGAGACCCCTAAGTCAAAGATTAGGGTCGCCTACCATTTTTATATATATTATGTTTAGGAGATGTTTGCGACTGTATGTGGTGCCGGCCAAAGCTTTGCGTGCAGTCCACTGAAGAATAGGGGTTAAGTTTTCCGGGCTATGGCACGGAGTCTGCCGTCATTTGCAACAACTGCCTCTCAATGGCTCGCGCCATGGACGGATGGATGTTATGAGCGTCCCCTTTGAAATGCGGCGGTGGGTTGCGCCACCAAGCTCGTGCTATTATACTGCCTAATGCCCTACCTAGGTTAAACAAGAAAAAAAGAAAAAAAAACACTATGAACTCCTACAACCAATTTTTCTGATCCCCTATGGTGAACTGTGCTATTGCACGTCTCCCTTTTTTTTTTTTTTTTGTCGTTTCCCTACTTTTCTTCCACCAATCCTCCAATCGCCTCTTACTATGACGAAAGAACGCGCGCTCTCTGTCGGTGTGCACAGAAACTGCAAATACACGTCATTTATCGCTTTCTCTGATTTCTTTTCTCTCGTGCCAGTGTTGGCCAGTGTTATTGTCGAAGGGAATTATCCTAAAAGTACTGCACGTGAACGGTTATGTTACCAACGCTTTACACGAGCAGACAGGTAGAATTTATAAGTTGCACCAATATCTTGCGACATCTCTGGTTAGACATTGCGCCACTAGATATCGCCACCAGTTTTGCTCCTGTAAAACTCCTCTACTCTAAAAGGTAGCGACACTCTCCTCCATGTCCGGGCTTTCCTCCTCTCGGATTTCACCTTTCCACGATCGGGTGCGCCGCTGCCCCAGCGGCCGCCGTGCAGCTGTAAGTGGCTGTAAGTTCTCTCTCTCTCTCTCTTTCTCTCTCTCTCTCTGTGGACGTGCGCCGCGCAAGAATCAATGCGCGCGCTTGTTTCGGCCGTTTGGAACGTTATTGTGGAATTCATCGCCTAATGACACTGGCACGACTGCGGTAAACTTTCGGCAGGTCGTGCTGCCAAATAATTTTACACAAACCAAGCAGTACAGGGAGATGTGGGCTGGGCATCGTTCGAAGCACGGGAAGCTCAGAGTAAAATGCTACACGAAAAACGCCCCAGTAAACTGGACGATGACAGGTGGGCTGCTAAGGTATTTAAATACCTATACAGAAAGAGCGTTGACTCACAATGGCGGAAAAGAACTAGGAAGCGACCCAGTAAGTATGCCAGACACGAGGACGGAGAAAGACAGAGCATTAAACAACAGGTTAAAAACGCGGAAGGTAAAAATTGGATAAATTCAATGGAAAAGAAGCATAGTGTTGAACTATATCGATACTGGAAGCAGCAGATCAGGAAGGAAGCATTTTGTGATAACTCAAGAGGTAGTGTCCTACTCTTTGAAGCTAGGTCAGGATGTCTTAGAACGCGGAGCTATAAAAAGAAATTTAATGAAGAAGAAGACACGTGTACTGTGTGTGGTAAATCTGTAGAAACAATAGAACACCTCATGCTAAAATGTGATGGTACCCATCCCTATGTCGATGCGGGCACAGTCACGCTTCCTGACGCCCTAGGGTTCAGAGTTAATATGTAGTCATGTAAATAAATATGCGGTGGAAATCAGCAAAAAACGATCGGAGGATTGGTGGCTCAAAAGCAGAGAGGTGACATAAGGCTAAAAGTGTAGGAAGACGCCTTTAAAGAAAATGGCGAATTTTAATAACTTACAACACAGTCAAACAAAAAAAAAAGCTGAGCATGGTGGCAACTGCCATCACCCCGTTTCAAAGGGGACGCTCCTACTTTCCATCCATCCAACCATAGAATAGTACGAGATAAACTACAGCGGAAGCGCTCTTGCGTGGCTCGGCGGAGTACGGTAAGCGGAAAATTGAAGCAGCGCAGACAGTTGTTGCATTCATTTCATATACGTGACTTTAAAAGTGAAAGCTTGAGAAAGATAAGCAAGAATATACGCGAAGGTACTTTGCGGTAAATCGACCTTTGTCCTAGTGCGTCGTAAGCACCTGGGCCAATGCCACTACGCGAGAAGCATTCTGGGGATGCGTGAAGAGTCAATAAAAGAAGCAATGCACGCCCTTGAACTCTGCTTACGTTGCTTCACAATAAACCAACAGCTTACGAAATGTATATGTTACCAGAATTAAGGGACAAAATTCAATGCGAGTAGCTCGTATTCTGTGACAAGCCGCGAATAAAGCACGACAGTTACGCGGTTTTCTTTCGGGTTGGTGGCTGGTTACTGCACTGTGGATGCCGAAATGACTTTAAGTAACTGTTAAGTGATTCTTTCTTTTTCATTAGGAAAGTCAGAGACTAAAGGGCGGGCGCCTAAAGCACGCGGTCCAAAAACCAGGACAGATTTTCAAATTCTTGGCTAAATAATTATTATTATTTGGCTTGACAGAAAAAAAAAGCACTTTTCATACACATGTTTTTTTTCTTCAGGGCATTCGTCGACGGTGTTCCAGAATGTCTGACACTTAACCCTACGGTACTGTCAAGCTTCTAGGGATACGAATAGTAAGTAATGAAAGAAAAGATGGTTCAGGGATTTATTGGCGTGAATAAGCGTTCGCGACAGGTAGGCGATTCGCAAAAAAAGTGCTCTTCTACTTTAGCCTCGGAGTAGTTAATGTGACCTGAAAGCTCTCTCTCTCTCTCGTTTTTTTTCCTTTTTTTTTTACTGGTGAACATAATCTCATGATACAAATGCAGCCTCCAAGGGCACGCAAGTACAATTGTAACGAACACGAAATTTAACTTGCACTAAATATATGCGCAATGTACTGTGCCCAGTGAACTAACACCATGCACGAAAGCTCTCTTAACTGGTTAACAGAGCCGACCAATGAATTTTTGTGATCTTTATTTATTGCAAAAGAATTTTCAAGCAATAACTCAAAATACTCGGTGGACACAGTTTTAGACACACACACAATATATAACTTTATTTATGACTAATCAGTTCTCATAGCGGCATGGTTTTCATACAGTAAACAGAATAGCACACGTATGGGTAAGAAAAAGTGCACACAAGTATCTTCTTCCTCAAACTGAATACACAATAAAAAAATGTTTGCATTAACAGTCATCACTGCAAGCATCTTTCTTTCCATAACTTTGCAATATCTTCGGCTCGAATTGATCGTCAGCAAAATGAAACTGAAACGTGATAGCGCTTTCCGAGCATATTCGAGGCAAGAAACATATTCCGGTGTATTTCTATTTAATTACATTGTTCCATAAAGAAGGTGCACGTATGCAGCAAATTTTATTGTATACATGTCAAAAGGCGTTAGTGATCATAGTGGGATTTATGCCTTCGGTCGTTAAACAAAGGCTTGTATGAAAAAAAAATATTATTCGCCGCGGAGAGACAGACACAAACATACAACGATCAAGAAGTATCACGCATCCACGGCTTCCCAAGTGCTATACACAAGAGTTATGAAAGTAAACGAAAGAAATAATTATTTAGGCGAACGCTGAGTGTGCCGCACGCACAACATTGTAAATGATGCATGGCTTAAATATAATGGCTTGGCTTAAATGGCATGGCTTAAACATAAACGCGAAAAAGAAAACAAAAACACTGCATCATGACGCGACAGCTTAGAAAAAAAAAATTGCGACATGTTTTACACGCGCGAAATGTGCAGTGCAGTGCTGCACTGTGATGCGTTTAGCAAAGAGTGTGGCTCGCATAAATTATAAAAATCTTCGTGCTTATTTGCCTACAAGTATTAACAGAAGTGAAGTATTTGCCTCGCAAAGTGTTTCGAAGGGACGAAGTCATTTCTTCCGATGTTGTGCAACCATATTTTGTTGTTGTTGTTGTTGTTGTTGTTGTTGCGCCGCACGACGTCCCGTTTTCCTCGGCGCATTTTGAACAACGCTGGCCCCTTTTCCGGCCTCCCGCGGCATTGAAAAGCAAAGCATCCAGGCATTCTTGCAGAAAACACATGTGCCGTCGCAGCGTGATCAACATGTGGCAGGCGAATGGCGGCCGGAAAGAAATAAAAATAGCGTAAACAAGTTTCATGAAGTCCCCTTGACGTGAAGGTCAGCTGATAGAGCGATTTCGCGCCCCGCAACCAATCAGCGCGCGGGAAGCGCGGGAACAGCGGCAGTGAGGAGGAAAGGGATCAGGACATTGGCGCGGGTGAGAGTTCGGCAAAAAAGACGTAGAAGTGCCGCTACTCTCCGGAATAAAGGGGTTTGATGTTCCTGCGGAGTTTGCGGACGCGCTAAAACGTAGCAAATACGTTCTAGTGCCGGGATCATACTGCGTAGTGGACGTCGGCACAACGAAGTAATGCGCTGGCGTAACAATGCACAGGTTTACCGCGAAAATAACACCGAACTATCAGAGGAAACAGGAACAAAGATGTCATGGCAGTCGGTGCGCTAGCATGCATCACAGGTCTGCGCCCTCACTCGATCATCGCAGTTTACGAGCACGCATCTTACGTCACGGGGCACGACGCGCTCTTTGAAATCGAAACCGTGACTGGTCGTGAGATGAGAGCATATGAATAAACAATCGTCGGGCACTGGAGCAAAGGAGTTTTTAAGGGTGATTATTCGATCAATAGCTTTATTAAGTGCAAAAGAACAGAGCCCACATAATTTCGTGTCAGTGCCCCTTTGATAAAAACTGCACGAATAGCCTCTCAACATCTTTAGAGCCTAGTTTCAACCAAGATTTCCAAGATATAATGCCTCCTGCATGGTAAAGAGCTCTACAAGAAGGCTAAACAAATGGTCGCCGAAGAAAGGTCATAAGTTGTGGTAAAAGAAAAAAAAACAAGGATTTGTGAGCCCTACGCACAGGTAAAAGGGCTACTTGCTAGCGGAATAGCTCTGGTCGTATCCGAAAAGCTTAAAATTCGGCGTGGCTCGACTGTTAATAACATTAAATTACAGACTACACGAAGTTAGGGATTTGCGAAATTCCGTTGGCAGGCTTTCCCACACGTCTAACTTGCAGTTATCAAGATGGCTGCGCTCCCGCTAGTAGCGCAGTTAAAGGGGAGACGCACTTTGTGAAAGCATGGATGGCGCCGGGAAGCAAGGCGGCAGGATTGCTGTAACCGGCCAGCACGGTGACATTTACGCTTCTAGCCCAAGCTCCACTAACCTTGTTCGCTCAAATTAGGTGTGCGGCGAAGCGCCCTAGCACTATTTCGCATATCTCTTATACTCACAAGTTGTTATGTAGGCTTCCGCAGCGAAATCGAAAACAAAACTTGCATCATTTATTTCGTTTCTGCATTCCTTTTAAAACTTTTGTCGCCTCACATCTGGCAATATGCGACAGTTTGTTTGGCAGATAGAGAACCGTAACAAGATTTTAACGGTTCGTTGTTGCGATATGTTGGGATAATTCCAGATATTCGAAGGTACTGAATAGTTCCCTTTCGAATACTAATACGAATGATTAGTGTGTAATACTCTATTCGCATTCGAAACTTTGAATATTCGCCCAATCCTAATAAAAAGGATTGGTAGACGCGAATTTTCTGTGAATCATTTTACTACTGTCTCTGTTGTCTGGAAGAGCTGCTCTGAAGAAGCGCTGTTCAGGACTTTTAGCACGACTGAGTGCCATATATAATATAGACTTCACGAATACATGGACATAAATCGCCTCGAATAAAAATTTTATGGTTAAGAGGAAGCTCTAAATTGGAGCCAAGTCCAATTTCCCTATCAAATACATGTAAAACGCAGAAGTGCTTTTATGAGACCACCGCTGTACCAAACCGAATAAAATTTGTTGTATTTCAGAGGGAAATTAGAACTCTAACAACTCTCCAAACAGTATATTTATTAATAACTTCGGATCCCTTACAAAAATTGGCGAAAGTCAGTAAATTTAAAATAATAGAAGCAGTTTAGAAATGCGCAACTCTACACCAAAAACCGATATTGCAGTTCTATATGTTGCACCTGTTACAGCCATCTCAAGCGGACAAATTTTATATGTTAATGTATTGCTTACGTGCAGTTGTTACAGTGTTTACGGGTGTTTTGCTGAACTCCTACTCACAAATTACCGGCGTATGCTAGAGTATGCATATTGCATCAATTTTGCACGTTTTAGATGCATAATTATGGGAAGTTCGCAGAATTATGATATCGTTTTTTACTACTAAGTCAGATTGTAAACTTGATATTTGATGCTTATACTTGAGCTTCGTGAAATCATTCTTAAAGATATTTCAAAAGAATAAGATTAGCAGCATAATTTGAAAATTCGCTTTCTACAGTGACTAAATTTTAACGTATTGCCTTACATGCAGCAAATCTCATCAAAGTCGGTCTAGTGGTTGTCGAAAAAAACGATTTCTCCGTTCCCATTTACTTACGAGCCCCGGAGCTAAAGCTTCCCTTTAAGATCGAGAGCCAAACTACTTAAAGACAATAGGATGTTCTATAGCCTGCAAAAAAAACCTCAGTCGACAATATTGCACACCCCCCTCGAAACGCTGTTACGGTGGGCTACTTAATCTCACGAAACCCATTCATTCACTGCAACTTTGAACTGAAACCATGGCCCATACCTTTATAGTCCCAGTTGGCGAGCCTACGTTAGACTCTGGGCAGTAGAGCTGATCTTGTGCTGCCTCGAAGGTGTACCTTGTACAGCACGATGTTACGAAGCTTATACTTTTTTAAAGTACAGAGCTGTTCACTTCCTCAGTCTACAATACACCGCCGAATAAACAAGACGCCAAAGGCCTCATACTAATGTGGTTTCAGTGTGCCTATATGACGCTGAAAGTGCAATCATAATATGTTCACTATAATTACACTTTCAATGAGTCCCACATGACTGTGAGGCTTCGTCTTCTTGTTGGCTGCAGCTGTACGGTGTAAGAGCCATATCTAGTCCAAGAAAGTTGAGCCGAGCAGCTGCAGCATTGTGAAACGAAGCTGTCATAACTGATTCTGAAGAAGTATAAACCTGTAGATCACTGATTTGACTTGAATGTGCACCGTAAAACGAGAATAACTACTGTCGTAGAACTAACGCGCAGTAACTGTTTGTTACATGCTTGTAGCACAACAGTAAACAATAATCTGGTCTCTTGACAAGATGTCCTAATGAACCTATTTTTCACATCTATGCTTCGATTATCCCCATCGAAAGGCCACACTAGAGTTTAGAACCATGCATGAAAAATTCGAAACGCGTTGAACCGAGCTCAATCAGCCTGCACTGTGAACGTTGCCGTCGAGAAATAGAGTGTTGAGCCATTTTTCGATATATTTACAGATAAAATTAGCCGAAAAAGACCTATTGCGGAGGACCGTCGATAGTGCACTATAGCATAGAGAACTAGAGCGAACAGACGGAAACACTGCGGGAGACAGGCGTACGCCGCCTAGACTGCAGCAGACGACATACGCGAGTACTGACCCTGATGCCAGGCGAGTGGCCTTCTCAGCGGCCCTGAAGGTCGCGCTCGGGGCTATTAGGTGCCTGCGGACGATTCTCAAACCATTTGCACAGCTAGATAAAAAGACTTTCACGGTGAAACTCTGAATGAACAGGGTCGACCTTGTCTGCGTGCTGGTAGTGAAATCTTCAAGCGCTCTGCTGATTTCCAAGCTTTCAAGGAATCCTGGATATTTCTATCAGTTCAGCTTCACTGATGCATGCTGCCAACGCGGCGGCCAATGCCATTCAGGAGCGGTGGGCCTGAACATCGTCAGTCGATGTTGCAGATTCCGAGTGTTTTGGTTTTGGAAAGCCTTCCGACGACGCGCGACCTTAGGTTGACCTTGAATAGCCGCGAACGCGTGCCGAGGTGTGTCGTCGGTATCAGGAGGCTGTTTCCGTGCCCTTTGGAAAATACAAGGAGTAATTGTGTCTGCACTTCGAAATAAATTAATGGTATGCATGTCATGAGGTATTTCGTTAGCAATGCGCGTTGTTTTACGATTTGGTATATGCTATAAATAAACGAGTACAGAACTGACAGGTAATAGGAAGGACGTAGGACAGATGATCACTTACAAGTGGTGGTTATTGTAACCAGAAGTAACTGAGCCCTTGTCATGTGTCCTTCCTAGCCCCCTTTAATTTTGTGCTAGTTTATATCTCTCAGTCATGGCGTATGTTGAAGCGGATACAAGGTAACATAGATTCCGGAAAAGTCTTTTCAAACTGAACGCAACTATTTCGTTTAGTTTATATTTCATACATATTGGCATCCTGGTGTTGTCGCTCCTCTGCCCAAAAAGCCACATGAGCTCTTCCCCAGTACCTTAACAGACTTGAGTGCTCGAGTGTAAGCAGGACGTGTTTGTCAGTGCACGTGTATTCGGTATGTTTGTGTCCTGTATTCTCTCTGTCGCTCCATTTCACTGCTCTATTACCTTTACCACGCTTAGGGTAGAAAATAGACACTTTGAGCCAATGAACCGTCCGACGTCAAAACTTATGAGACCCGACTGAAGGCCACTGAGCCTAAAGAAGCTGTCGGGACTTTGTCTTACAAATAGTCATCAAGAACGCTCACAGCTCTTAGAGAGTTTTTAAAGGTCACAGATATTGCAGAGAAACGTTAAATTTCG